>NC_082670.1:19202500-19518125 GCF_025265405.1 Mesoplodon densirostris
GAAATTTGTTTAGGTATCTCCAGGATATAAGCTACAATAATTTCAAATATATAGCATGAGTAAAGACAAATTTGCAATTAGAAAAGTGTTATTTTTTTTACTTTAATTCATTAGTTTTTCTTTTTACATATTCAGCAAATGTATTTAATATGTTTATAAATTCGCAGTTAAAATATTTAGATACTTCCATCTTACTTTAGCTCATTTTAAGATTGTATCTTAAATATATCTTTTTATTCCTAAGAGTTGCTGAAAATTATTTTAAGGAGTACCTGCCTAGTATTTCACTTTATCTGACAGTAGGTTATTTCCATTTTTTTTTCGTAAGTATAGATAATTTTGCAATTAGGACATTTGTACATATGCATTCCATATCTTCTTGAGCAACTTCTGGAACTTCAGATAAATATCCCCATAGAAGAACTAACACATCTAAAATCTATCTCTTTCAAATTATTTTCCCATTTAGTTTATTATAGAGTATTGAGCAGAGTTTACTGTGAAAAAGAATAGATCCACATATATGTATAACTGAGTCACTTTGCTGTACACCTGAAACTAACACAACATTGTTGTACAACTATACTCCAATATAAAACAAAAAAATAAATAAAATAAAATAAAGTCTATCTCTAAGTTACCCGAACAATAGCTTTGGAAATTAGGGGCTTGCTACCTCAACTACCGCCCCTAAAAATGTATTGGAAAATTTTGTCAAATCATTAGAAGAGGATAGCTTAGAGAACAATTGATTTTTGGATTCTTTCACTAGTTTCATTAGTTTTAACTGACAAGAGAAATTTCCTGTGTGAGAAAAAAATCAAGTAGCACTTCACAGCAAGCCATGGGATATTTTTGTTCTATGAGTCCCATAAATGCACATCAATTAAGCTAAAAATATCTAAGGGGTAGAAGCTGGAGGAACATGGGACAATAAATCTATGTAGGTCAAATTTTAAAATTTTACAGAAGAAACTAAGGCCCAGCTAAGATAAGGGTCTTGTGCAGAATTTGTTTCCTTCTTCCCTGTCTAGTAGTCTTTGGACTATAACGATACTTCTTCTTTAATAGAAGACAAATAAACTACAGAATTTGGGGGTAGAAATAAACTTTGATTTTAACTGTGATTAAAACACCAGGCTTTGGAGGCCATGAATTAAGATAAATTTAACGTGGTGTTATTATAAGAAATTTAACAATGAGTGTTCAATATAGTGATATGTAAGAAATTTGACATTAACTGGAATGTCTCAATATCATTCAATTCATTAATGATCACAATTGAATTAATGTATAGTACCTTGTTTTGGTTCCAAGATTGACCTATGGAGTACAACCAAGGGAGAAAAATGAATGTGATTAATTGTTGATTTTTTCCCCTTATCTTTCAGGAAAGCACTTTAGCCTCTGTTAAGCCTGGAGAGGGCAAAACTATTGTTGGAGGATGGTGATTACCAAAAAAATTTCAAGTATGTAAAGGAGGATGATTCAGAAGATGTACAGAGGTGACATATTACTATTAAGACCAGAATAGGAAGCGAATGTGAAATGAATCAGGAGGGACTTAGATTAGACATAACAAAGTACAGTGTAATGTATTTGAAACATAATTTCATGTTATTTTAATGTGCTATGAAAATGTCTTCACAGGAGAATTGGAAAAGGGAAAAAAAGACACTATCAGTCTAGAACATTAATGCAGATGTCTACATAAAGAGAAGGTAGTGAATTCTGAATTCCCTTCCATTCCTAGAATTTAGATTATCAGTGACTTAAAATGCAAAATCTTGAGGCTAAACCATCTCTCTTATGACTTCACATATTTAAACTAAAAGCAGTAAATCATATGCAGAATCCAGTACAAAGTCGTTTAACTTGAAAATAGAAACAGAGTGATCTCTACTGTTTCAGAAATTGGTTAAAATAAAAATGGAAAGAAATTTATGTGAGAGAGAGTTAACAGGAAAATGACTTATGGCATATAAATGCAGATTTGTATGATACACACACATACGCACATTCAGTAGATGGCTTTGTAACAAAGAGTTTGGGATGGCTTTTAATCTTATTTTAGTTAGATGGGATATTGAAGTACATTCTTCTATTTTGCAAAAAGAAAATCTTATTAAAATAAGACCTTTGAAATGAGACTCAAATTTTTTTTTAGATGTACTAAAGTTAGATCATATTTTATATGATACCAATCTGTTGCAATAGCTAACATTGCAAAGGGCATAGAAGTAGAAAAATTTCAAGGAGGACTTTTTTTTTTTTTGGCTTAAACAACAGAAATTTATTTCTACAGTTCTGGAGACTGGGAAGTTTGTGATCAGGGAACCGCATAGAACATTCTGGTGAGGGCCTTCTTCTTGGTTTATAGACAGCTGCCTTCTTGCTGTATCCTCACATGGGCAACACAGAGCAAGAGATCTCACTTGTGTCTCTTCTTTTTAAAAAAACTTATTTATTTATTTATTTGAAGTATAGTTGATTTACAGTGTTGTGTTAGTTTCAGATGTACAGCACAGTGATTCAGTTATATATATATATATATGTATATATATATTCTTTTCCAGATTCTTTTCCCTTATAGGTTATTACAAAATATTGTGTATAGTTTCTGGTGCTGTACAGTAGGTCTTTGTTGATTACCTATTTTATATAGAGCACTGTGAATTGATATATGTCATCTTTTTTTCAGATTACACATATAAGCCATATCAAATGATATTTGTCTTTGTCTGGCTTACTTCACTTAGTTAGATAATCTCTAGGTCCATCCATGTTGCTGCAAATGGCATTATTTCATTCTTTTTTAATGGCTGAGTAATATTCCATTATATATATATATATATATATATATATATATATATATATATATATATATATATATATACATCTTCTTTATCCATTCTTCTGTTGATGGATGTTTAGGTTGCTTCCATGTCTTGGCTTTTGTAAATAGTGCTGCAATGAACATTGGGGTGTGTATATTTTTTTGAATTAGAGTTTAGGGAGACAGTTCTTTAATGACGTGAAAATTTTCTGGGCTAACTTAGGATTTTGTTTCCTCTCTTTCCACTATTACCCCAATATCACTTCACAGTGTGTTTGAGACCCCCTGTTCCAATAAGGTACGATACAATTATACAAAAACATTACAGTATGGAATGACTGGAAATCTGTATTATTTTCCTACTGCTGCTGTGAGGGATCACAACCTTAGTGGCTTAAAGCAATATGAATTTATTATCTTATAGTTCTGGAAGTCAGAGGTCTGAAATCAGTCTCATGGAGTTAAAATTGAGGTATCATCAAGGCTGCATTCCTTTCTGGAGGTTCTAGAGAAGAATCCATTTCCTGGCTTCTTCTACCTTCTGGAGGCTGCCCATATTCCTTGGCTTCTGGCCCCTATGCCAGTAATGATGGGCTGGGTTCTTCTCACATCATATTACTCTGACCTCTTCTTCTGCCTCTCTCTTCCACTGTTAAGTACTCTTGTGGTTATATTGGGCCCACCTGGGTAATGTAGGATTATCTCCCATCTCAAGGTCAGTGATTGGAAATCTTAATTCTACTTGAAACCTTAAAAGTCTTCTGTAGATTCTGGGGAATAGGACATAAGCATCTTTTGTAGGGGGGGAAACACATTCTTCTACCTACTACAGAGTCAAAATGGCACATACACACACAGAGAATTGAATTCCATTATCTATAAATAAATTTAGAGACTTTTGTCTCCTCAACTTTAGATAAGATAGATTTCCCTTTTGCAGTACTTTCTTTGTGTCAAAACTAGGACAGCTGAGCTGCATTTTAGCTAGATCCTCCAATCTCAAGTCACTTGCTAAATGACATACCCAAAGTGAAAGAAAAGAGGAAATTTATATATGTCCTGAAAATGACCCTTTTGTGAACATTGAGTTTCCCTTTTATTTACTGACTTTAAAATGCATTGGAAAGAAAGATGATACTGTGGACAAGGAGGGTATGGGAGATTCCAAACAAGTAATACTGTTGTAAAAGTGAAAAACTTCTATCTTATTAAATGTGTTGTGAATTTTTTTATACATGAAGTAAAAGGTCAAGAGTCTCACAGAATTAATTATGAAGCAACACACACACACACACAAAACCAAGAGGAAAGGAAAAGTGAACATCTGTGTTCAATTAAAGTGCTAGGCAGCGCTACCAGAGTGGTCCTCTTTGTGTGAGTGAATGATCGATAATTTGATTCATGGGAAGAGCACTATAAAGAAATAAATAATTTTGGTGGAGATAAAAATAGCTGATCCACTTTTACATTGTGGTTTTCTTGTTTGTTTCACTGGTGATTCCCCAGGAGTCCCATCCAGACTACCACACAGATTAAAATGCTCTTTAAGTATCTTTGAAAAAGCCTTAATGCCTTCCCAGTTGCACTTCAGTTGACCGACATGTCATGTCACATGAGATGATGTGACATTTGGACCTTTTATGATTGAGGGCCATTCATTAAATTGCTTAGCAAACTCTATGTTCCTGATTCTCTAAACAGAGAGGGTTTAACCAAATATTAAGGCATGGATGGTTCTATGAGTAATTTATTAAACCTGGCTTTAACAAGTAAGATAGAATGTCACACTGAGTAGTAAGTAGTCTTTCTATAGTCCATGTCAGAACATCCTAGATGGTACCATTCTTTAGCATTCTAGGATAGTACCTATCCCAGCATTCTTAAATCCAAATGCAGACCCATTGTCAGTTTCCTTTGAAAATTCTATAGCAGTCAAGACAATTTTTGAGTGTTCTATAAAATCAAATAGATTCATGATCAGGGCTTTTTCCCCTCCATATCCAAAGAAAGATATAGTTATGCCCAGTGGCTTAGACTATATTATTCTCTTTTATGACCTCCAGAGGAGTTGACATTTCTAAAACTATTTACAGATATTACGTAGTGTACATTTCTCCCATTCTCCTTAACTCATTATTGACCTATATTCAGTGTGTACCTAAGATGCAGATCATTTTTTACATGTGTGATGCTCATTATGAAGGACATCCAAAAACTAATGTTTAAAGTGATATTGATGTACAGTCTAAGAAATAGTGGCAATTACAGAGTTGAGGCAAAAGTCACATATCTGTACCCTGAATAGTAATTTTTGTACAAGATTTACATTTCTATTTGTAAAGTTTAAATTCTAGAACAAACAGTACAATTTGGTGAACAGTCTACTTTCAGTAATTCCACAAATTCATCCAATGACATGTTCTCAGGTAAAGAAGGATGTCAGTGTTTCTTTCATGTGGAAAATATTTGGGGGCATAGGCTATCAGGAGCATAGAAAAACATAGCAAACTTGTGTTCATATAATTTCACTTCATTTTCTTTAACATAGAATGAAAATGTCTTGGCATTTAAATCTAAGACAGATTGATAAAATAAAAGTGCCTTAAAGTAGTTATTTAAGATTTAGCATCTGCATAAGCTCCAGAGTAAAGTCTATACTCAGAAGCATCCTATGTTTCCTGAGAGGGGGGCTTGCATTTCCTGAATGTATCCCACCAGCTAAACAAAAACCCACCTTGTTTTCAGAAAAGATGTATTGAACAGTAGTAAAAATCAGTGATGGGCCAAGGTAAATTCTGGATGTCCTTTTTTTCATTGCAAATTACTCATTACTTTCCTCCCTTGCAGTAAATTCAGGGTATAGTTAAAGAAGCCCTGTGTGGACTTTGGTTTTGTCCACTGCACTCACCGTTTTGTGTTGGGAAGTCCCACGTCTTTAGCATGTTAGACATTTATTACCTATGTAAGGTCTGGTCCATGAGCATGGGCCTGTACAATCTCAAAGGGCAAGACCTTGGAGTTATGCCCTTCCACTGGACTGAAAATGCAGTGGTGAGATGCAAATACAGTCTGAACTCTTGCTCAAGAAACCATTTGATTGTGTTGAGTATGGCAGTAACTTGGTCCAGGTTTCAAAGGTCACATTGGTTGGTAAATTCCACATACTGAATTTGGGCTGAGTTCCTACTGCTCAAATGTGTTGATTGGATGTCCCTTGGAGAAGTAATAAGGGACAGCATTACCATGTTTTAGTTTTGAGATACTGGGGAGCGAGGAAGGTTAAAGAAATAAAGGGAAAGGAAGACAGAGAAAAAACACTGATGCAAATGTCAGTTTTTAAGGTATTTAAAGTGTAAATAATGAATATGGATAATTTGGCTGTTTGCACAGCCTCAGTAGACGCCACATAACTTACTGACATTCAGCCAGTCCCTATCGATATAAAGTCATAAGAAAAAAAAATATCTTAAGGAGTTAACTGCACAAATGCCTGCAAACTGTAAGCCATACCTTGCACTGGACAGCTTTGCCCGTTAATCCTCAGGTTTTGAACAGAGTTATGACTAGCTAAAAATTATCCTTTCATTGAAACATAGGGAGGGCTGCCTTTAACACCTCTTATCTTTCCTGAAATATAGGTGTGCCTTCCAGGAAGGATATCTCACATATGCAAACCTGGGTTGAAAAAGTAGGTAATTTGAAATGGAAAACTGTACGTTGTGTATATTAATAAAATCATACCCTTGAGTTGTGTATGTAAGTTGTGGTTGAAATTCCAAACTGAATCAAATATTTTAAATTTCAGTAACAAAAATGCTACAGCCTCTGGATTCTATTCCTTTATGTATTCATCTATCATCTATATCTGTTTCATCTCTCTCATATTTACTTGCTACCAGATCTAAATATTCTGTGCCTTTAGTAAATTAACTTATAAATTAATATCACAAGTTATGTCTGAGCTTCACAACAATCTTGTAAGATAGTTATTTCCTCATTCATGAGGAAACTGAGTCTCAAAGAAGTAAATAACTCGCCGAAGGCCACACAGATAATCAATCCCATGATTCAAATATTCATGCCAAGCCATGTTGAAAGCTGTCTTCCTTCCACAAAGGACAGCCTGGCCTGAACCAAAAGAATGAAAAGATAAGTCTCTTCATAAATTTACCTAGACTTCAGTTCTCTTAGGGCAAATTCACTTTTTATCTTGATTAATCCAGATCAGCTTTTTGTGAAATCAAAATTCACAGGATAGTTGCCAACTAATTCCTATTTGTGTCACACTAGGACAATTTGGCCTAAGAGGCTTATGATATAAAATTGCTATATTGTTAAAAGACATTTATGAAATAGATTTTCCCTCCTCCCACTCCGAGTGGAGAAAAATGACGTGCCATCAGTATCGACACGCTCTTCCTATATACTATCATTCCTGGACCAGCCTGAAGGGAGGATACAATAAAGGTTCATTTGTTACATGCCTACAACAATAGATAGGTTTAAGTGGCCTTTCTCTGTTATTGCATTCACAGCAGATTTCTTACTGTGTGATATAACATGATATACACGAGCAAGGAGCAAAATTCCCATGTGGCTTATCATTTTCTGAAAGTGACATTAAGCAGTATTATGTTTCATTACTTGTCTCAGTTTCTTATTGTTTTGATACATTTCATGGTAAGTGGTGAGCCATTGTTCACTCCCAACTTGTTTTTAATCTGAACACAGAGAAAAAAAATTGGCAGCCCTTTGTATGCCTTATCAGAATCACTCAGCCATTCAAATGGATTTTTAAGACACTTGTCCCTTTCCATATTGTGTATTATATTACTTTGTTTTCCTGAATCTTTATTGTATATAGGTTTAACTCTAGAAAGAAAATACTCTGGAAACAAATCATTTCCCAAAGAATCAACTGGGAAATCTTTATGAATATTTCATTAAAATTATTTCTATTCTGAAAACCAAAACAACATAAATTATCAAATAGTATGATTTACATCTTAGTACAATCATTTTCTCATGCTGTCAACTTTCTTTTTAGAACCTCTGACTGGTAAATATTGTTAAAAGAACATTTAGTTTAAATCAGAATAGGTGAAGTACAGCTTGACAAACATTTAGATGAAGTTGATCAATGATACTATCGTATATAATTTAGGTAAAAGTCCTTTGTAAGGATAGATCCTTTCTCTCTTTTTTTATTGAAGTATAGTTGATTTACAATGTTGTGTTAGCTTCATGTGTACAGCAAAGTGAGTCAGTTATACACATATATATATATATTCTTTTTAATGATATATTCTTGAACTTCAGTTATTATCTAAACTCGCTGCTCAATTTGATTGTGTAGAGGTGGCAAGAGCAATTATATTAACAAAACAGTAGACTGTATTTACTGCTGCAACCTCTGACAATGGGTTTGCTTATATAAATAAGTCCAGACATGCTGGGCTCAGGGGGATCACTGCCCATAAGTGATCAGTCTTCAAGTGGAAAGAGCTGACACAAAATGCCAACCTCTCTTCCCCTCTGTTAAATCAATATTCTTGAATAGAAATTTAAAACTCTACCGATCTGCCTAGGAAAAACTTCTGCAGCAAAAGCTTTACTGTTGAAAATGATGAAGTATGGGTTAGCAACATTCACACACCCATGCATTTTTCATTTTCAAGGAATCATAAAATGCAGTTTATGATTTTCAGCAACTGGCATTGGGAATTTATTCGTGTACTGCACACATGTATATCTAGGAAGTAAAAAAGAGTTTGAAGAACACTGATCAAAACACAGTGTTACAATACTTCTTACACACCAAACTAAATGTCTTCGAACATCATATTAACCATCAGCTTCAAAGAAGGATAAAATCAAAGCTATTCACATTGGCATACAAATGAATATATATTTGCTTGATTGGTGTCTCTCTGGTCAAACAGATGACTCAGCCTAGGGTGCCAGGCACCCAAAGAGGAGGACTGATCAAAAGACTGTGTTTTGGATCAGTTAGCTGGGTGGTGGTGTTAAAAACTTCTACAGTTGGAAGGAGAGTGATCAAAAGTGAATTAAAGAGCTAACAGGCAGGAAATCAAGGCAGCAGTTACCAGAGCCAAAACGAAGAGAGCTTCAGTACAGAAAGCAGAGAATGAAAACAGAGACCAGAGTCAAGTCCAGGTCACAACAAACGGGTGTTCCCCACGTCTACTGCACGAGAGAGAGCCATTCGCCTTGTAGACATAGAGTGATTTGTGTGACATGGGGATTTTGAGCCTCCCAACCAAGTCCTGGAAGGGAAGGAGAGAAGCTTCTTCTGTATAAACCCACTCTGGCACTCATGGTCATGCACACATATGGGAGAGGATGCTCCGACACACTCACTAGTGCTTGCCAGGGCATGGCTGTGCCCTGTCCTGTCACATACTCTCAGGGCTCCCTGCTGTCATCTGTCTACCACTCTCCAAAGCCCAATCTCCACTGGAAAATGGAAGAGTAGAGCCAGAAGCATCCTACTACCCATCGTTTGTCTGCCCTGATATCCAAGGTAAGATATCAGGTAAGATGAGCAGGTAAGATCATTTGTGAGAACGTATGGTGGCTATCCCCAAGGTTGAAAGTGACCCCAGCACAGAGCTGTCAAGGATGATCCATAATATACTAACTTAAAAATGTTTTATTTGAGGAAAGGGGCATCTTATGACTGTATAAACTAGCAGAGACTTGGGTCAAGTTCATGGTCGCTATATCCAGGAATAGGCCAGAGGTCCCGATACCAATAGAAAAGATGGTGGTAATGGAATATTAGGCATTCATTGCCAAGAGCAACTTAGATGTGAAAATCCTTCCCTCAAGGGCTTTGCATCTCAGCTCTGCACACTGCACGACTCTTTGTTTATTGTTGCTTTATTTGCTGCTCTTTAGATGTGCTTTCTCTTACCCCCAGGGCTTTGACACATAGTCTTCCTTCTACTTGGGGAGTTCCCTCTGCAACCCCTCTCCCTTACTTCCCTACATAGATTTTTTTCCTTCTCTATTTAATAAACATGTCCACATTCTTTAGCCTTCAGCTCAAATAGACTGTTCTTGGGGTGAACCTCCCTGACAGGTCATGGAGGTCTAGGACCCTTCTTACGGGAACACAGAGTCCTGTTCCTTTCTTCCTCACCAGTTTGTCACCACATGTGTACTGAGTGGGATGTTCATGGTTGAGATTACAAGGAGTTGCAATTATTCATGATAACAAAGTCAAGGCAAGATCATGAGACTGCATGGATGGGAGTGGGTGAAGGACAGATATTTGGAAGTCAAAGAATGAAAGGCCAGCCTAAAAGAGTCACCTCTGTGGATATTTAAATCACCAAGTATGATGGCAAGATGTGGGACATAAAGATAATGAGAAAGGAGCTCAACTTTTCAAGGACTGAAGTGTAACTTGAGAGGGAGTATATGTCTGTCAAGTAGGGGAATGGTGGGTATTGTCTGATGGCAGGAGAGTCCAAGATGAGTGACTGCATAGAAGAGAGAGGGAAAATGATCTGAAAGTGGCAACAAGCAGCAAGGAAGACACCTGTCCCACCAGTAGACCCCACAGGTATGAGTGGCATGGGACACAAACCATGAGAAGCTTTGAAAAGGTTGTAGGGAAAGAAGCTTTGTAAAGAGGCAGGTATCAGTTAGAGCAAGAAGATGGAATGAATATTCAGAGAAGAGGTAAAAGATACATGGGATTTTTACTCATGATTGACTTAGGGTTCCAGAAGCTCAGTGAATTGAGTTTACAGTTTGGGAAATGATAGAAGAAGTGGTCAGAAAAGGCTAAGTTTGGAGTAATAGGATTAGATTTCAGGGGATGAGGGGTGATCTACAGTCCTGAGCTTCTTTTGGTGACCACTATGAGCAGGACAAGAAGTGTGATGAGATTAATCCATTAAGCCTGGTGTGCCCTGAGTTGTCCCTTCCTCTGTATCCCTGTTACATCTTTTATGATCTGCATTTTAATCCTCATCGCATTGTGATTAAATCAGTATGTTTTCTGCGTCTCCATAAAACTGTGGTAACATGAAGACGGGAATCAGGCCTTCCTGACCTTTTGTATCTCTATCATCTGTCATTTTTATTTGCATATTATATGCCCCCACAACCCATTTAAAACAATCAGATAAAATAATAAATAATACAATTGGATAGACCATTTGATTCATTCTCTTGCCTTTGAGTTGACTAATATCTGAAGTTTCTAGTGGGTAGAAGATTATTTTCCCAAAAGAGGAAAAAAATGGATACATCTTGACTTACTATTTAAGATACTTAAATGTGGAAATGAAAACAATCATTTGTTTATTCAACAAATATTTACTGAGTGTCTACTATGTACCAGGCATTGTTCTAGGCTCTAAAAAAATATAATTTTTTAAACAAAAGAAAAACATGGTTTTTACCTTCACAGACCATAGTCAGGAAAACATAAACCTATGAAATAATTATGCAAATAAATGTTAAATTATAACTATGATAAGAGCTATATAGGATAGTTTATGGAAAATTACTGGGTGTTTGGAAGTATTTACCAGAAGTTATAGGCTTGTTTGAGGATGGCGGGGAAGCATCAATGAGGAAGTGGTGATTTAATGAGTTTTAAAGGAAGAATAGAAGTTAATAGACCAAGGAGATGGATGAAGAACAAGCACAGTGAGGACCACGGAGCAGAAGGAAGGTCACCCATCAGGCAGACCTTTGTACGATAGTGAGACTTTGGCCCTTTATCCTAAGTGCAGTGACAATCTGTTGAAGCCAAATCTTCATAAAAATATGATCACAAGAGTTAAAATTTATCCCCAGTAAAGATCTACTTAATATAAGTTAAGATGGTAAAGTGTTCCACATTTTTATTGTACTAAGGACTATGTTGGGCTCTAGAGGTAAACATGTGAACAAACATGGTCCCCTGACATACAGGAGGGCACACTCATGTGCAAGAAAAGATACGGAAACATTTATAATCACAATATTCACAAGCATTTGTAATAATAGAAGCATATGTAAAAATCACAATGAACAGGAAAGATTACGTCTGAGACTCTGAGGTTTGCCAAAGACTATGCTGAGCACTTGGTCTCTGGGGAGGACTTTGAAAAATCAACAGGGCTTTTTCCAGACAGAGAGGCTGATGCAGCAAGGGGACAGCATGAGCAAAGGAATAAGCATACAGAGCAGCATGGTGTGTACCTGTGTGGGAGTTGGGAGGAAGTGGCTGTAAGTAACTTAGTATTCCAAGAGCAAGGAGTACACAGGGGGTGATAGCAGATGAGGCTAAAGGGTTGTACCTGGGCAGACCATGATGGGTGTTATTTGCCATAGCATGAAGCTTTTCCTAAAACAAACAAACACAAAAGCAAAAACAAAAAACTGTTGAAGAAACATAGTTGGAAGGAAGAGGCAGGTCAAGCAAGGTAATCAGTTGTAACAGGGAACATGGATAGTGTAATTTTCCTTCCCCTTAGGCAAAGTTGCTGCACAATAGGACATACGTTTACTTTGTTCTGGGAGCTTCAGAGCCTTTCTCTGTCTTATTCTGCCTTCTCTAGCTTCCTTTCTATACTTTTCCCCACTCCATCCTCTCAACGTAATTAACTCTTATTCATCTTTCAAAACCCAGAACTCTCTGGGGCTTTGGAAAGAGGTGTGGAGTGAGAGAGATACAGTGTCTCTTCTTGCGTTTCTTTATCCCCTCTGAATGCTAATTTCACATCCCTAATTTGTTCACAGAACACCTGAAATTCTTCCATTGTACTCCTATAAATAACCACCCATGGGAATTGTAATGGCTACAGAACACAAACACTGACTTCTGATTGTCTACCAAATGGGTGTAAGGCACGTCTGTGATCAAACCACTTCCCAAAGGTTATAGCGGCGTGCCTTCACAAGTGAACAATGAGGACCAGAGGTATATGGGGAACTCTTGCAATTGTTAAAGGCGTATAAACTATGTTAAAAAAAAATAAAATACAAGCTTTCCGTCTTGAGATGTGTAACTTCCTTAACTCTCAGTTAGCCTCATACCTTAAAGGCAGGAAGGAAGAAATGCAATATTGGCAAAAAATTCACTAGAATTGGCTGGGAATGATGTGTTTCTGGCACTCTGAGATACTTAACACCTTTCAGAATAGAGGAAAAAATCGCTTTGAAACGTTTCAGCAAGGCACACATGGAGAATATTCTTGATCAAGACAAGCTGTCAGCACTGTATTTTACCACTGCTGCTCCCCTACCCATTTCCTTCACTAAATATACTGTGTTATTCTCTCATGCGGGGTCAAAAGTCTAAGAGTCAGCTCTGGTTTCTGCCCTGTCTCAAGTAAATTTATTTGCAAATGATATAGGAAAAGAGGTTTATTTTTTTTCCCAAAAGAAACAAACATAAAGATATGCTTGGGCTGGTATCAGTATTTAATAAGGCAGGTAGAGATAGCACTACATCGGCATCATTCCAAGGACATACACATCAGCTTAAAAAATAGATTCAAATAAAATAAAATGTTTCTCTTACCTCAGTCAGGCTCACAGTACCTCTCTCTTTTAGAGAAGTATCCTGAAACATTTTATTATACTGTAGTAATATTTTGATGTCTTGAGTGTATTGTGATTTCTTTTCAACAGGTATACACCTTAACATAGTCAGAACTTAAACAGAGTGTGTTGGAGTCCATTCATTGAACTAGACCACATTTGTTAGAATGATTTGTCCAGAGAGTGGTAATAAGCAGCACTTCAAACCTGAGCTGATATTTAGTCCAAACCGTTAATGCCAAACTTTGGGAAAATGATAAGCAGGTGGGAGAAATCAAATCAGACTGGACACAACTTGATCTGTTTTTTTTTTTTTCAACTTGATCTGTTTTGATGAGCACTTGTGATTTAAAGTAAAAAGAATGTTGGACATGGTATCAGCAGATCTGGATGTGAGTTTGAAGTTGGTTCACTTATTAGATGCTTAATTTTGAGTAACTCATATAACCTCTCTGAACTCCAGTATTCACAGATGTAAAATGGTATAATAATACCTATCTCAGAGTGGTTTTGTGAAGATTAAATTGCTTTATTTTATTTTAAAATTTATTTTATTGAAGTATAGTTGATTTACAATGTTGTGTTAATTTCTGCTGCACAGCCAAGTGATTCAGTTATACATATATATATACATTCTTCTTCATATTGTTTTCCATTATGGTCTATCACGGGACACTGAATACAGTTCCCTGTGCTATAAAGTAGGACCTCCTTGTTTATCCATTCTATATATAATAGTTTGCATCTGCTAATCACATTAAATTGCTTTAGCATAGTGAAGTGTCTAGCAAATGCTTGGAGTACAGTAAACTTTCAATAAATGATTGTAGAATCAAAACTGAATGAATTCAACCTGAATAAATGAATATTGGGAAGCATGTTTCTTTCTGGACAAAACTGAGACACAAGTGAAAGGCAATGGTTGAGAAGGGTGACCAGCCCAGGCCAAACAATGTGTTAAAGTCCTGATACAGTGTTTACAGAATGCCTACTCTATCTCAAGGTAAGAAGCGTCTTTCCCAGATCTGACCTTGAGTTCTCAGTGTCATACTGGGCCACTCAGAGCCCAAGGAACCTCCCCAGACTCGTGAAATTATTTGTTTCCATAACCAAGAGAAGAGTTTGCATGGAAAAAAGAGTTATTGCTTCAAAGCTTAATCGAATGTAATTCAGTCTTACTAACAATGACTGAATACTTCCTATGTACAAGGACTATATGAAAACCAAGTGAGTATGTATGTCAATAAATGTTTAACATAATGTTGTACAATGCACAGAAAGTTTATGCTGAAACAGAACAATCAGTAAAGTTTTATTTGTTCATTGAGATAAAGAATGAAAGAGAAAGGTTGGGCTTTTCTTGGATGCTATCATGTGTGGAGAGCAGAGGTCCACATGTAGGGAGATGTTCAAGAGTAGAATTAAGAGTTTGGAGCAACTGAATGGAGACACAACATCACAGAAAAGAGCTTGTCCTATATAGTCATTTCCATTGTGCCTTTGGTGCTCCCATCTCCCATTTTTACTCCCTTTATCCCTTTTATTTTTTCTCTTTTTCACCTAGAATTCCTAGACAACAAATGCCTGCATTTGTATTGTGCCCAGGTCTCTCCGATCAGAAGGGAAACCTATTGTATAAGGTCAGGTAGATTAGAATTAACCCCGGGGAGAATTTGTACTGTATTAAGAAGAACCACTGGAATGGAAGATGAAATGAAACGATACTTCATAAATCTCCACAAACCCAGTGGTTCTGAGTGAAGGACAGGTTAGGACAGAACGCTTTCTACCATGGCCCGTGGGTAACTGGCTGCTTCTCCAGACGTAGCTCAGCCCTGTGCTTTCCTGTAATGCTGGTTGCTAAAAGGCACTGGCTATCTTGGAAGGAGGGTAAGGGTCAAGGGGAAAATGAAGCCATTGAATGCTCAACAGAATTTGCTTCCACCATTTTTAAGCAGCAAGACCCCAGATTGACTTGAAAGCCATAATTGTGAAGAGGTTTCCATAAGGGGGTCAGAATACGGTGGGTGTCTGTGGCCTCCTGGGTGCCCTGGAAGGCTGTGTATTGGGAGTTGAGGGAGGCAGAAGGGATCCATATAGACAATCCCTTCTGAACATTAATTCCATTTTCCAACTTTGCTCACGTAATGCCTGACACAAAAACACCCTTACATTTCTATGATAACAGGTTGAGATTCAAACAAGCCTTCACTTCCTGCCCATCACTGTAGTATCCATGTATTTCATTAAACCACTCCCACTTTTTCTCCAGAGGATTCTGGGTGAAGTGACAGCTAAATATAATGGAGCATAAATCAATAGGCAAACATCTGCTCCAGGGGCCTCTGGAAGGAAAGGTGAGGAAGTTTACATACACATGTAGACTCTCTGTAGCAAGACTGAATTTATCGCAATGCCCCCCACATCCATTCGAGAGCCCAAGAAGTGAAAAAGTCACTTCAATGGGAAAGGGGAAACCCTGCTTCTTCAGTATCGGACCTTCAAATCTTTGCAGCAGGAAGCATTTCATTACAGTTATTCATAGTTATCTAGCAGAAGAAGTAATTTTGTGTTTGGGGTAAAAGAACATAACCTAAAACATATATAAAGAATCCTATTTAACATAAGAATAAGCTATTAAAGATCTGTTCAAACATAATCAAGGTTCTACTAAGGAAAAATAATACATGAGATTGTATGACTACAGCCCAAGCTTGAAACTCAAATCTCAAAGTTTATGTTTTCTTTCCTTCTTTTTCCTTCTCTCCTGGTCTCTCTGCCCCCCGTCTCTCTCAGAAAAGAAGACAATGCAGGTTTTTAAACTACAATCCTCACAATTAATTTATGATTATTTTTCGTGATATTGCTAAAAATATTGTATATGTAGCTTTTATTTCCTATCATCAGTACGCTAAAAAAAAATCACACTAAGCATTAGAGATTTTTCTTTCTGGATTCTTGAAAATGAATGTTAATCCAATGGGAAATTGCAAACATGATACAAGGTAAAGGTAATACATCTTAACACATGTTGTGCTGGTGTGCTGAACCATATGAGTTGGGTTCGCAGTTTTATATACTTCAGGTATAAAAGCCCTCTGTACATTTGCTAGGAAATATGGAGGCAATTCAAGAGGGTGCTTTGCAGTGGAGCATGTATTTTATGTGCTTGTCTCCCTAAATCTTGCCAATAGTTACTGGTTATAAACCTCAGGATGAATTTGCAATAGAATTTTCTGTCTTTACTAGAAAATCAAATTGGCAAAGCTCCTGGCTGGTAAATGGTGTTTGGGGATTACCCAATCTTAGGGTTGGAAATAACTTTGGAGTTCATACCTATGATTATTTATTTTAAAATCAGGAGTATGCCAATATTATAAAGGAGAGAAAAAAAAAGTCCTGCAGGCTACATATCATAAGCAAGGAGAAAAGCTTTGTTTCACATTCCCAAATTGAGTGATGCACACCTATTTTTACTATTATAACTGCCTTGACTCTCACAACCATCATATATATGCAGACTCTTTGGTAGAAGCTCAGATTTAGGGGGTACACCTTGGTTCAAATCCAAGGCTGTCAAATCCTGAAGAAGTGATTATTCTCTGATTTGTGAAGTATGAAACTTATCAGTATGATTTTTGTGGTTGGTAAATGTGATATAATACAATATGTGATGTCCTGATCCAATGTGGACCATCAGTAACTGTTGGTTCTTATACCCTGCTTAGAAATTGTAATTATGTGATGTGATGGATGTGTTAACTAACCTTATTGTGTCAATCATTTCACAATATATATGTGCATCAAACCATCACACTGTATACCCTAAATATACACAATGTTATATGTCAGTCATACCTTAATATGGCTGGGGGGAAAGACAATAAATAAATAAAAACACCGATTTCACATTAAAAAAAGGAAATTAGTCACACTTGGTCTCAAGGCACAAAAAGGAAACAGTTCAACAAGCAAATGTTGAACACACACTTTGTGCTAGAAAAATGTGCTATAGGTGCTAGGGATATAACTGTGAATGAATAAGAATAAGAAGAATTAACATTTATTTAAGAGTGCTGGACAGTAATCTAGACATTCTGCATATATTAAGTCCTTGCCCTTTGGGAACTTACAATTTGGTGGGGATACGGGTGAGAAAATGAGCCGATGCGGTACAGTATGATGAGGGCTAAGGGAGAGTTTGCTCAAGGGCCTGGGGCAATTCATCAGAACTCAGGAGGAGCAGGAAGACTTCTTAGACAAGATGGCATTAGTGTGACCTACTTACAGGAAAGAGAAGCCCTTACTTTCTGAACTTTTGAATGATAAGATTAAAAGCCTTAGCATTAGAAGCAGATTGCACACTCTGCCCAAATAGTCACTGGATCATTAGAGTAAGAAGAGGAATTGTGTGTGTGTGTGTGTGTGTGTGTGTGGTGGAGAAATTGATAGAGAATAGATAGAGAATGCCCGACTGGCAGTCAATGGTATGGCTTCATATGGACGAAATACATCCTGTATGAACCAACTAAATAACCACTAAATGAATGAATGAATAAGAGAAGCCCTAGTAAACAAAAAATTACAGTTTTGGAAGAGAAAATAGGTAATATATGCCACGTGAAGAATGACTGCCTGTTCTGGAAGCAAGGCCCATACAGTCACTTAAACATCATGGGCAAGCTAATGAAGCCCATGGTGAATGGTATTGCTTGTTCACAATTCTTCTGTTTGCTCCCCACCCTTGCTATGGCTTACCTGCCCTATTGTCTTTGATCTTGACCATGACTTGCTTTGGCTGATAGAAGTCATCAGACTTAGTACCATGTTTAAAAGTAGAGGTTTTGGAGTCAACCTTCTCTGAGTGATACCTTAATTCTGCCACTTCCCACCAGGTAACCTTGGGCAAATTACTTGACTTCTCTAGACCTACGTTTTTTTTTTTTTCCATTTTCACTTAACAATAGTAGTTTTTTCATAGGATGATGAAGATTTTGATAATGTAAATAAAGTACTTAGTACAGTTCCTGGCAAATAGTAAATTGTTTAAAAATTAGATAATCACAACATGATTATAACTCTTCTACCTCTACCTCAAGTGAAATTTTCAGAATATTTCATCCAAATTTCTTCTTGAGTCCATTATATTTCTTGTGATATTTTTGTGCCACTCTAACTTTTAGTATCCTTGAGATGGTGGCACCCTGAGGAAGTGCCTGGATTTCTACCCTTTAATTTTGGTTAGCCTGTAAGAGCCTGGAAATCCTTGGTAATTTAAACTTATTTAATAAACAATGTTAAAATCAGCTAATAGTTAGATGGACTCTTGAAAAGACCATAATCTCTGAGGTTCATTTTGGATTGCTGCTGCTTTAGAAACTCTGCAAAGGAGAAAAAAAGTGGCTATTGCTTTCTCCAGTGGAAAATTTTCCTCTGGCAAATATACTCTGGAATTGCAAAGCACCATTTAATTTCACACAGTGTCAGAGAGAAATAGTATTAGCTCATTTGGCCCTCCATAAGAAACTATTTTTTCTAAGATCAGGTGTCTTAATGATTAAGCCTTTTTATTAATGTATATTTCTAGGCAGCCTCATGGAGCCACTACAAAGTCAGATTATGTTTCAGAAACATAGGTGTCTTATAATAAAGATGTTTTCTTCATGAGGTAATGTTCCTGAAATATGTGCTGTCTAATCCATGATCCACTAAATCCATGAGGTAATGGGTCTGAAATACATGCCATAAACCACAGAAATTTCTTG
Organism: Mesoplodon densirostris; assembly: GCF_025265405.1. Classification (NCBI taxonomy): domain Eukaryota; kingdom Metazoa; phylum Chordata; class Mammalia; order Artiodactyla; family Ziphiidae; genus Mesoplodon; species Mesoplodon densirostris. Next base: position 19,221,671 of record NC_082670.1, read on the forward strand.
ATGGGAAAACTGGACATGGACTATTACATTTCTCTGTATGTTAGGGCAGTCAGAATGACTAAAACTGATATTTTTTTTCTCTTTTCCTATTTTCTTTCACAAAGATAGACAAAATTTACACTACCAATTATTTCAGAGGAAAAAGTCATTTATAAAACTCTTCCCACAAAAAAAGGAGAAACAACAATTTGACAGTTTGAAATGTGGCACAAAGTATGTTGTGACAACCTCTCCACTCCACATGCACACATTTAAACCATTAATATGAGTTCTTATCTGTTAATTCAATTACAGAAATGAGAAAAAATTCTTAACTTTGAAGGAAAAAGCATTAATATGAACTTAAGCCAACTGATTTAAAAATACATATATTTTTCCTTAGAAAGAGTCACTCCCTTACCAATGAATATTCTTTCTGAAGGCACAAGAATGAAGCTACTTTACACACAAACCTATAAACATGCTTATACACATATACTTCAAGACTCTTAGTAACCAACTGGTTTAAACCCTTCATTTCATAAATGATGAGACAAAGAGCTAAAAATGTCAAGTGCCATCTGTGGTGGTTCTGAAATACATCCATAATTTACTTTTCGTAAGCTTCCCTCAAGAGATGGAGCCTAACCGTTTTGTTATTTGAGAGTACAACAAACTTAGTGACTACCTTCTAAAAGAATAGAATGTGGCTGAAGTAACAGTACAGGAATTTTGAGAGTAGGTCACAAATGGCAGTGAAACTTCCTCTGTGCTTACTGTCCTGGATTGCTTGCTCTGGGAGAAGCCAGCCACTTAGTCTGTGTCAGTGAAAAGTCAATGGAATGTGATGAGCAGGATTCCAAGATGGCCTCCAAAGCTTCCCACCCCCGGTGTACACATCCTGTGCGATCCCCTCCACTTGAGTGTGGGCAGTACATAGAAATATGTTTGGATATTACTCTCATGACCAAACATAATATGGAAAAGGTGAAAGGGTAGTTACTCCCATGATTATATCATGCTATTTAAGCCTGTCATAGCAGGCAGTGGAGAGATTCTTCTGATGCCTTTGAAGAAGTAAGTGCCATGTTGTGAGAGGGCCACGTGGCTAGGACCTGAGAACAGCCTGTAGGAGCTCAGAGAGATCTCTGACTGACATCCACAAGAAGACAGGAACCTCATTTCTATAGCCATAGGAGCTCGACTTGGCAAACAACCTGGATGTGCTTGGAGATAAACCCTGAGCTCTAGATGACAACATAGCCCAGCCAACACCTTGATTTTCAGCTTAAGAAGAGAACCTAAGCAGAGGACCCAATCTAACCTGTATCCTGAATCCTGACCCATGGAAGCTATGAGATAATAAATTTGTGTTGATTTAAGCCATTAAGTCTGTAGTAATTTGTTACAGCAATAGAAAACTAATACAGAAGAGAACTGAGGTCTTCTGCCAATAACTGTATCATGTGAGTGAACCATCTTGGAAGTGCATCCTCCAATGCCAGTCAAGTATGCAGCCCTGCTCAACCTCATGAGAGACCTTAAGCTAGAACCACCCAGGCTAGGCTGCTATATTAGTCATGCTTTTCATATTTTATGATGTTTTGGCATCTTGAGGGCCCTAGCTGGCTGGGGAGAGACTAGCTAATTCCTAGCGATATTAAACAACATGCCTGCAAACACAAACACATTTCGTATGCAAACCAAGCAATCCTGAGTCCATACCCCTAATTCCCTCCCCCTTAACTACCTCCTTCATGTAACTCTCAAACCTCAAGCCAACATTTCCTCTGTCCTAAATCAACCCCGGGCTAGGTACCAGACGACCAGAGATTACCTCTACAGCCCAGAGCCCACTGACATTATTCTACTAGTCAATCCTAAATGTATCCCCTGCCTTTCCCACAGGAAATACAATAAAGCCTTCATACCATACTTTCTCCTTGTCCTGTTACTGTCTCCTGACTAAATCTGGAGCTTCTCCATGTGGCCCTGCATGGAATGCCTTATCCCACTTCTCTTGGGAAATCAAAGTAATAAATCTTTCAGTTAGCCTCTCTGTGTTGTCACTGAGTCACCTCCATGAATGAAAACCCCGTGAGTATTATTTAACCCAGCAGCTCCCTAATTTCTAATCCACAATATGTATGTGAGATTATCAATATTTACTACTATTTTAAGCTGCTAAGGGGTAACTGGTTCTTCAGTAATAGATGACTAATACACCATCTTTGCCCCTATTCTTTGGCAGAGCCAGAGAAGAGAGTCCAGGTTCCTGATCCTCCCAGATGTAGGTTGAAGTAGCAAAAGAAACATAGCCTCTGAACTCAGACAGATCTTAGTTTAAATAAAAACTCTGCTGCCTATTTTCTTTTTGAGTTTGGTCAAGTTCCCTTAATATTACTGAGGCTCAATTGCCTCATCTTTAAAATTGAAATAATACTTAAATCTTCAGTATTTTACCAGCAAGATAAAGCTTATAAATGGCTTTGCATGGAGTTGAAGTTCACTAAATACTAGTTCTTTTTTCTAACTGGGTTTTCTCTCCATTGTCGTTGTAAAATCCAGAGTTAATAGTCAATTGCTAATACAAATACATTTTGTCAGTCCTAAGATCTCTGACAAAATTTCTTTTTGTAAGCAACTCGTATTTGAAGATAGTGTTAAAGGACTATGACAGAAATCAGAAGAAGGAAAATTATAAGAGATCAATACGCATATGAACAAAAAGACAACTCACCATCACCATCTTGAAACGTTTCAGTATTCCTTTGAGTATCTTTTATAATCCTGGGTTGCTGAAGTGAAAGGAGCCAGGTAGTTCAGACAGAGCCCAAGCATCACTTGGGCATTGCTTGTGCCACAGCATCACTGTTTCAAAAGGAAAAAATGTTGCAGAGGCGGTAGAACACTGTGCTCTCATTTTTCCCCGTATCTCCTATCTGTTGATAAGACCTTCATCCCTATCTTCCTATCTTTTCAGCGATCTACGCTTTTCAGAGAGATATCCTGGAATTAAAAAAATGGATAAATGCCAGGCAGTCTACTTATACATTCCTTCACCTAATAAATCATGTCAGTAAGATGTATCAAAGATGACTCTCAAGGAGTTTATATCTAGTCGAGAAGGAAGTTATAATATAAATAAAAGTAAAAACCATGAGATTGATGATTAAATCCCAAATGAGTGGTTATTTTGAAATGCAATATTCTCTAAAATCTTAATTAATTTGGTTATTTGTCTTTTCTTCAATGCTGGAAATATGGAAATAATGAAACGCTCTACACTATACATAAAATCAAATTTTCTCTCTTTTGGTTTATGCTATAAAAGAAAATTTTGCCTAACCAAATGCCAAGTTTTATAGTTTTGAATTTAATGTTTAGTCTTATGATCCATTTTGACTTAATTGTTTGCATATAATATAAAGTAAGTGTGAATATTAAATTGTTCCATCACCATTTGTTGAAAAGCTACTCTTTCTCTATTGATTTATTGGGCAACATTGCCAAAAATCAAATGACCATGTATATTTGGGTCTGTTTTTGAACTATTCAGTTTCATTGACCTATGTGTCTATCCTTATGCCAATACCACATGGTCTTGATTACAGTAGCTTTATCATAAGTCCTGAAATTAAGTAGTGCAAGACATCTAATTTTATTGATCTTGTTAAAAATTATTTTGGCTCTTCTATGTTCTTTGTATTATCAAGTAATTTTAGGAATCAAATTGTCAATTAATTATGCAAAAATTACGTGCTGATGTTGATTGGTATTTTTCTGAATATAAATATCACCATGGGGAGAATTGTCATCTTGGCAATATAGAGATTTCCAATCCATAAACACAGTCTATGTCTTTAATGGTTTGAATCTTCTTTAATTTCTCTCAGCAATACTTTAGAATTGTAAGATACATGTATCACACATTTTTTAAAGGTATCCCCAAATTTTCATGTAGTGATACCAATATAAATGCTTTTAATTTTAGTTTCCAATTTTTCATTGCTAGTAAATAGAACTGCAGTTGATTTTTATATAGAGAGCTTATATCCTGTGACATAGCTAAACTTACTTATAAGTTCTAATAGTAGCTAAACTTACTTATAAGTTCTAGTAGCTTTTATTTAGTAGATAATTATGTTCTTTGCAAATAAATACAGCTTTATTTCTCTTTAGAATCTGTATACCTTTTATTTCATCTTCTTCTTTTATTGCCTTGGCTAGGCCCCCAGTACAAAGTTAAAAAGAAATAGTAAGAGTGGACACCTCTGCCTTCTTCTCAGTTGTTGGTGGAAAACATACAATTTATCACCTTTGGGAATGGAGTTAGCTGTAGATTTTTTTCATAGATACCCTTTATAAGGTTGATGGAGTTCCCTATTCCTAGTATAGATACTGAATTTTATCAAGGCTTTTTGCATATTTATTGAAATAATCATATGATTTTTACTTATAGTCTATTGATATGGTGGACTACATTGGCTGACTTCTCAAATATTGAACAAACTTTGTTTTCCTGGGATAAACTCCATCTGATCATTTTATATTATCATTTTATTATATTCTGCATGCAATTTAACTGTATTTTCTTAAAATATTTTTCTTTATTTCTGAGAGATATCTGTGGTTTTATTGCAATGTATTTGATTTTGTCAGAATAATTCTGTATCATTAAATAATTTGAGAAATGTTCTATTTTCTTCCATTTTATTTTTTTTGGAAAGAGTTTGTTTAGAAGTACAGTGTAGTGTTGTTTCTCCCTTAAATTTTTGGTAGGAATTACTAGTGAAGCCAGCTGCCCCTGCATATTTTTTGTAGGCAGCATTGGTTTGTGTGGATTATGAATTATATTCCTTTAGGAACTATAGGACTATTCAGATCATCTATTTCTTCTTGAATGAAATTTGATAGCTTGTTTCTTTTACAGAATTTGTCTATTTTTTCTAAATTACTGTATTTATTGTCTCAATTGTTCATAATGTTGTTCATAATATTCCTTTATTGACTTTTAATGTCTGTAGAATCTATAGTGATACCTTTCATTTCTGATAGTAGTAATTTTTGTCCTCTCTCTTTTTCTCTTGATTTGTCTAGCCAGAAGTTTATCAGTTCCACTGATTTTTTCAAAAATCAGTTTTGCTCTCACTGATTTATTCTATTTAGTCTGGAAAGCAGAAGTTTTCATTTAATTAATTTCTCATTTAATCTTCATTATTTTCTCCATTCTGCTTGCTTTGAGTTAAATTTGTTCATTTATTTCTACCTTCTTAAGGTAATCTCTTAGGTAATTAGTTTCAGGTAATTATTTTCTGTTCTCAGGAAACATTTGATGATGTAAATTTCTCCCCTTTTTTTGGATTTCCTTCACATTTAGGTTACCACAGAGCATTGAGTAGAGTTCCCTGAGCTATACAGTAAGTTCTCATTAGTTATCTATTTTATACATAGTATCAATAGTGTATATATGTCAATCCTAATCTCCCAGTTCATCCCACCCTCCCTTTGCTGCCTTGGTGCTCACGTTTGTTCTCTATGTCTGTGTCTCTATTTCTGCTTTGCAGATAAAATCATCTATACCATTTTTGTAGATTCCACATATATGTGTTAATATACAATATTTGTTTTTCTCTTTCTGACTTACTTCACTCTGTATGACAGTCTCTAATTTTATTTGGTTCAAATTTTTTCTTAACTACCCTGTGATTTCTACTTTGTCTTACAGGTTATTTAAATTGAATTAGTTGATTACCAAATAGTAGATGACTTTCTAACTATCTTTTCTGTTATTGATTTCTAATTCCGTTGTGATCAGAGAGCATATTTTTTGTGTTTGTGTAACTACCATCTTATTAAATAGATTGACACTTGGTTTTTTTTGGGGTTTTTTTTTTTTTGTATTTTTTTTTTTGGTACGCGGGCCTCTCACTGTTGTAGCCTCTCCCGTTGCGGAGCACGGGCTCCGGACACGCAGGTTCAGCGGCCATGGCTCACGGGCCCAGCCGCTCCGCGGCATGTGGGATCTTCCCGGACCGGGGCATAAACCCGTGTGCCTTGCATCGGTAGGCGGACTCTCAACCACTGCGCCACCAGGGAAGCCCGACACTTGTTTTATGGCCAAGTATATGGTTTATTCTAGAGAATATTCCATGTGCACTTGACATGTATGTGTCTTTCCAAGTGAGTGTTAGTATTTGAGTTTAGTTTTTGAGACAACTACTCTTCCCATCCCTGGTGCTGACTGAAACATTAAAAAGGGATGGAGTGAGATGGAGTATCTGGGGAAAGAAGAATGCTATAACTTTAAAACAGGAGCTGATGTACTGTTAAAAAAAAAATTCCACTGGCTAATTTAAATGGGACAATCCCTGACTGAAAGTTAGGTGGGTAGGTGGGGTTATTTTTTCATCACTGAATATTACAGGAGGGAGATGTATGAAAGAAGACTTGATGGAAAGGCATTGGAAATTGTCATTGATAACATATGAAGGTCATTCTATTAGATGCTCTATTAGTTTTCTATTGGTGATGTAACAAATTATCATACTTTGGTGTCTTAAAACAACAAAAATGGACTATCTTACAGTTCTATAGGTTTGAACTCTGACTTGGGTCTTGATAGTTGAAAATCAAGGTGTCAGCAGGGCTATGTTCTTTCCTGGAGGCTTTAGGGGAGAATATGTTTCCTTGCCACCAAGGAGGGCCCCCCAACATTCCTTGGTTTGTGGCTCCATTTCTCCATCTTTAAGGCCAAAAACATAATATCTCTTTGACCATTATTCCACCGTTACATGTCCTTCTGACCACAGCCAGGAAAGGTTCTCCACTTTCAAGAACTCCTGTGATTAGACATTGGTGATAATCAGGTGATGCAAGATAATCTCCCCATCTCAAGATTCTTCACTTAATCACATCTGCAAAGTCTCTTTGCCATCATATGCACAGGTTCCATGGATTAGAAGTGAACATGTTTGGAGAGTCTGTTATTCCTCTTACCATGCACTTTTTATATTTTTTTCAAGATATAGAGTGTTTTAAAATGGTGCTTCTAAATCTGGTTTGTTGTCAAATCTGTGCCTCCATGCAGGAATGCCAAAATCAGTTAAGCAAATGGATTTCCTTGGACTGTAAATGTGATGTCAAAGAATGCAAAACGTGACAGATTGAAATGAATTCCTAGGGCCTTTGGCCATAGGTGCTCCTGACATAAGGCTTTGCATATAAATAAAAAAAGAGGAACTGTGCTGGAAAAGAGCTATTACAGACAAGCTAGGGACATGTAGCTGGGCTGCTGTAAAGCCTGCCATGAAGAAAGGCTGTTGACACTCACACAAGAGGCTCTGTCCCAATAAATTCTGTTTAACCCCTGGTTTCTGTGGCTCTCTTTCTCTTCTCCTCTTCTCCTAAGCATCATTTTGTAATAGGGGAGGGAACTGAAAGAGAAATGTCTAGAAAGTCACAGGGAAGGTGACTAGCACACTCTGCATTTTGAATCCCTTCACAATGTTCTTATTCTTCTTTAGAATGCTTTCTCATTGTGGGAAGTCTGGTCAAAAATCTTCCACAATGTTTTTGTCCTTTTCCTACTTCCATAATCTGCCCAATTCAGTAATTCATCTCCATATGGGCAAGAACATTGCTTCCTAACTAATTTTTTTGTATTTTTTTCTGAAGATGGAGTGAATACAACGTTGTAACTCATGGAAAATACATTAATATCATCCTATATGAGCATGCTTACACAACTGAGATAGAAATAGTAGGAAAATACTTCATTCCCCACAGTTTCTTCATATCATTTATGTATTCAGACTCACCTTTCCTTACAGTAAAAATAATTAGAAGTGTTCATAAAAGCTCAAAAGTGTCTGTTATAACAGAAGCTGTTGTTTGTTGTCTACCAGAGGAAAGTGTGTTTTCGGGGACATGCACAGATAGGGAAATGTGTTCTTGCTCATAAATGCAATCTTGGCTATATGCAGATAGAATTATGAACCAATGGCTCAGTGCCTCATGTGGTTCTGTGTGTCCCACTTTGACTGCCAGTCTTCACAATTACAGTCCAACAGGACAAATGATTTTCTGCTGTTTTATGAAAAGTTTATCATTTATGTGCTTACATCCATCAAAACTTAATCTGATTATAGAATAGTATATTTTCTGTTATTACTGTTTTCATGTGTATTGGGCTATTTAGTGCCTATACTTCTTATTCCTCATTCCCATCCCATATCCCCTAACACATGTACACATGTTTAGAGACAAATACACTTAATAAATGCAGCTGTTTTCAGATTGGAATTGTAAAGGAAAATCAGATGGTTTAATAATCACAGTGTTGAAAGGACATTGCCAGGGAGAGACCTTCAAGATGGTGGAAGAGTAAGATGCGGAGATCACCTTCCTCCCCACAGTTACATCAGAAATACATCTACACGTGGAACAACTCCTACACAGCACCTACTGAACGCTGGGAGAAGGCCTCAGACCCCCCAAAAGGCAAGAAACTCCCCACGTACCTGGGTAGGGCAAAAGAAAAAAGAAAACACAGAGACAAAAGAATAGGGACGGGACCTGCACAAGTGGGAGGGAGCCGTGAAGGAGGAAAGGTCTCCACACACTAGGAGCCCCTTCGCGGGTGGAGACTGCGGGTGGCGGAGGGGGAGAACTTCGGAGCCATGGAGGAGAGCGCAGCCACAGGGGTGCGGAGGGCAAAGCGGAGAGATTCCTGCACAGAGGATCGGTGCCGACTGGCACTCACCTGCCTGAGAGGCTTGTCTGCTTGGCCGCTGGGGTGGGCGGGGGCTGGGAGCTGAGGCTCGGGCTTGGGTTGGAGCGTACGGAGAGGACCGCTGGGGTTGGCGGCGTGAACACAGCCTGAAGGGGTTAGTGCGCCACAGCTAGCCCGGAGGGAGTCCAGGAAAAGTCTGGACCTGCCGAAGAAGCAAGAGTCTTTTTCTTACCTCTTTGTTTCCTGGTGCGCGAGGAGAGAGGATTCAGAGCGCCGCTTAAAGGAGCTCCAGAGACGGCCGCGAGCTGCGGCTATCAGCGCGGAACCCAGAGACGGGCATGAGACGCTAAGGCTGCTGCTGCCGCCACCAAGAAGCCTGTGTGCGAGCACAGGTCACTGATCACACCTCCCTTCCGGGGAGCCTGTGCAGCCCGCCACTGCCAGGGTCCTGTGATCCAGGGACAACTTCCCCGGGAGAACGCACGGCGCACCTCACGCTGGTGCAACGTCACACCGGCCGCTGCCGCCGCAGGCTCGCCCCACACTATGTGCCCCTCCCTCCCCCCGGGCCTGAGTGAGCCAGAGCCCCCAGAGCAGCTGCCCTTTAACCCCATCCTGTCTGAGCGAAGAACAGAGGCCCTCAGGCGACCTACACACAGAGGTGGGGCCAAATCCAAAGCTGACTCCCGGGAGCTGTGCGAACAAAGAAGAGAAAGGGAAATCTCTCCCAGCAGCCTCAGAAGCAGCAGATTAAAGCTCCACAATCAACGTGATGTACCCTGCATCTGTGGAATACCTGAATAGACAACGAATCATCCCAAATTGAAGAGGTGGACTTTGGGAGCAACTGTAGACTTGAGGTATGCTATCTGCATCTAATTTGTTTCTGGTCTGTTTACCTTAGTTTAGTATTTAGAGTTTATTATCTTTGGCAGATTTGTTTATTGATTTGTTTGCTCTCTTCCTCCTTTTTTAATATATATATATAGATATAGATATTTTTTCTTTTTTTGTGAGTGAGTAGGTGATTTTGTCTGTATAGCTTTGCTTTTACCATTTATCCTATGGTTCTGTCCGTCCTTTTTTTTTTTTTTTTTTTTTTAGCATAGTTTTTAGCGCTTGTTATCATTGGTGGATTTGTTTTTTGGTTTGGCTGCTCTTTTCTTTTTTTATTATTATGTTTTAATTTTTTTAATACTTATTTTTTATTTCTTATTTTAATAACTTTATTTTATTTATTTTATTTTTTTCTTTCTTTCTTCCTTTTTTTCTCCCTTTTGTTCTAAGCTGTGTGGCTGATAGGGTCTTGGTGCTCCGGTCGGGTGTCAGGCCTCTGTGCCTGAGGTGGGAGAGCCCAGTTCAGGATACTGGTCCATCAGAGATCTCCTGGCTCCACGTAATATCAAACAGCAAAAGTTCTCCCAGAGATCTCTATCTCAACACTAAAACCGAGCTCCACTCAACGACCAGCAAGCTACAGTGCTGGATGCCCTATGTCAAACAACTAGGAAGGCAGGAACACAACCACACCCCTTAGTAGACATGCTGCCTAAAATCATAATAAGGTCACACACACCCCCAAACACACCACTGGACGCAGTCCTGCCCACTAAAAAAGCAAGATCCAGCCTCACCCACCAGAACATAGGCACTAGTCCCCTCCACCAGCAAGCCAAAACAAACCACTGAACAAAACTTACCCACTGGGGGCAGACACCAGAGACAACGGGAACTACAAACCTGAAGCCTGCAAAAAGGAGACACCAAACACAGTGAGTTAAGCAAAATGAGAAGACAGAGAAACACACAGCAGATGAAGGAGCCAGGTAAAGACCCACCAGACCAAACAAATGAAGAGGAAATAGGCAGTCTACCTGAAAAAGAATTCAGAGTAATGATAGTAAAGATGATCCAAAATCTTGGAAATAGAATGGAGAGAATACAAGAAACGTTTAACAAGGACCTAGAAGAACTAAAGAACAAACAAAAAATGATGCACAACACAATAAATGAAATTAAAAATTCTCTAGAAGTAATCAATAGCAGAATAACTGAGGCAGAAGAACAGATAAGTGACCTGGAAGATAAAATAGTGGAAATAACTACTGCAGAACAGAATAAAGAAAAAAGAATGAAAGAATTGAGAACAGTCGTAGAGACCACTGGGACAACACTAAACACACCAATATTCGAATTATAGGGGTCCCAGAAGATGAAGAGGAAAAGAAAGGGACTGAGAAAATATTTGAAGACATTATAGGTGAAAACTTCCCCAATATGGGAAAGGAAATAGTCAATCAAGCCCAGGAAGCACAGAGAGTCCCGTACAGGATAAATCAAGGAGAAACCTGCCAAGACATATATTAATCAAACTATCAAAAATTAAATACAAAGAAAAAATATTAAAAGCAGCAAGGGAAAAACAAAAAATAACATACAAGGGAATCCCCATAAGGTTAACAGCTGATCTTTCAGCAGAAACTCTACAAGCCATAAAGGAATGATAGGACATACTTAAATTGATGAAAGGGAAAAACCTACAACCAAGATTACTCTACCCAGCAAGGATCTCACTGAGATTCAATGGAGAAATTAAAACATTTACAGACAAGCAAAAGCTAAGAGAATTTAGCACCACCAAACCAGCTTTACAACAAATGCTAAAGGAACTTTTCTAGGCAGGAAACACAAGAGAAGGAAAAGACCTACAATAACAAACACAAAACAATTAAGAAAATGGTAATAGGAGCATACATATCAATAATTACCTTAAATGTAAATGAATTAAATGCTCCAAACAAAAGACATAGACTGGCTGAATGGATACAAAAACAAGACCCATATATATGCTGTCTACAAGAGACCCACTTGAGACCTAGGGATACATACAGACTGAAAGTGAGGGGATGGAAAAATATATTCCATGCAAATGGAAATCAAAAGAAAGCTGCAGTAGCAATTTTCATATCAGACAAAATAGACTTTAAAATAAAGACTATTACAAGAGACAAAGAAGGACCCTACATAATGATCAAGGGATCAATCCAAGAAGAAGATATAACAATTGTAAATACTCATACACCCAACATAGGAACATAGGAGCACCTCAATACATAAGGCAAATGCTAACAGCCATAAAAGGGAAAATCAAAAGTAACACACTCATAGTAGGTGACTTTAACACCCTACTTTCACCAATGGACAGATTATCCAAAAAGAAAATAAATGAGGAAATACAAGCTTTAAATGATACATTAATCAATATAGACTTAATTGATATTTATAGGATACTCCATCCAAAAACAACAGAATACACTTTCTGCTCAAGTGCTCATGGAACATTCTCCAGGATAGATCATATCTTGGGTCACAAATCAAGCCTCGGTAAATTTAATAAAATTGAAATCATATCAAATATCTTTTCAGACCACAACACTATGAGAATAGATATCAATTACAGGGAAAAATCTGTAAAAAATACAAACACATGGAGGCTAAACTACTTAATAACCAACAGATAACTGAAGAAATCAAAAAGAAAATAAAAAAATACATAGAAACAAATGACAATGAAAACACAATGACCCAAAACCTGTGGGATGAAGCAAAAGTTTATAGCAATACAATCCTACCTCAAGAAACAAGAAACATTTCAAATAATCAACCAAACCTTACACCTAAGGCAATTAGAGAGAGAAGAACAAAAAAACCCCCAAAGTTAGCAGAAGGAAAGGAATCATAAATATCAGATCAGAAAAAAAGAAAAAGAAATGAAGGAAACAATAGCAAAGATCAAAAAAACTAAAAGCTGGTTCTTTGAGAAGATAAACAAAATTGAAAAAAACATTAGCCAGACTCATCAAGAAAAAAAAGGGAGAAGACTCCAATCAATAGGATTAAAACTGAAAAAGGAGAAGTAACAACTGACACTGCAGAAATACAAAGGATCATGAGAGATTACTACAATCAACTATATGCCAATAAAGTGGACAACCTGGAAGAAATGGACAAATTCTTAGAAAAGCACAACCTTCCAAGACTGAACCAGGAAGAAATAGAAAATATAAACAGATGAATCACAAGCACTGAAATTGAAACTGTGATTAAAAATCTTCCAACAAACAAAAGCCCAGGACCAGATGGCTTCATAGGTGAATTCTGTCAAACATTTACAGAAGAGCTAACACCTATCTTCAAAAGCTTCCAAAATATAGCAGAGGGAGGAATACTCCCCAAATCATTCTACAAGGCCAGCATCACCCTGATACCAAAACCAGACAAAGATGTCACAAAGAAAGAAAACTACAGGCCAACATCTCTGATGAACACAGATGCAAAAATCCTTAACAAAATACTAGCAAACAGAATCCAACAGCACATTAAAAGAATCATACATTATGATCAAGTGGGGTTTATCCTAGGAATGCAAGGATTCTTCAATATATGCAAATCAATCAATGTGATACACCATATCAACCAATTGAAGGAGAAAAACCATATGATGATCTCAATAGATGCAGAAAAAGGTTTTGACAAAATTCAACACCCATTTATGACAAAAACCCTGCAGAAAGTAAGCATAGAGGAAACTTACCTCAACATAATAAAGGCCATATATAACAAACCCACAGCCAACATTGTTCTCCATGGTGAAAAACTGAAAGCATTTCCACTAAGATCAGGAACAAGACAAGGTTGTCCACTCTCACCACTATTATTCAACATAGTTTTGGAAGTTTTAGCCACAGCAATCAGAGAAAAACAAGAAATAAAAGGAATCCAAATCAGAAAACAAGAAGTAAAGCTGTTACTGTTTGCAGATGATGACACTATACATAGAGAATCCTAAACACTGTACCAGAACACTTCTAGAGCTAATCAATGAATTTGGTAAAGTAGCAGGATACAAAACTAATGCACAGAAATCTCTTGCATTCCTATACACTAATGATGAAAAAACTGAAAGAGAAATTAAGGAAACTCCCATTTACCATTGCAATAAAGAGAATAAAATACCTAGGAATAAACCTACCTAAGGAGACAAAAGACCTGTATGCAGAAAATTATGACATTGATGAAAGAAACTAAAGATACAAACAGATGGAGAGATATACCATGTTCTTGAATTGGAAGAATCAAAATTGTGAAAATGACTATACTACCCAAAGCAATCGACAGAATCAAGGCAATCCCTATCAAACTACCAATGGCATTTTCACAGAACTAGAACAAAAAATTTCACAATCTGTATGGAAACACAAAAGACCTTGAATAGCCACAGCAATCTTGAGAAAGAAAAACAAAGCTGGAGGAATCAGGCTCCTGGAATTCAGACTGCACTACAACACTACAGTAATCAAGACAGTATAGTACTGGCACAAAAACAGAAATATAGATCAATGGAACAGAATAGAAAGCCCAGAGATAATCCCACACGCATATGATCACCTTATTTTTGATAAAGGAGGCAAGAATATACAATGGGGAAAAGACAGCCTCTTCAATAAGTGGTGTTGGGAAAACTGGACAGCTACATGTAGAAGGAATGAAATTAGAACGCTCTCTAAACACCATACAGAAAAATAAACTCAAAATGGATTAAAGATCTAAAGGTTAGGCCAGACACTATAAAACTCTTAGAGGAAAACATAGGCAGAATACTCTATGATCCTTTTTGGCCCACCTCCTAGAGAAATGGAAATACAAACAAAAATAAACAAATGGGGCCTAATGAAACTTAAAAGCTTTTGCACAGCAAAGGAAACCATAAACAAGATGAAAAAACAACCCTCAGAATGGGAGAAAATATTTGTAAACAAGCAACTGACAAAGGATTAATCTCCAAAATTTACAAGCAGCTCATGCAGCTCAATATCAAAAAACACAAACAACCCAATCCAAAAGTGGGCCGACGACTTAAATAGACATTTTTCCAAAGAAGATATACAGATTGCTAACAAACACATGGAAGAATGCTCAACATCACTAATCATTAGAGAAATGCAAATCAAAACTACCATGAGGTATCACCTCACACCAGTCAGAATGGCCATCATCAAAAAATCTACACACAATAAATGCTGGAGAGGGCATGGGGAAAAGGGAACCTTCTTGCACTGTTGGTGGGAATGTAAATTGATACAGCCACTATGGAGAACAGTATGGAGTTTCCTTAATAAACTAAAAATAGAACTACCATACGACCCAGCAATCCCACTACTGGGCATATACCCTGAGAAAACCATAATTCAAAAAGAGTCATGTACCACAAAGTTCACTGCAGCTCTATTTACAATAGCCAGGACATGGAAGAAACCTAAGTTTCCATCGACAGACGAATGGATAAAGAAGATGTGGCTCATATATACAATGGAAGATTACTCAACCATAAAAAGAAACGAAATTGAGTTATTTGTAGTGAGGTGGATGGACCTAGAGTCTGTCATACAGAGTGAAGTAAGTCAGAAGGAAAAAAACAAATACCATATGCTAACAAATATATATGGAATTAAAAAAAATGGTTCTGAAGAACCTAGGGGCAATAAAGGAATAAAGACGCATACGCAGAGAATGGATTTGAGGACACAGGGAGGGGGAAGGGTAAGCTGGGACGAAGTGAGAGAGTGACATGGACTTACATATACTATCAAATGTAAAATAGATAGCTAGTGGGAAGCAGCAGCACATCACAGGTAGATCACCTCAGTGCTTTGTGACCACCTACAGGGGTGGGATAGGGAGGATGGGAGGGAAACGCAAGAGGGAGGAGATATGAGGATATATGTATATGTATAGCTGATTCACTTTGTTATAAAGCAGAAACTAACACACCATTGTAAAGCAAATATACTCCAATAAAGATGTTAAAAAACAAAAAAGGACATTGCCAGGACATAAGTCGAATTCCTATAGTTTAACACTATAGAAAATTAGAGGCTACATGTTTAAAAGCTAACTGGTTGCCAATGATCTTTGTTTTGTAAGTTTGTTCAGACATGTGGTGCATTAAAAGGAACAAAAGTTTGAGAACTATTTTTAAAAACTCAAACCAACTGTAATTAAAATTAATGGAGAAACTATATTTCATTTTATACTCTACTCTTTACTAGAGCTTCTACGTGTAGACAGTAAAATTAATATATGATTTTATTTTTCTTTCTACCTCCATGCCTTTTGTGGAAATTGTGATTCGTGGACATTGCCATAAGATGGGAATAGAGGGAGGAAGGAAAGTTGTTGACAAATGCTAAATCTATTGAAACTAATCCACAGAAATAAGGTGATGTGTGTTTAAATATGTCTTTCCCTCTGAAGGACACTTTATACCATCATCTTTGAGATGGACAGATTTGTGTTAGTGACCTGGTGCCTGGATCCAACAGGTAAAATGAGATGAGCACATTTACTTAGGGGGCCAGAAGTGTATTTCCTATGGTATTAAAAGTCCATATCTTTTTTCTCAGGGAAAAAGACACCATCAATCTACCTCTAATTTATCTATCCCTCTACCTATCTATCTATATCTAGTTATCTATCTAGATATAGATAAGATTATATAGTCCAAATATATACAAAGATAAATTATTGATATGTAAATAATTAGAGATAATAGACACATACATATGTAGATAGACAGAATAAACACACACACACATACACATGCCTTTTTAAAATATAATTAATTCGCTTACATATGGGACATGCCTAGACTAGGGGAATGTGTATATGTATATGTGTACTTGGTGTGTGTGTAGTGAAACAGAGATGACAATTTTATTTCTGTAGGTTTAAAACCTATTTCTGACTAATAAAATTAATTAGTTACCCCTGTCCTTGAAAGACTAGCCACTCACTCATTATGGCTTCACATTGGAATTTGATCAAAGAAAGAAATGTTACCATAATTTCAATTAATTGAAATAGCTAGTGAGTGTCTCTGTGTTGAGGAAATACCATCAGAACTCAGGAGTCCAACAACACTGGTCTTTGTAAAATGGTTTTGAAAGATGGATCACATGTCTTAATATAGAAGCATACCTAAAAACAATTGCATGGAGCTTTGAATCAATAAGAAACAAGGACGAAATGTAAAAAATAAATTTGGGGTGGATAAACTGCTGAGACCCATCTCCAGAGGGCAATATAAATAAAGCAACACAAAATTTCCCTGAAAATTGACAGAATCAGGGCAAAATACAGATTTTTGAAATTTATAAAATGATTTGGTAAAAATAGTTCAGTGGAATGCATAGACACACAAACACTGGAAGAGTGTGACTATAAAGTAATGAGACCTATTTAACCAATCTCACCTACAAATGCTTTTCCATTCAGATGCTATAAATTGAAAGGTGTCAGTTTTCCTATGGACCATTGTGGCACCTACCTATAAACAGGCACTTTCTGTATTGACTTGGCTCTAAACGATGTTGACTTGCTCTGCTTTCTGGTTTCAAATGGAACAATTATGTATTTTCCAGTCAAGCTTAAAATAGGTCACACCGAAAGTTTAATGAGATTTCTTCTCATAAAGAACTTCTCCCTCAAGACTTCAAAGCCATTTTTCTAACCAAAGAACAGGAAGTATTCTTTATACCTAGACATTTGGATTCATTTTCTTAATAAATCAATTATCCAAATGTTGTTCTCCATATGAGGCCAAATATTTGGATGCTATTCTTTCTTTTTTTATGCTTCACAGAAGCAAACCATTTCTAGTGATAGTTGTGGGTATAGATTGTGAGTCTTATATGGTTTAAAAAAAAAAAAACCTTTGGATTTTCTTCCTTTAAGCAAAGCTTTAACATTTCTGAAATTCAGTTTATTTGAATGTCATAACAACCTTTAACATTTGACTTTTACCTGAAAAGAATCATGTGAGTCTCCATTTTGAGTCATTCACTTCTGGATAAATGGCAAGACAATATCCCTGGTAAATCTAACACAAGAAAGTCATATTCCACCACCTGTGATTATATTCAGGAAGTCTGGTATTTAAACAGTTTGAAAACTAATGTCCACTATCAAATAATCAGATAACTTGGCAAATTAACAATATCCTCTAAATTACCTCCTAAAGCAATTGTAATATTATCACTTAAATTTGCAGAAGAGATGTTCCTACATTTGCTTTTGGATGTTTATCCCAATATCCAGGATCACTCACGTTAATAAGTGGAAATCTCTCATAATCTATTTCTTTTCAACTGTTTGGTTTGAGGGTAGTTACCAAATTTTAATGTTCCAGTTATTTTTGCATATTTTTAAACTTTATTGATTTTAATACTGCAAGCCTTTCTGTATGTTTCTTTACTAAAGGCAGGGATATTATATGTTAAAATCGATGCAGGAAAGAACCAAGAGGATTTATTTCAATAGGATATCTTCACTGAAAACCACTGACCATCATTGTGGTATTTGCTATTATTCAGTTGGATCACTTTTTTTCTAAACTTTGCTTTGGAAAAATACTGGATGTTTTAGAAGAAGGATGGAGCTATTATCGAGAAATTGCTAAGATACATACTCAGCAAGTGTCAGTAGCCTAACAAGGGTTGTACTTCTTCAATGATACAGGAATCCTCAGGAAAGGTGCAAAGCAATCTGCAGATGCATCTGTGAAGAGAGACAGGGAACCCTTTCTTCTTTAAATAGGAAATGAGTTGATTAACTATTAAAAGGCTAGCAATTTTGGTCAAAGCTTTTAATCATATCAGTCATATGTGGTCTGAAAATCAGTTCAAGTAGTAATGCCCAAAAGTCTATGGACTGTTTCCTGACACACATTAGTAATCCCAAGTATTGTGCAATTAAACCAGAATCAGTGTTGGTATAGGGCTTGGGTAATATATATTATTGCTTGCTTCATGGTTTAAATCTTGGATCCATCATTTACTGCTGTGTGGCCTTATTCAACTACTACACTTCTCTGTACTTCATTTTCCTCATCTATAAAATGGGTAATAATACCCATTTTGCTAAAAGGATTCAATGAGATAACATGTTTTTCAGTGCCTTAGTGACTATGATCTAACACAATCTTCCTACAGACTATTCTTAACATGACAAGCACACAGCTGCTGTAAAAACCTAAGTCATTTCATCTCATGCCACTCAAGATTCCTCAGTAGTCCCCCATTACTTTTAGAGTGAAAGCTAAAGTTCTTAAAATGGCCCACAAGATCCTATACAATCTGTTCTCATTCCTGGTCTGCTATTTCTTTATCTTCATTTCCTACAATATGCTTCTGGCTCAAGCTGCTCCAGACACCCTCTGTTCTTGTTGATTCTTTTTTGTTTTGTTTTTTTGCGGTACGCGGGCCTCTCACTGTTGTGGCCTCTCCTGTTGCAGAGCACAGGCTCTGGACGCACAGGCTCAGCGGCCTTGGCTCACGGGCCCAGCTGCTCTGCGGCACGTGGGATCCTCCCGGACCAGGGCACAAACCCGTGTCCCCTGCATTGGCAGGTGGACTCTCAACCACTGCACCACCAGGGAAGCCCCTTCTTGATTCTTATAAACATTATAGCCATGCTTCTACCTCAGGGCCCTTGCACTCTCTGTCCCCCACCCCCCCAAACCCCATGAGATAATCTTCCTCCAAATAGCCACATAGTCCACTTCCTCTCCTCCTTCAACACTTGGCTCAATTGTCACTTTCTCAGTGTAGCTCCATTTAAAAGGACACACTCAGCCATACCTCTCTTGATTCCCTTTATCCTGTTCTACTTGTTTCTGTAATACCTGATACTCTCTAACATACTATATAATTGATTCATTATGTTTATAATCTGTTGTATTTTCCCTCACTTGAGTGTTAAATCATGAAAGTGGATTTTTTTTGTCAGCTTTGTTTACTGACTCATCCTAGAACAGTGCTCAGCATAAAGTACTCAAAAAAATTTCAATGAATGAATAAAAATGAATAAGTGGTAGTGAGTTTTTGTATTATTATTTGGCTTATTGTACCTTCTTATGACTTGGTTCACTGCCATCTCCACTGCCATTTTTTTTCCAGGCTGTGGCATATGGCAGGTTAATCATTCTCCCCAAGTTGCAGCAAGCTGGTCAGGAGTCCATGCAGCCTCCTACCTTGGAACATAATCAGTCCCCATTTATCTGCATTTACAAAATAGATGCGCAGCAGCATACCTTTGAGTGAGCATTCAGGAGGTTTTCAAAGAACACTGCTTTCTTTTGTCTCGCTGCAGGGAAAAA
Organism: Mesoplodon densirostris; assembly: GCF_025265405.1. NCBI lineage: Eukaryota > Metazoa > Chordata > Mammalia > Artiodactyla > Ziphiidae > Mesoplodon > Mesoplodon densirostris. The sequence continues at coordinate 19,241,599 of NC_082670.1, forward strand.
AGGTCTCAACAAAACTCAGTCTTGCCAAGTGCCACAAGTTCCCTCCTTTTCATGCCCTGGAATATAAAGTCAGTTCAAGATCCACTTCAGCCACAGCTGACAGTGCCTGGGTCCCTGTGTCTCCACTAGACACAGTGACCATTGCCTGTGAGTAGAGCTTCTGGTGGACTAAGCCCAGCTTAACTGCTGATGAGAAGAATCGCATCATAATTGCAAAAAAAAAATGCTCCCGAATGCATCTGGACATGCAAAACATGTTAGAGCATAGGGTAAATAGTGAAGACTTTTAAGAGTACTTTCTCTTAAATAAAATTCTATAATTTACCTCTCTCTTCCTCTTTCTTTATCCTATAAATACAAAGAGTGTAAATTAGCTTGAGGGAGATGACAGATGGTCTTAGAGAGAAAATGTGAACAACAGTTGCTTTGTTTTTGTTTGGGCAAACAGAATGAGAGACGCTCACACCACAGCATGTGAAGGACAGGTACGGTTGCTGAAGAATTATTTACAATATTCTAATAAGTTTCTTTGGGATTAAAAATAGATGGCTGTACATGGAATTGAAATAGCTCTGCTCTTAAGTAAAACTGAAGAATAAGCCAAAACACCTTACCCAGCAAGTGGGTTGGACAGCATACCTCCCTGAGTTACCACTTTACCATATTTAAAATCACGGAAGAGAACATAATTGTGTATGAATAACAATATATGAAATTAGTCCAATAGGATAATTCCTGTAAGTAGGTGGAAACATAAGCATAAGATAGGTACAGCTCAGGGACTGGCATGTCAAATTTGTGACTAACACACCGAACCCATTCATATGGCAAACTGTTTATTAAGTTTCCTCTATGGGTAGCACTGGGCTAAACTTGGGGGAAAAGAGGAAAACAGCCTTTGCCATTAAGGAAGTCACAGTTGAATGTGTGAGAAAGACAAGGAATGTAATGATTTACCATATACAGTTGATGTTTGAGCGACGTGAGTTTGAATGTGCAGGTCCACTTATATGCCTATTTTTTTGAATAGTAAGTACTACAGTACTACACAATCTATGGTTGGTTTAATCCCTGGATGCTGAACCCTGGATACAGAGGAACCACGAATATGGAAGGCCAACTATAAGTTGTATTCCAATTTTTGACTGCATGGAGTGGCGAGAGGGAGGGCACACATAACCCTCCCTCTCTCCACCTGCCTCAGGTGTTCAAGGGTCAACTGTAATGTGGTTGTGGTCAATGACAAAGGAATGGTAAGGGAACATAGAGACATTGAGGGCACCAATCTCAAGCATGAAGGCAAGCACAGTAAATATTTCCAAGAGGATGTTACAGGGCAGCAAAATCTTGAGAAATGATAAACTAGAGTTGGCTAGATAGAGAAGGGATTGAATGAGAGAGAATATGATTAGCAAAAGGAGTTTGAGCACAAAGGGATGAGGGCAAGAAAGGGTAAGCTAGAAGGTACACAAAAGGACAGGAGGCAGGCAACAGATTGTGGAAGATTTTTACCTCTATTCTAAAGAGTTTGGATTCTTACAGAGAGCTACTAGGAGAATTTACACAAGGGAAGGATGCAACTATTACTGTTTCAGAAAATAATACCACTGACAATACCAAAAATTCAAGCAACTGGATAGATGATGGCTTAATTCATTGAGAATGAGAACTAAAAAGAATACTTCCTTGGGAATGGCAAAGCAGAAGCAAATTGATGCTGAATTCAGTTTGTGTTATGTAGAGTTTAAGTACAAAGGGGAATGTTTAATAGAATTGGAAAGATAGAGTTTGAGCTTAAGAGAGAAATAAAAATGTGAGAAAGAGAGTCGAGATCATGAAGTACTTCATCACAGCACATATGGTCTCTTGACACATTATTTCCTGTCTTCCCCTACTAGAAGTAAGATCCATGAGGACAAGAACTTTGCTTATTTATTTCTGGATTCTCAGCATCTAGAACCGTGCATGAATCACAATGGGTACTCAGGGAATATTTTCTGAAAAGATTATTATTCAGAATTGTAGTTGAAGAAGATGTGTGTGGCTAAGATCACATCTTATCTGGAGTGGAAATGAACGAGGACATAGAATGGAATTCTAAGTCAAACACTGGGTGAGCACCAAGGAATCAGGAGAATTAGGAAATAATGGTGTTATAGAGGCCAATAAAAGAGACTGTGGAAAACTGTTTTAAATGTCATAGAGCATTAAGAAGGAATTTATTAATGACTTTCTAAAGAGGTCCAGTGTGGCTCCAATGCAATAATTCCTAAAATTGTGGAATTAAATGAGGTGAAAGTATCACTACTCTAAACAGACACACGAGATGGAGAAGGGAGTGAGCAAGATTGCCCGGAAATATTGGGTCAAGGAAGAATTCCATGTCTACCTATTTACATTTTTATTGGGAGCTGTTTAGTTATAGTTAAGGGCTTAGTAGTGAAGTAGCGATTGAAGATAGGCAGAGTGGCCACTAGAGGAAGACGATCCATAGAGGGTTTAAAAACAGGTCTGTCTTGTTGCTGGCTGTTTCCTGGGTTCCCTGCAAGCACTAGCTACATAGAAAACACTCTATTAATCCTCATCAATTGAGTGAATATACTATTGAGTGAGGTAAGTGAATGTACGAGGGTCAGGATCAGGAAGTAGTCAGAATAGTAGCTTTTGGATAGGAAGGGGGCTCATCTGTCTCTTTGTCTACTTCTTCCAGGTGATCATGGCTTGACTCCTACATACATCTGTTCCTTTTTTTCTGGATATTAAGGGGCTAATCGCTTTTTGAGACTTCATCTCCCCTCCTTCTCCTAAACTCATATTTTTTATTCTTTCTTTACACAAAATCATCTGTTTCCACTTTCCTTCTCCTCCAGCTTAATTTCTTCAGTTCCACTTGGCTCCACCAGGCTTTGCATCATCCATTTTATTTTACTTAGATGTGAACATGTAAGGAATACGTCTTCCTCACCTCGAGGAAGACAAACTCACCCACCCTCTACTGGCTTCCCTATTCCACTTCTGAAAACTGAATTGGTCATCTGAGATTTCTAGGCAAGCTTTCTTGTTGTTTTACAATCAAACCCCTCCCTGTCTCTTGTAAATGCACATGAAACCCTCACCCTCCTTTATGAAGTTATCAAAGTCTCCTCACAAAACACCCACTCAATAGTATAACTCATCTGCTGTTTTTATGAGTGGATTAACTTCAAATTGTTTTTCCATGGAGACACACAGGACTGTGCCCATTTACTAGCAGACACACTAGCAAGGGTACACCTGGGAATGCTGATTGTTTTCTTGAACACATGCAGTAACTTCTCCCTTTTTCTCCCACTCATAATGGATGTCAATAAGAACTATGCTATGGAGATAATGCTAAATTATCTCTAATTAAATACTTTCACAAGCTTCAACATAACTATTAGTAACAAATACTTTTGAAAAACCACACCAACATTCCAGACTCTGTGAGTAGGTGAGAGCACAATTAAGGCAGACTTAAGTATTTTAAAGGGTAGACAACTTTACTCTGTATGGCTATAGATTATACCCTAAATCCTGCCCAACCATCTTTTTTTTTTTTTTTTTTTTTTTGCGGTACACGGGCCTCTCACTGTTGTGGCCTCTCCCATTGCGGAGCACAGGCTCCGGACGCAGAGGCTCAGCAGCCATGGCTCACGGGCCCGGCCCCTCCGCGGCATGTGGGATCTTCCCGGACTGGGGAACGAACCCGTGTCCCCTGCATCAGCAGGCGGACTCTCAACCACTGCGCCACCAGGGAAGCCCCATCTTATCTATTTGAATTTCTAGCAATGAGACAATTTAGAATAAATTCATCACTAATCTCATAAGCAATTCAAAGCTTATGCCTTGTTCTTGACTGAAGTACAGTGTGGATAATGTTGATTTATATTACAGAAGTTATATTGGTTATCTATTATTGCATAATAAATTACCCTAAGACATAGATATTTAAATCAACTTTTTCAATCGTCTTGCTCGGTTTCTGTGTATCAGAAGGAATCCAGGAACAGCTCAGGGTTTTAGTTAAGATGAGGTTTTAGCTAAGCTGTCAGCTGGGACTGTGGTCATCTAAAGGGTTGACAGAGGCTGAAGATGTGCTTCAAAGTGGCTCACTCCCAGGCCTGGTGAGTTGGTGCTTGTTAGTAGTAAGAGGCCTCAGTTCCTCATGGTGTGGACCTCCCCTATAAGACAGCTGGAGTTCCTGGAGTGAGTGGTACATGAGAGAAAGGCAGAAGCCTCTATGTCCTTTATGTTTAGCCTGAGGTCCCATCTCATCATTTCTGCAATATCTTATTAGTTACCCAGATTGGCCTTATTCACTGTGGAAGAGGGTTCCACAAAGGCATCAATACCAGGAACTGAAAATTGTTGGGAGTCTTCTTGACTGTCATGGAAGAGGTATCCCTGCGTTTCATTTATCTGCTTTTCCTACTAGGATTTCCCTTATAATAAAGATACCTTGTTCACCTCAAACTCTTTTCACTCTCATAATACTTACCTTACTGCATTTACAATAATTAAGCTCAATAAAGACTTATCAATAATAAGAAAATACATATATATAGGTACACATATTTTTTAGATTTGCTTTTAAGTATTTTAGAGAGAGCTAAAAGTCCAGATTGGTTTTCACTTCAGCCAGGTCAGTAGGCTGTATTTACTCCAAATGCCCATGCATGATTTCAAGGGCATAATGGATATTGCAGAGACTTTTAGTCCTCCTCCAGAAAAACTGAACCCTTGCTGGGATGGGGCTAGCAGATGTGCAATCCTGACAGGAGGGACTGTGTTGTATTTCTGGATTAGATGTTCATTAAGGGAAAGTGGTGTAGATGAGCTATATACTCAGGATTTACCACTAATGCCTTCCAGACCCACGGGAATCTTCTCCACTTGTTTTTCTCCACTAACCTTAAGAGACTTAACAACTGTCCTGGGAAGTCTGACATCAGTCCTGAATCTCATGATGGAGAGATTTTTGTCATTTAATTTTCTAACTGACTTGAAGCAGCAGAATGACCTCACACAATCTTTTTTGAACACCTGGTTACGTGAGTTCATCTGCCCTGAACACAGATATGTAGTCCAGAAGAATGGCTGCAAGCACATTGGAGCAGTGTTCAGCATTACCCCCACCCCCATCCCATTGCAGTGACACTGTACTGTAACAGGCCAGCAAGGACTTGGAGCCCAGGGGCAAATCATTTAATGCGTCCCTGTCTCTGTTGCCTCCCTGCCTTGTAAAAATAGAAAGATGATGGCTGACATGTCTCACAAAACTCTTGTGACAAATGACTAACAAAAACCCAAGCAAAAGGCTTCCCTAGTGGCGCAGTGGTTGAGAGTCTGCCTGCCGATGCAGGGGACACGAGTTCGTGCCCTGGTCCGGGAAGATCCCACATGCCGCGGAGCGGCTGGGCCCGTGAGCCATGGCCGCTGACCCTGCACATCTGGAGCCTGTGCTCCGCAACGGGAGAGGCCACAACAGTGAGAGGCCCGCGTACCGCAAAAAAAAAAAAAAAAAAAAAAAAAAAACCCAAAAAACCAAGCAAAAGCACTCTATAAATACAAAACGGTATTATATGAAGCATGCTGTGACATGATGAGACGATCTAAGGGACCTAAATGCTTTCAGGATATTTAGTAGATTTTGGCAATGTCCTCAATGTCATTAAGACCTGAGTAAACATGTCTTCAAGAAACACATCCTGTGCAAGACTCTTCCAGCTTATTAGGATCTACCTGGACACTTTTCTGTGGCAGGATGAACATTGTTTGATTGGGTTGGGTTACATGCCACCAATGCCAATGAAACATGGTGAGTCAGGTAATCAAAAGAAAAAATCCAGACCAATGTAGTCACACTGATAGACTTTGGTTCTGACATCGTTTTACTCTGCCCACATGACCCCTTCTGAATTCTGTTTTGTGAATAATGACACTTTGGATTTGCCTAGTAGAGAAGACTACAGGCTCTCAACCAGAATGTTTTCTAAACTCTTCTGTATACAAGGTAATGCTTGGGTGACTTGGTCATACACCTTTATCCCCCATAAACAAGGGCAGATTTATTGAGTGAAGATATCAAAACAATTTCTATTGAGCAAGCAGAATGGAAGTGGGAGTCTATAATCATATTTGATTTTGTAACACCTTAACATTTTCTTATAAATATACTTTTTGACAACACATTTTTACTAAATTGAAATTTATTTCATTCTGAAGGGTTGGAAGAGGATTAGGAAGATGGGAAAGAATTGTGTTAAATCTTCTACAATAAAAGGAAATTGTTTGAAAAGAAGCCCAGTTACATGGAAGGACATCAAAATTGGAATCCCTGTTTTGCCAACTATTAACTGTGCAAAATGGACAAGTCGTTTATCATTCTAATTCCATCAATAAGAAAAATAAGACATAAATATTAACACCTACCTGTGTACAAGGATTGAGTGAGATAAATCTGGGTCTCTGTTTTGAGAATTTTGAGGTCAGCAGTGGATTACAGCTTCTTAAAAAATTTACATGGGCCTATCTAAATGTGTGATTAAAATTTCTCAGAGGTATATTGTGTTGTATTTACAGTAAGATAAGAATGTATTCTAAGTTGGTCCTTGATCACATTTTCATTCTTTTAAACTTGTTCTACCTCATTTTCTCTGTGATAATAACTATAATTATATCCATTCCTCATTATAAAGCTACTCCTTTTTCTTTCTTGACATTCTGCCCTCACTGGCTAATAATGGTGAAACTATCCTTGAGATTATTTATAAAATTCAGGAGAGCACAAAGGAATGTCATATGCAGTCTGCATTGTATGCATTATTCTAGTTTTCTTACCTACAAAATAAATTTGCCAAAATTAGCATTTGTAACATAAGCTAAGTCCCTATTTCTACATGTGTTAGCTTCTGAGGCTTAAGTCAAAACTCCTAATTTTGACCAATGCTTCATCATCTGTCCTTAAAACATCTGGGACAATTTTACCATTCTTCTCTCTTCTGTCCCCTTAAACTTTTCAGTTATTACTGGAATATATTTTTAATCCCTTTCCCTTCCTTTTGTTCTCATGCCTGGAGTCCTTCATAGAGCCTTCAGATGGAAAACATTCCACTTACAGTCTAGCTTTTCATAGTTAAAATTAAATTTTTCATCAATGGGAGAAGTGTTGGGTATTATTCAGACTTTTAGGGCTTTGGAGAGTGAATCTGTAGAAAAAAATGACTTCATATTTGCTGATAGATAAAAAACAATGTGTCTGTAATCAACAGAGATCTTCTATATGTAATTTATCTTTTTCTTATGCATTGTCTGTGAAAGATGATCTTGTGTTTCCTGACACATTTTCAAGTGAATGATTTTATAAGAATGCTCCTTTGTTCTTCCATTATTTTACCAAATTGCATGTCAGTTTGGCATTTTCTCTCTTATAATCTTAACCTTTCCTTTATTTAAAGTAATTGTCTAGTTCATGTAAAACTATTTACTTTGGTTATTTTAATTACTTCAAAGGGAAAGAAATTCTAATGTAAAATGATCTTTTTCTATATCTCTTACAGACTTAAAATGTACTCCACTACTAGGAATACCTTCCCCTACCTAGCTCACATCACCTCCCCACTCCTACACCATGGTCCCCTAGCTTATTGAATGCATTTATAGCATTCCTTTCCAGTCTGTATTGTAATCATGTTGCTTTTCTAATCTGCTTTCCATAGTAACCATGCATTCTTTTGAGGACATGAGCTCTTATTCAACTCTATTTCCAGCACATAGCTTTGTGAGTGGCCATAATTACTTCAATAAATATCGATGTATAGATAAATAAATATCAGCTAATTTTTACTTATATTCCAAGATAACGTTTTATTTATTGCCATCATTGTCTTTACTCAACCTAAATAACTATATAAACAAAAAAGTGGTAATATACAAGTTCATCCTTGTATGAAGGATGTATGAAGACTGTATGAAGTCTTCATACAGACTTGTATGAAGACTGATACCCAATACCCAAAGTTTAGAACAAGTTCCACTATATAGTTTATTTTTTTATTAAAAACATTTGTTTCTGTATTATTTAACAGTCTTCCCAAAGAAACCTATGAATTAAATGTCAATTTATCAAATTTCTATTTAGGTATCTTTAAGATACTATTTAAATCCCAGCAACTAATCTTGGTGAAAATTAATTAAATTACATCCAAAACATTATAAAGTCCTACTATTTAAAGGCAACTTAGAGTTCATCTAATACTCTTTTTTTAAAAAAACTGCTAATGAAACGTATTTAGATTGATCAATGTTTATGCAAACAAGAAAGATAGGCAGAACATTAGTTCACTTCATTCACTTCAAAGAGAAGATGTGGAAATAAACTAGAACACATTTGAGTTTTCAGAACTGAGTTCATGTTTACAAGACTGAGAAGTCTGGGCCATAATGTGATTTAGTGGTGATATATTAGTCTGGATAACAATTAAATCTCAGTAAGTTACTTACCGTACCGAAAGTTTATTTCTGGTTCACACAAATCTGATGTATTTGGCAGGGGCTTTTCTCCATTTCAGGCTTTGATACAACATGCATCTTCCAGCATGGATATGACAGTGTAAGCAAACGGTATAGGTGGCATACCAGCTATTAATCACCTTGGACCAAAATTATGTCCATCTTTTTTGGTTCCCCGTATTTGGCTAAAACTAGTCCCATGGGCCTGCCAGACCTTACCCTACCAAGTCATTTGTTCAAGTCCCACCACACATTAAATTCATTATCTTCCTGTATACGTAACAGACTGACCTCTCTCCAAGAAGCCAACACAAATACCATCCACTCTCTGCATCCAGTTCAAAGAGCAGGGTCACTAATTGTGCCCAGTAAGGAGAAAGAGACCAGAAATGAGAGCTCACGGGTAGTCTTTACTATAGATTGTTTTGATCAAGTATGCTACATTGAATGCCTTTCATGATCAAACACTACACTAGATGGCGAATCAAAATTTTATAAATGGCAATTCAATTATCTGTAAAGACTAAGAACAAACAAACAAACAAAACCAACCATGGCATTGCTTTTTAAATCAGTTCTCATAAGAAACATCAGTATTGTTGCTTTGTACCCTTAGAAGAGCTAGATATAGTCAATCAAGGTTTAATATCCGTTGAGTTAGGACCTCTGGCTTGCTTAACTGCTTTATTTTTTAATTTTTTTCAATAAAAAAAAATAGGTGTGCATTTTTATGAACAAGAAAAGAGTGAGGTCATTTCACTAGCCATGAAATGATCCCCGCATCTCCCATTTGAGTGCTGCTTTCCAAAATATGAGAATGAAAGAAGCACAATTAAAATTCATACCTTTTTATGAAAACTTTGAAATAATAAAATTATACAAAGTAGCCTAAAGATAATTTGCTATGTGGTTTTTGCTTCCCTTCTCTCTCCATTGAATCCTCAGAATATCTGTATAAAAACCACAGGCTGCAAAATGTAGCAAAAGATGGCCCTCCAGCAGTGAATATTTTAAGGTTTATCTTTTCTGAGCTCTTTGAGGCTAAGTAAACATGGTTAGCAATGGAACATTTCTAAGCTTACATTTGACTAAGACCTAGGCTTAAACCAATTAGCAAAATCATCTATACAACAGTAGGATCAGAAAAAATGATTATAGGGCCATTTGACACCTCTTTGGGAAAACAACAGTTATTAGCCCAAATCCATCACTTAGACTTTTTCTAAGGATAACATGTAACACCAAATAGCTCAATCAGAATTTTCAGTCTAATTGTTTCTTATTTAAGGCATAAACTATATTTTTAAATGTGAAAGGACTCCAGTATTGACTTGAGAAGCTGCTTAGTTAATTCAGGTGATTATATTGGCCTTTTATACAACCCAAGAAAATTTTTTTGTCACTGCTTTTGTTTACTTATATGTAAAAAGGAATTCTTTTAGTATAATTTTAAATTTTTTTGATAGCATAATTGGAAAAAATATATAGGGCTTAATTTCCAATAGCACAAAGTTCTAAGGACTTTGAAAATGAAAATAAATTAATTTAGTAATTTATGCTTTGTCTCATTCTACAAAAAAATCAAATAAAATAGAATGGAGGGAGCTTATGAGAGAAACATTCTGAAGAAATATTCAGAACCAAAAAAAATGAGAAAGTGAGGATAAAAGTAAAATATAATATACCCAGGGATTATGTTAGTGAACCATCACAGCCTCAAATTTGGGTCTGTGCTTTGCAGCAGCCAACAAAAAGAAAAAAACATATACAGTTAGTGCATATAAATAAATTATTTAATTCAAAATGAAAGAAAGAAAGGAAGAAACAAGAAAGAAAATCAGTCTTCTCAGTCCTAAAGTATTTTCTGGAACTGACAATTGGAAGAAATTTCTCCTTTGGATGTATGTACATGCAGGAGGATTGGATTAAGTCTTTTGAATACACAGATGTAGAAAATGGACTTACAGATACAGCGGTGGAAGGGGAAGCTGGGATGAAGTGAGAGAGTGGCATTGATACTACCAAATGTAAAATAGCTAGTGGGAAGCAGCAGCATAGCACAGGGAGATCAGCTTGATGCTTTGTGATGAACTAGAGGGGTGGGATAGGGAGGGTGGGAGGGAGACGCAAGAGGGAAGGGATATGGGGACATATGTATATATATAGCTGATTCACTTTGTTGTACAGCAGAAACTAACACAACATTGTAAAGCAATTATACTCCAATAAAGATATTAAGAAAAAGTCTTTTGAAACTTTTTTTTTTTTTTTTTTTTTTTTGGCGTTACGTGGGCCTCTCACTGCTGTGGCCTCTCCCATTGCGGAGCACAGGCTCCGGACGTGCAGGCTCAGCGGCCATGGCTCATGGGCCCAGCCGCTCCGTGGCACACAGGATCCTCCCGGACCGGGGCACGAACCCACGTCCCCTGCATCGGCAGGCGGACTCTCAACCACTGCGCCACCAGGGAAGCCCTGAAACTTCTTGGTAATACATGTGATGTTAAGTTTCCCATGACTTTTCCTTTTAATGTTTCATGATTATAGTTATAATGTCTTATAACATCCCATAATCCATTTATTTAACAACCATTGATTGCCTATATAATTAGTGCTCGGTATTAAGGGAGAAATGGTGAATGACACACTGTCCCTGCCCTCATGGTGCTCACAGCCTAGTAAAGATATGGAAATATAGGCAATTAAATCCTATAATGGGAGAAGCCAATCAAAGAGGAAAAAGGAAGAGAGTGGTGATGGGAAGTATCTTCTAAGCCTCTGGGCAAAACCTGCAAAGGCCTTGATGGGAGAAAGTCATGGCCGTGCTGACAACTGCAAGTCTGCACAGGGGGCATGGAGAATAGATAGCAAGTAATTATGAAAGACTTTGTAAACTGTGTTTAGTAATCTGGCCTTAGTCATGAGGACAGTGAGCCAAAGTGAAATTTAATCAAAGTGATTCTGTGATTTACAAAAAAGAAAAAGAAAAGAGAAAAAACAACCAAGAAACATCACTACAACAACACTGAACTCCAATCACGCCTTTATGATGACTTCTAATTTAAAAAATGCTTATAAGGTGTCGGGGGACAGGGTAATTTAACGCACGTTCCATGTGACAGTGTGTCCTCTTATCAGCCTTAACTGAGCAGTTGGTTCCTACTCCAGGAGAGACTGGATTGCAAGGGACACAGCCAGTTCCCTTGCAGTCCTGAGTCCCTTACAAGAGATACACAGTCTACCATCCTAGCAAAGGTCACACATCTGGCGTGGCTGCTTATGTCAGCAAGACCTGTAAAAATGCCCCATGGGCCAAGAGCATCTGTTTGTCTTCATGACTTGTGGTAATGTCAGATGCTTCATATTCATTCCCTGCCTTCCCGTGAAGGAAGACAGTTCTCTGCTATTAAAATTAAAGCAACAGCTTTACAAATTTTCTGCAAGTTCTTAGTCATAGGTACGTTCTCAATGAACCAAGGAGAGAGCTGTGCTTTCCTTAGAAGATGTGGACTTAGAAACTTCTCTGTGTGTCAGGAGAAAGGAAGAATACATGTCTTCTAAATGCTCACTTTTTCCAACAAGACACCCAGGTCTCCTCAACATGGCAACCCCATTCCTGCCTAGACACATCCACCCATGAGAGAAAATTCTCTCTCAGAGAGCTGGAATTTAATTTCTTTACCCTACCCAAAGAAAAATTAAAATACCTAAGTAATAACATGCAATAACATTGTCTGCCATGTGATACTACACAGAAACAGGGCAATTATGCTTCGCCTTGGGTGGCTGATGAGGCCACTTCCAATTTCAGGCATTATCTAACAATATCCTTGCCTGTATCTAAGTGCATTGTTACAATTATTAACCATAAAGAAAATGGGGTGTATGTATGGGGGAAATAGTTTTAATTATTTAATATGATGGTATAACAACACAGCCTTGCTGTTCCCATTCCTACAAATTCACATCAAGCAACAAACATGTTGTACATCCATAGCTTGGTACCTCTCTGCATGGCCTCTAATTTAAAGTCTGGAAAACCATATAATTATCACTTCAAGTGAAGAGGGCTTCAGAGTGTAACTGCTATCAAGGACGTGCTAAAATGAAAGTAAAAACATACTGAGGGACCAGAGAGAGGATTGTGAAGTGTCGGGCAATGGAACTACATCACGAATTTCAACGCTTAAATCATTCACTAATGATCTATTTTGGTAGCTTTCTTTTCTTTTATAGACACTGTTTCAGAAAAGTCTTAATTTCTTTTTTGGCTGACAGAGTGTGGGGAAGTAGCCATCTTTAATAAGGTGGTTGTGTGTGCTAAAGAGAACAGGAAATAGTGTAGAAGCACTTAACTTTGAAACCGGTAAGCATGGTTCAAACTCTACTACAATCCTCTCGATGACCTCATAAGTCACAAAGCTTGAGAATATCTCTCCAGGACAGTGGATTTCCAAATACAGTCTGTCCCACAGATATGTGATGTTAAGCTATTTTGCTCATGCAAAACAACTGCAAATAACAAAGCTGTGCATGTTCATCTTAGAAAAGGCAAACTTAGAGGATGTCCTTGTTGTCCTCCATTACTGCCAGGTGTGTCAAAAAGAAATTAGGATTTGATTTGTTGATCTTCATTGCTCCAGTGGACAAACTATCTCCAAGAGGTAAAAGATACTGCGAAGCAAATTTTCCCTCAATATATGATTGATTTTATGTTTTAATTTGAGCCTGTGATAACTATTTGTCATAAATATTCTGTAGAGAAGTTTTCTGTGCCGGGTGGGAAGCTGCATAGAACACTTGTAGGGCCTCTTCTAATTTTATACAATCCAAAATTGTGTAGAATGGAGAGGGGACAAAGAGAAGGACTAGCATTCATAATCTATTAGTGAGTTGAAGTCTATTTCATTGCAATGAGTCTTTGAAGGATAATAACTTGACTTTCCCCCTCTGTACCTCTGCTCCCTCCTCCCATTACACACCCGCTAATGGTTTCCAGTGGCAGAAATCCAAGATACAGTAATCCTGTTTGTTTGATGACTAAACATCCTTTTATGCCTGGAGGATCAACTCTAACAGTCAAGCAAACTGAATTAGTGCCTAATGCCAAAACCAGGGCACTCTCTGGACTTTAAAGAGTGGCCCAAATCACCGACATTCCCAGCTTGATTGGTGTCTCCCTGGAGGAAAAAATCACTTTGTTTCATTTTAGTTCATTATGACAAACTTTGGGGGATTTAATTGACCAAAAGGGTATTGAATTTAAAATGCATGTTGAGGTTCTTGGGTAGCATGAATCCACAACGAGTGTCCATACAGGCCATGAGCTGACATATGTTTCTGAAAATGTTTTGATTTGACTTGATTTGCATTTGGGGTAAGTGAAGTTGAAACAAAGATGAAAGTGTAAGCTGTTTGGAAAGAAGGAACTAAGTCTGATCTGATTTTACCTAATGTAAATTAGCCCTTCAGGGAGAATAATTTAGTGTTATTTATTTGTCCTGCTCATGGCCTAGCTAGAACTTATGCTGGCCAAGATAACGTTATTTCATGAAATCTCCCTCATACTATATGAAAACCTTTCATTCATTCAGATTGCTGTCCCTCCAAACCTACAAGATATAACCTTCTCTAGAATGTGACTTTGCAGGGAAAGCCTGACCTTAAAAGGGATTCTGTTGCTGCTATTTATTATGAGAAAATAATACCAGACTCATTGGTTGTCTGTGGGTCTAGTAAATGAAAATAAAATCCAGAATTACAGAAGAGAGGATGAGAGGAAGCCAAAGACAGACAATTTCTGCTTCACAATATGGTTTCAGGCAGATTTTCATGATTCAATCCTAATATGGAGAGTAATGATTTATGAAGTGGCAGCATATTGAATGGTATCCCTTTCCCTACTCTTAGATGTTTTGCAAATTCCCATAACTCTAACCTCAACTGACTTTTTAAATAATGAAGACCATGTAGACAGGAATAATAGTATCATGGCTATTAACATAGTAAGACCAATATTCAAGGAAAACTTGTATTTCATATATCAGACTTTAATTATTGTTCTCCTTAATATGGAATCACCAATATTTAGAAGAGTATCCTAGGTCATTTCTTGCTCTACAGACTCAGTACTTCACTGCTATTAAAAATGGGGACTCCAATTGAACTTGTTCTAAATTAATCTGAAATTTTTATTGAAATGGAAAACAGTGCCTGATAATGAACTTCCGGTTCTCTTGCCAAGAATAGAGCATGACCAGGAAGTCCCATTTTTAACACAGGTAGCCCCGAATGTCACTTCCTACCCATATTATGTCATATATTATGTATGGAATATAACTTCTTTCAATAACCTCAACTCTCACTCTGCTGTGAACCATCTTTAACACTCTAGAAACACATAGCATCCAAAAGAGCGTATGTCTGTTTTGTTTTGTTTGTCTCCTTGTATGCTGGTCTGAATAATTTATTCATTTTATAAAAGAGGAGGGAGGTAAAAATTAAATCAGAATAATTTATCTAAGCATCACATTCACCCATAATATGGGGCTTCTTAATTTCCAGCCCAACATTTGTCTTTAATTGAGAAGAAAGAATACACAGGTTATATTACCAGATCAAGTTACTCTTTTTGTTTTTTCTTTATCCCCATCCATTTTGGAATAAATGTTACTCTCTATTCATTCTGATATTAGATTAAGTGGACAAATGTAAAGATCTACTAAAAATTCTTCTCTGACTTAGAAGATTGAGATAGGGAATTCATAGAAAGATGGAGTGCAAAAGAGAAGAATTGAAATTCTGAGCAACGTTTTTATCTCTTTAAACTGTAGCAAATATTTATTCTAAGTACATAAGATTGTCAAACAATTATAAATATAATTTGATTATCACCACTTGCAATAGAAGCCAAACTCTGAATTACATCAGTCTCTTTCTCTATTTAGGTAACTTCTCTACTATCTTAAAGGCAGCTTCGGCATATGTGGATGTATCTGGTTGAAAGGGACCATTTACCCAGTCAGATTCTGGAGTTAATGGAACCATAAACTACTATTTTCCTTTATTTTAAAAAGATTTTTAAAAATATCTTATTTTAAAAAGGAATGTTTCTCACAGCATAGACTTCTTGATTCTCCTTCTTAAGAAATAATATTAAAATTTGGACTGGTTAAGTGCATGTAAGTTAATTTTAACCATCAGTTGGAATTCAGATATTGAGTTTCTAGTAAGTGATTCCTTATGTTCATATGCAACCTGCAATGCCGTTTCAATTTTGGTTGTTGCACAATCCTGTTTTTGTGTATTTGGACAGCAGAAATGTCCCAAAATCTTTTAGATGATCAACCAAAATAGGAGAGGGTTTTTAAACTATGACCTGACATTTCAAACTATAATGTAGCAACACAATAATCCTAATTATTCAAATAATCATCAATAATAAATATTGAGTATAAACAGAGAATTTTAGAAATTCAAGAACACCTATAGCAAAGACATTATGCCTAAGTCATAATCTACATTTTCAGAGACAGAAGGATAAAATCATAGTTCTTCCTTACCTATGATGGCTAAATACAATTGAAGTAAAAAATATTCAGAGTTGTTCATCAGATAAAAAAACAAACAAACAAAAACAAAAAAAACCTCACTCTGAAATATGTCCAGTCTCCCATGATTTACTTTGAGAAGTTTTCTGACAAAGTAAATCACCCAGGTCAAAAAGTTAAACTGTTGCCTGGACTCTGAAGAAATATGTCATAGTAAAGAAATGATGGCCTGATTTGTTTCTTTTCCTTAATCAGTTTGAGTAATCTGAAGACAGGTGGTGTTGCCAATAGGGAATTTCCTAAGCCAGGTTCTCAAAAAAATATCCAGTTTAGTTTTTTGCTGCTGTTGTTGTTGTTGTTGTTTTCTCTTTTTAAAAGAAGGACTCCCAACAAGGGGCAGATATTTTCATTGGATTCCTATTCATGTGCTACGTTTTTGGGCCCCATTACCCTTCCTGTCTCCTTTCCAGGACATACAACCTCAATCTCATTTCTTGACCTTATTTAGAGGAGAGAAGAAGAGAGGAGTAAAGGTAGAAAGAAAAAGTATCATTTGCATAGATGGACAGATGCCTTTGAGAAAGGCAGAAGAAAAGTGTATGAATTTCACTTTCCAGAGCAGGTCTTGAAAGATGGTGTGTACTTCTAGCCAATAAATAGATGATTGATGGGAAAAAATCACAAACCACTTGTGGTTTTTGAGGGAAACAGGAAATGGGCAAAGAAACTTTTGATATTGTCATGGTCTGTACATTTGAGAAATGTAAGAATTTTCTTTATTTTGAAATTAGCTGTTAAACTGTTGAACTGTGTTTCTTGAATGTGATACAGAGATTAAAATAATAGAATATCATTTATTAGCATTACAATTGTAAAAGAAGACTCTGAAAATGTCTACTTTTTAGTAATATCAAAGCTCATTTGTTATATGGCACAGCTCTTATTTTTTAAAGGAATGCTTTGTATTGTATATTATATAATTGCTTGATTTTTCATTCAGAATTTTGTTTTGTTTTTAAATACCTTGAACAATGCCTTTTACATTATATTGAATAATTACATACTACCCTACATTTTAACATTTTTTATGAGAAAGCTTTATAAAAAGTATAGACCTCAGTGAGTCTTGTTTATTTCTACTAAAAACTACCAAAATAACTTAAATCAGCACCATCCATTTATATAAAATAAAACATGAAGTCCTTTCTTGTTTTCTTGGTCCTCATCCAAGGATTTTTTTTTTTTGTCAAAACAATTTTAAGGAAAAAAAACCCCACACACAATAATGTATCTTCTGTCATTGTACAAAATATATAACTGCTATCAGTTCAAATTAAATTTAATAAGCACGCATACAATAAAATGGACAACCTGGAAGAAATGAACAAATTCTCAGAAAAGCACAACCTTCCGAGACTGAACCAGGAAGAAACAGAAAATATAAACAGGCCAATCACAAGCACTGAAATTCAAACTCTGATTAAAAATCTTCCAACAAATAAAAGCCCAGGACCAGATGGCTTCATAGGTGAATTCTGTCAAACATTTACAGAAGAGCTAACACCTATCCTTCTCAAGCTCTTCCAAAATATAGCAGAGGGAGAAACACTCCCAAACTCATTCTACGAGACCACCATCACCCTGATACCAAAACCAGACAAAGATGTCACAAAGAAAGAAAACTACAGGCCAGTATCACTGATGAACATACATGCATAAATCCTCAACAAAATACTAGCAAACAGAGTCCAACAGCATGTTAAAAGGATCATGCAACATGATCAAGTGGGGTTTATCCCAGGAATGCAAGGATTCTTCAATATATGCAAATCAATCAATGTGATAAACCATATTAACAAACTGAAGGAGAAAAACCATATGATCATCTCAATAGATTCAGAAAAAGATTTCGACAAAATTCAACACCCATTTATGACAAAAACCCTCCAGAAAGTAGGCATAGAGGGAACTTAACTCAACATAATAAAGGCCATATATAACAAACCCACAGCCAACATTATTCTCCAGGGTGAAAAACTGAAACCATTTCCACTAAGATCAGGAACAAGACAAGGTTGCCCACTCTCACCACTATTATTCAACATAGTTTTGGAAGTTTTAGCCACAGCAATCAGAGAAAAACAAGAAATAAAAGGAATCCAAATCAGAAAACAAGAAGTAAAGCTGTTACTGTTTGCAGATGACGATATTATACATAGAGAATCCTAAAGACTCTACCACAAAACTACTAGAGCTAATCAATGAATTTGGTAAAGTAGCAGGATACAAAATTAATGCACAGAAATCTCTTGCATTCCTCTACACTAATGATGAAAAATCTGAAAGAGAAATTAAGGAAACACTCCCATTTACCACTGCAACAAAGAGAATAAAATACCTAGGAATAAACCTACCGAAGGAGACAAAAGACCTGTATGCAGAAAACTATAAGACACTGATGAAAGAAATTAAAGTTGATACAAACAGATGGAGAGATATACCATGTTCTTGGATTGGAAGAGTCAACATTGTGAAAATGACTGTACTACCCAAAGCAATCTACAAATTCAATGCAATCCCTATCAAACTACCAATGGCATTTTTCACAGAATTAGGGCAAAAAACGTTTAGAGTTGTATGGAAACAGAAAAGACCCCAAATAGTCAAAGCAATCTTGAGAAAGAAAAACGGAGCTGGAGGAATCAGGCTCCCAGACTTCAGACTATATTACAAAGCTACAGTAATCAAGACAGTATGGTACTGGCACAAAAACAGAAATATAGATCAATGAAACAGGATAGAAAGCCCAGAGATAAACCCATGCACATGTGGTCACCTTATCTTTGATAAAGGAGGCAAGAATATACAGTGGAGAAAAGACAGCCTCTTCAATAAGTGGTGCTGGGAAAACTGAACAGCTACATGTAAAAGAATGAAATTAGAAAAATTCCTAACACCATACAGAAAAATCAACTCAAAATGGATTAAAGACCTAAATGTAATGCCAGACACTATAAAACTCTTAGAGTAAAACATAGGCAGAACACTCTATGACATAAACCACAGCAAGATCCTTTTTGACCCACCTCCTAGAGAAATGGAAATACAAACAAAAATAAACAAATGGGACCTAATGAAACTTAAAAGCTTTTGCACAGCAAAGGAAACAATAAACAAGACAAAAAGAGAATCCTCAGAATGGGAGAAAATATTTGCAAATGAAGCAACTGACAAAGGATTAATCTCCAAAATTTACAAGCAGCTCATGCAGCTGAATACCAAAAGCACAAATAACCCAATCCCAAAATGGGCAGAAGACCCAAGTAGACATTTCTCCAAAGAAGATATACAGATTGCCAACAAACACATGAAAGAATGCTCAACATCACTAATCATTAGAGAAATGCAAATCAAAACTACAATGCGGTATCACCTCACACCAGTCAGAATGGCCATCATCAAAAAATCTACAAATAATAAATGCTGGAGAGGGTGTGGAGAAAAGAGAACCCTCTTGCATTGTTGGTGAGAATGTAAATTGATACAGCCACTATGGAGAACAGTAAGGAGGTTCCTTAAAAAACTAAAAATAGAACTACCATACAACCCAGCAATCCCACTACTGGGCATATACCCTGAGAAAACCATAATTCAAAAAGAGTCATGTACCACAATGTTCATTGCAGCTCTGGTTACAATAGCCAGGACATGGAAGAAGCCTAACTGTCCATTGACAGATGAATAGGTAAAGAAGATACGGCACATATATACAATGGAATATTACTCTGCTGTAAAAAGAAATGAAATTGAGTTATTTGTAGAAAGGTGGATGGACTTACAGTCTGTCATACAGAGTGAGGTAAGTCAGAAAGAGAAAAAGAAATACCATATGTTAACACATATATATGGAATCTAAAAAAAAAAAAAAAACGGTTCTGAAGAACCTAGGAGCAGGACAGGAATAAAGACACAGACATAGAGAATGGACTTGAGGACATGGGGAGGAGGAAGGGTAAGCTGGGACGAAGTGAGAGAATGGCATGGACTTATATATACTAACAAATGTAAAATAGATAGCTAGCGGGAAGTAGCCACATAGCACAGGGAGATCAGCTCAGTGCTTTGTGACCACCAAGAGGGGTGGGATAGGAAGGGTGGGAGGGAGACGCGAGAGGGAGGAGATATGGGGATATATATATACATATAGCTGGTTCACTTTGTTATAAAGCAGAAACTAACACACTGTTGTAAAGCAATTATACTCCAATAAAGATGTTAATAAATAAATAAATAAATATAATAAGCAGGCATATATTGTATATATCTACTATGTGTACAACAATATTCTGGATACTGTTACGGTTGTAGGAAATATGCACTTTCAGCAAATATTGTCCTTTTTTAAAAAACATTGAACAATTAAAAGGAGAAGCTATATGGTACCTTACATTTTATATAAGCTCTATTATTTGTGGTTTGTTAAAAGTGTCAAGACTATAAATTGCTTAGGACTATGAACACATATATATAAACAGATATTCATTTTATGTATATTATATTTTAACATATATGTGCAGATACTCATGTGTATATATATCTTATGTATGAAATATTTTCTGTAAGATAAATATATTTTATATATATGATTTTAACACAATACTGAAAAATAACACTTTCAAAAAGGCTTTAAATGAAATTATTTGTAAAAATCTGCACTGTAAAGTTGTTGTTAGTTTACCAGGTGCTCATCTACATAAATTGGGATAAAACAAATGTCTTGACCTGACATGTTTATTTCATTCAAGTAGGTCTAATAATTGAGCTGTGAAAACTTAGAAGCTTAGCACCATTTGGTTTACTCTATTTACTTTCTGTTATTTAAAGTCTGACACTGTCCTTCATATGAATGAAAGTTCTATTGAAATTATATTTCTTTTAAAATATCCTGGCATCTTAGAAGCGTGCTTCACAAGCAAGTTTTCTATTACAGTACTTTTTTAGTATCAGCAACAATATAAAAAGTACTCTCCACGATTGAAATGAATTAAGCCATAATTGTCCTTGGTTTTCACGTTTTGGTAAAACCATAGAATCAAATACCTTGGAGATTTCCTTAGACATGAGTTTGTGTTTTCACTTCAAGTGTCTGAAGTTAATAGAACCAAGCACAAAGAAAATTAAGGGCAACTGCAGAAAAAACAGTAAAAAGTGAGTTTAGGGCTTCCCTGGTGGCGCAGTGGTTGAGAGTCCGCCTGCCGATGCAGGGGACACGGGTTCGTGCCCCGATCCCGGAAGATCCCACATGCCGCGGAGCGGCTGGGCCCGCGAGCCATGGCCGCGGAGCCTGTGTGTCCGGAGCCTGTGCTCCGCAACGGGAGAGGCCACAGCAGTGAGAGGCCCGCGTACAGCAAAAAAAAAAAAAAAAAAAAAAAAAGTGAGTTTAAAGGGCGCCTGAATTTGCTGATAAAAAGTGAAAATATCAATCATCTATATTTTTGTGTAATGCTAAATATCAGTAAGTCTGTTCCAACCTGGAGTGACAAATTATTGAGCATTAATTAAGTGATCATTGAATCTTCTTAAATATGTGGATATTTGATATTATATAAACATGTAACATACTTTCCACCTAAATAGATAGGAGTTTAGCAATTATTCATTGTACTGTTACACTTTCTACTAATTTCACTTCATTGAATATAAAGTGCTTTACTGCTATTTCTTTAAGAGGGTCTCAGTTAAAAACTGCACTTATAAATTTGTTTGAGAGGACTTTTAAAGTGGTTTTGAAACTACTGAAGTACATGTCTAAACATCTTACCTGTTGGGACTTCCCTGGTGGTCCAGTGGTTGAGACTCTGTGCTTCCAGTGCAAGGGGTGTGGATTCAATACCTGGTCGGAGAACTAAGATCCCACATGCTGCACAGCCAAAAAAAAAAACAAGGAACATCTTACCTCTTGGTCCTTCTCATCACTACTCCTTG
This sequence comes from Mesoplodon densirostris, assembly GCF_025265405.1. Classification (NCBI taxonomy): domain Eukaryota; kingdom Metazoa; phylum Chordata; class Mammalia; order Artiodactyla; family Ziphiidae; genus Mesoplodon; species Mesoplodon densirostris. The sequence goes on from NC_082670.1 coordinate 19,263,663, forward strand.
TCACCTGGATTAAACTTGCAGATTTATAATACCCACAGACACAAGACTCTGACAAGAAGTCATTACTCTAGTTTTTTTTAAGTACTCTATGAATGTATCAACTGGTATAAATGAGTTATGACTTTAAAATCCCATTTAATGAGGAGTTCTGTTGTTCAATGCTAAATAACATTTTAAACAAATTCTGTACTTTTAAATCCACGATTTTTGCATCAGGTAAATACTTTTAAGAGGAATGAAAATTTATTTATGTACCATGAAGATTATAAATTAATGATAAGAGAATACTTGGAATTGATAGGATATTGACTGAATTAGTAAAAATTAACCACTCTTTTTAATAAGAGAACAAACATCAAGGCTGTATGTTCATACTGCCCATGCAAAGAGTTCTAGATGTTGAAAGGGGAGTGTGAGTGCATGAGAGAGTAGGGGGATGGAGGGAGGGTTAAAACACTTGTATACTACGTAATGGGAAAAGGTTAAAACTAGAGTTTTCATTTATTCACCAGTGTTTTGATACATATGGTTACAAGTATGCATTTCTATTTTCTATATATTTACCTTTCATCAGGTCCAAAACATGAATCTGAAATTCATTTCAGTGTTTGGTGGCTTCCTAGCAAAATGTCCCTGTGATCTCTGCCGGGCCACACAGAATGCTCTCTAGGCATCATTGTACCTGTTAATGGGCTGAATTGCACCCTCATCCCCAAATTCATATGTTGAAGTTTGAACCCCCAGTCTCTCAGTATGTGACTCGATTTGAAGATAGAGTATTTACAGTGGAAATTAGATTAAATGAGGTCTCTAGGGTGGGACTCAATCCAATATGACTAGTGTCTTTATAAGAAGATATTAGCAGAGAGATACACAGAGGGGAGACCTTGTAAAGACACAGGGAGGAGAAAATGGTTGTCTATAAGCTGAGGAGAGAGGGCTCTGAAGAAACCAACCCTCGTCACACTTTGGTTTTTGGACTTCTAGCCTCCAGAATTGTGAGAAAACAAATTTCTGTTGTTTAAGCCACCCCATCTCGTACTTTGTAATGGCAGCCCTAGAAAACTAATATGGTACCAATTCCAAGTCTAAACCAAGGCAGGTAGAATTATGCAGGAAAAGAGGAGTAGAATCTTAATAAAATCAATCCCTATGACATAAGTTTTTCTGAGAGTTAAGACATGAATAATTTTCTTCTTGGTTTATGTTATGTCTTCTCTATAATATTGTACTAAAATTGTAAGCCTACCAATGTTCTTTAATTATTGCTTCTAAAGTATTCTTCTACTTGTATATTAAGGTTTCGGTATTTTCTGTAAGAGTTAGAAATGTCCTGATATTGATTGCTTTGCACCACTATAGCTTCAAAGCTTGGAATGATGCCTAATATAATGATTTTTTCCTGACTCTACTATAATGCAAAAGAAATAGAAATACCTGCCATGAAATCAAAGGAAGACACTGATTTATGCTCTGGGAAGAATGAATTGAAAATTAAATAAAGAGAAAATAAAATTTCCTAGACCAGGAGCAAATGGAAATTGATTTAATTTAGTGAAAAGAAGTCACCTCTTTGAGTAGTCAAGCAAAGCATTAGGATCTTGCTGACTACCAGGAAAGGACAAATTAGAATTGGAAGAAACTATGAGTATGTAGCCTCCAAATTACCATAGTACTTTTCTGGTAAATTTCCCTGTTTTACACAAAACATTATGTAACATTTCAGGGAATCATGATTTTTCCACCAGTAAAGTATAATGATATTAAAATATTTTCCTTGCCTTGTCTTTTAAAGAAAGATTAAATTATATTCTATCTTGCAGGCATATAAACCATGCATTTTTGACAGTGGTGCATGGAACATACGGACATTTCAACTGTCTATGGTTTTCCTCATACCTTTTGATTCCCCATAAACAAACTTCATTCTTAGAACCATGGGATGAAATCTTTAGAGAGTGAGAGATGGAGATAGTCATAGGTAGGGGACAGACTTCTTGCTAGTAGAAGACTGACTCCATGCACCACTTTTAGACTGACAAGAAAGGGTCAGAGCAACCTGGCAGTCTGCCAGCTGTAAGAAAGTGACACCACTGGAGGCTGAAGAAGAAATTTATATTTAAATACCCTCAGTCCTGAAGAATTATGTGGTGGAATCAGAAGGGAAGTATAGCAGGTAAAATCCTGATGACTTGAACTTTTAAAATCTCATCTTGGAGGAAAATTGCAAAAAGAAACTCTATGGGACTTAGCATAGCACAAAATGTATTGAACAGCTAGCATCAGGTGTGTGGTGTAATTTCAGACAGAATAGGGCAGATATTGGAAAATATACATGTGTTTCTATTTGAAAGCCACCTCCAAACTCTTTGTTTTGCAGTAATTCTCCCTGAGGGGAAATGGCTAGTCTCATATCCATCATTTCAGGCAGGAAAGGAGGGAGGAAGGCTTGAAGTGGTGGCCAGGAGGATTGCCTCCTGCCCTAGCTAGACCCAGAAGACACACCCCAACAGTTGAAGTCACTCTTTATATTTTACTTTTGTTATTCCCCAGCCTCCTTTAAAGTGGTCTTACAGATAGCTTAGTGGAAGCTATGCTTTGGGCAATTAAAAGACTAGTTGTGTCCATACCTGGGGTAAAGCAACTTCTGGCAGAGCAAGTGGCAGAAATATTGAAAAATTAATCTACAAGGGTTCAAAGTTAAATGTTTTTGCAAATTAGGAGACTAAAGTGACAACTGACCACCATCATGGACTTTGAGAGTTTCACAGTAGTCACTTCTCGAGAGGACTCGGTAGAAGAATGGGCTTCCAAAATCTATGGGACAGAAGCTTGCAGCATTACTCTTTGGGTATTACAGGAAGAACTTCCTAAAGACCTCAGAGAGACCAAAGATCATCGGCTTAAACTTTTTGTCTGTACATGAAGATCATCCAGCTCCCCAAGAACTTAGAGAACAGAAAACAATTTACCCTCCATTAAAATGTAAAAGCAAAGCACAGTCAGTTTGAGCCAAGTGTCCTGGAACAATGAGACATCATAATAACTTTAGTAGAGTTATTACTTGTTTGTAAATGAAGAAACTGTTAATCAAAACGGGGATGGTCAGCCTGATGCAAGCAGGGAAAAAACGCTCGAAATGAATTGACGATAGTGCCCATCTGAGGACTATCTCAGTTACAGAAAATCTAAGTGAAGATTAATCTTATTATGGTGTCATTGACAAGATTATTTCTACTGTGAAAGGAGTATATCTGGTTATGTTAGCCTGATCTACTCAGGCTGTTTATTAATATTTAATACACTCAGATCTCTTTGTTCTAAACATATGTTTACCAAGCAACATTTTCATTATATTTTGGCTTCTCATACACACTCACTTCATCAGCAGCTTCAAAATTTCTTTATATGGGAAGATATTAGGGGTAGTGAAGTAGTTGAAAGTATGGAATTGACAATGAGAATCAGGCTGGGCTTACATAATGGGCACATCTGAAGAAATTTATTGTGTTTCTAATTGGGGAAGTTTGCAGAAGGACTAATAGAAACTGTTGGATAAAGCTGTCCAACGTGCCCTTATACATGGCATTTTGGGCACTGAAATTTATTTATAAAGAGAGAACGGTTGGTCCTGTCCCCTGACACTGCGTATCTTATTTAGGTTTACTTTTTTCTTCTTGGTGCTTATGACTCTTTAGCATACTATACATTTTACTTAATAATCTGGCGTTTTTGACCTCTTGCATTAGAACACTGGCTCTATTAAGTCAAGGACATAGTAGATATTCATAAATATTTTTAGTTAATCTTGTAACCATATACCTATTAGCAGATGTTATCTTTGCTATGGGGAGCCTAGGACAAGGGATTCCAAATATTTTGTTTTCAAATAGGATCTCTCCTATTGTGAGATGTACTGTTGTCCAGAATGACCTTAGAACCTTTGCTATTCAATGACCTTAACACCTTGGGCTGTTACAACTCATCTTTTGATTATATAGACATATGTTTAATTTTGTAACTCCAAATACTATATTTATTTACTGACATGTCTTAATTTCTTCAAGCCAAAGTTTTTTCCGCTTTCTCTTTGTTTCATTCTTCTTATTTTTACTTTCTTTAAAGGCATTATTATTCCATATTATATTTGGAAGTATATCTCTTCTCAACCAAATCTCATTTTTCCTAATAATTTTGAGGGATAATGTTTCTGTTATAATTTCTCAGACATTTCTTATTCTTTTTGCCTTCTAATTAGCCAGGAGTTTAGTTTGTTTAATCTCACAGGAGGTTCTCCGAATCTGTATATCTCAATCTTAATCTGTAACTGCTAATTTAGTATTTAAAGAACAAGAAGTTCTGATGGAAATGTATAGGAATATAAACATAATCCCTAAGTCTTCTCTAGTTCGCATAAAGTGGCCATTTCTCCAAAGAATTCAGATATTAAAAATAGCATCTCCTTTTTCACCTCCCCACAGGAGCTTAAATCCATGTTATAACATCCTTAAAATCTGAAAATCACCTTGAGCATTTCTGTTGACTGGAAACACATTATCTCCTAAGTAGTCCATTTCATTGTCAGTTCTGAATGATAGGAAGTTCTCAATATTGAAACCAACTCTGTCTCTTCACTCCTCAAGTGACTGTAGTCTGGCTTTTGTCCTCACCATTCCTCCAAATTGGCCACCTATGACGCTTATGACAGTAAGTCCAGTGGATCTAGGCCAGGATCATCTTACTCTCTCAGCAGCATTTGACCCAGTTGGCATTCGTGACTTCTGGAAGGCTTTCTCTGTTTTTCACTCTCACTGTGCCACTTTCTCCTGGACGTTTGCCTATGTCTCTGGGCATTGCTTCTCAGTCTCCTTTGCCAATGTATCTAACTTAATTCCCCCCCAAAATAATTTCCAGAAATGCTTTGAACCACCTGAAATATATACCTAAATGTTAGAGTTTTCTTTTGGGTTAGAAGTAATTTACTTAGAAAAGCATCTAGTATTGAGCCTGGGACATACAAAGCACTCAATAAATTAAAATAATTCATTTTTCCACTTTGAAAGGTAACATTCATTAGGATGCACATTCTATGTTTGTTTTTGGACTTGATTGAATGATATTTAATATCTGCAAAATTCTGAAGTGTCTTTTTGGCTAACTGATGCTTAAGGAAGGATATCATTGCTGGTTAATGATTGAAACAGACTCAAGGTACACTTACTTAATATTTTTCTCAATTTTCAATTATACTCATACTTTAACCTGTAGTAATTAAAAGGAAAACAAATCCTTCTGTAATGAAGAAAAACTATACAAGCTTTGTAATCCACAATTGTAACCAGATTTGCTTTAATGGGTTATATGTCTTGAGAAGATAGCTTAATGCAAAGTATGTGAAAGATTTAAAGGTGAAGCAAATTCTCTTGTCCTTTTCTTTAATAAACACCATCACAATTGACCTTTAAAGCTTATAAAGCTATAAGGAAAGACAAGGGCAGATGCAATAATCTGCCAGACCTATTCGAAAATATTTAACAGATGGCCAAGGCAATCACTCTTCCTTTATCCAAAGAAATTTCAAGTTGATTTGAATTCTTGTGCTGGTACTTCATAATATCAAGGTTTTTCTTATACAATAAATTGAAATAGGAAATGAACTGGAAAATAAAAGAATCATTTCTTTTGCTGGTCTTACAGAGGGTTTGAGGTAAATAGGACAGGAGCTTCCTGTGCCATAAGGAGGTGAAATATGCAAGCAAGCATCCATGTTTGCTGGTTCTATGATGTGCCCAAGAAATGATCTCAGCACTGTTCACAAAGGTGCGGGAATTAGGGTTGCCTTTTATTTGACCTCAACGTTTTTTATTTGCTATATTGTCATTTCGTCTGTGAAAACGTTCAAGCTAATCTTTCCAGACTCTTATAATCAACTAGAGTGGTATTGATTTTCCTATCATTCCCCTGCCTTTGGAAATCATGAACGGGTACGAATGCGCACATTCTTATAGATGATCTAAAGCTATTCAATATGTCCTTAATTATAAATAGCTCTTTCTAAATTTACTATGGTTATAAGCATCATATACTGATATATACATACATATTCTCTCTCTTATCCACCCATGTGCATTTATATTCATAGTTTTATAGTCACATATGCTACAAATTTCACTCCCAGATGTCTCACTGCCATATCTATTTGGTGCTTACTCTCTAAACAATCTGAAGCCATTAATAGACACCTGGCTAAAAATGAATTGCTCCCTGAGAAACCCTGAAAGGAAATAAGTGTCCCTAAGCTGGCTTCAGCTCATCTGTTTTCAAATCTTTCAGCTATGGGTAGGAGATATCACTCAGCATCTACTAAATGCAAAGTTGAAATACAGCACACACAAAAAAAATGAACACTCATCTGCCCATCACTATTTTCACTAATAACGAATATTTTGCCATTATTGCTTTCCTTCTATCTGTACACTTGCTTAAGCTTAAAAAAGCTCCCTCTCCACCTCTGGCTGACACTCCGGGCCAATGTCAACAGATCCTCCAGATGCCTATTGCTTGGATTTGTATTCTCTAATCTTGTCCATGAAGATGAAGCTTCTATATAGGATCGATTTCTTTATTAAATGCCATACTCTAACACCAATGTCACTCGGCAAATGGACTGACAATGCCAAGGGAATGACAGAAGACACTGGAAGAGGCTCTGAGGAACAATGGTGCTTCTATTACCTGCACTCAGTCCCCAGCTCCCAGAGCCACTGCAGCTGCCCTGGATCACCCCACCCGCCTACTTGCCGAGGCAATGCATTATGGGCCGCCACTTCCATTTGTAGATTCTCATGGGACAGGAAGCGTCTGGGAAACAATGAACTTGAATTTTTTCACAGAGGCATTTTTAAGAGAGGCATTAGAAATAATACCAGATGCACTCTCTTACCCAAATTTGAAAAAATGAGAAAGACACAGTGGACAAACACTTCTTACACAGGTCTGGTCAGCACTCCTACTAGGGAGGTTTAACAGTCCTAGAGAAGGCAAGTAAAATTATGAAGGAATTTGAACAATAGGAAATTACACTGAAAAATGAAAGCATGACCTATGATTTTGGAAAGTCAAAGACGAAGTGACATTGTAAGAGCAACACAAAACATGGAGGGTACCAAAGCCAAGAATACAAAAAAACACTTGCAACACAGCAAAGGAGGTAATTTTAGGGTCTGTAAAATTTCACATAGTTGCAAGTAAAAAACTGAGAACACATTTCCATCTAAAGACTTATAGGCTCAAAATATAAATTTAAGAAGTTTGACATAAGTTAATGGGTGACATATTCATATCTGAGGGTAAATACAAGCTAAAAATATTTGAGAAGAACTATGTGAAGGGCAACTACCTTTTTTTCTCATTAAAATAAAAATTTTCAACTATTTGCAGAGATAGGCTCCTAAAAAACTAACACCAGGGAGCAATATAACAAACCTTACAGTTCTATATTTTAGACCATGTAATTTCTTATTTTTGAGATTTATATTACCTCTGCTTTCAAAAACACCACAATAAAGAAAAACCACAATTATACTTTTGTGTGTTGATTTCCAAATTATTATTTTTTTAATTTAAAAATAAAACACATTCATTTCTGAGAATAATAATAAAGAGGATTAATGCATTATCTCACAACTAAGTAGTTGCTACTAACATTTATTGTATTTTTTTCCATTTTCTTTTTCTAATTATTTACTTTTATATTTGGTTCACACTGTATTTACTATATTTGTAGTTGTATACGCTCATATATTGATTTTTTTAAAATTTGTGAGGTTGGAGTCTATTAGAAGAGGAACATCTGTCTATATCACATATTTGGGCTCTTGACAGTAAAATGAAATAATGTAACAAAAACTTTACTAGGCCAATAAAATAGGTCTCCTGGTAAGGTGAGCTTTCAAAATCCTGCCAGAGCTTCTCCGTTTAGCATCATAGATAAAAGGTCATTTGTGTGCAAATTTTCTTGACTCATTCTAAACCTGCTGAATGATCTTTTTTAATTAATGTAAATCTGTTAAGGTGTCACTTTTCTGTAGCTTAGCCAATGTCACCATTCCTAACTGTCCTTAGGTGGCATAGCTCTCAGCAGGCACAAGGTAGTTTTTCTTTGGATTCCGGGGACCTTCTGGGAAGGAAGCTTTAAAACTGACTCTGAGATTTGGTGACTGGGTTGGGGTGGCCGTGACTGAAATCTGGGGGCAGGAAAGAACAATAAAGGTCCCGGAGAAGAACTCACTGTGAGGAGAGCAGAGCCATCTGGGTTTTCTAACAGGCTCTGGAATTTCATGGAGAAGACTTGATAACAGGGTGTGTCTGAAGCTGGTACAAACAGAGGGCTCGGCTACCCTATCACAGGATCATGTTTGGGAGATACCAGCCAAGCCTAAGTGTGAACCAGAAGATCTCTTCCTCTCACCCAATTCTGCAGCACCACCAGGGCCTGTGCAGAGATCTGGGCTGCCAAGGGCATTGTAGTGCACACTGCCCCACACACAGCACCAGGATGGGAGCTGTGTAAGCAAGACCACTGTCATTGATTCCAATTTCATTTTCTCCTTCTCTTCTCATTTTTGAAAACACGTCTTTAAATTGAATATGACTCCATGAGTCTTTAGACATTTCAGATAGTGGCTTGAGATGGACATCTTGGACTGTCTGTTACAACAGCCAATTATTAAAGGTGGAAAAACAAATGCAAACAATTCAAAAAAACAATGTCACTGATATATCCAGTGATGCAGATTACACAACTCTCCTCAGGCATGAAGGAGAGACAAGAAGGCCGATGGCCCTAAAGAGTTGCCTTTGTCCAAATTACTATTGTTCCCGATACAGAGGAGACTAACCAGGTAGAACCATCTGACATCATGAAAGATGTACCCATTCCCCAGCTGATATTTGCAATTTTTTAATTTTGATTTTTTAAACAAAAGTTTAACCATTAAATGCACAGAGGTAAGACTGTCTTTTAATCCTATTTTCTCAGCATTGTTAACTAAGTAATATAATTCCATATGAGGAGGAAGTCCTTATATTTTAGTTTTTAAAGGCATAAGCAATTATTGCTACCATGCTCTCCATTTTTACTACTATGCTCTTCAAGTCTGATTGAATGAGAATACATATTTGCCAAAATCTGTACCCTGTTAATTTTTAATATTCACTTGACTTATTCACACATTATTGGTCATAGTTTGACCAATGATCTGTTTATGTTTTATTTAAGGGTAAGATTATAACCCACCAAATAGCTCACTGTGACCTTTGCTTACTGAATGATTGCCTTGGTAAATGTAACTCTCACTTTTCAGACAATTAAGCAAAGATTTTCAGAAATATAGAATCTCCCCAATCAATAAGGCTTTGAACATTAACTAAATTTTAACCGTGATAAGTAAAAGACTAATATGTTCCAAGGTCCACCTCCCAACTAGTCTATATGAATAATTATTTCTTTAAGGAAAAAGAAAAGAAACTCCCTATGCATTTAATCAGGATAGACTAGCCTATTTGGAAGCTGTCACTTGAAACAGATGTGGTGTCACTTTTCTCGAATGGATGAAAATGTACCCCCTAAATAAAAGATAAACAGGAACCAGCAGCCACAAAGTGTAAAGAAGAGGGTGAGGAGGTGGGGTAGCCATAATATAAATAAATAAATAAGAAAGCCAAAGGGGTTTTTAACAAGTGCAACGATAAATCTCTCTGGGTTATTGTTGGGTTTATTTGGAAGACAGGAGGCATCATTTGGGTGCTCCTTGAACCATGTTATCTTTACCTGTACTCAGTTTGGCAATTGCATTTTTACTTCAGGGACAGGGAAAAGGATGGAAGAAATCAAAACAAAAGAGGGCAATAAAAAAAGAGACAGTGCTCACAAACTTGAGTTATTGCTAGCATCATAATAATGTCCCTTTCAGCTAACCTTTTCACCAGGCTAGGATCCAGGAACTGAGAGTCTGAGGGAATTTTGCATCCATTGCTTCTTCAACTTGGAAAGATGGAACAGCCAGGATGAGTTACTACCTAGATAGAAAGAAAAATGAAATATTTAAAGCTGCAGAAAGTGGTAAAACTAATAAATTATATTATATCCCTGTCAGCTATTTTCTTACTATAAACTCTGGGATTGAAGTCGATGTGTTTAAAGGATAAGTGAACAAAAGGGACTTTAAAGAGTTGAAAATATTTATTGGGAATGTGGTAGCATCACATATGGGGAGAGATCTCTTTTCATTTGTGAAAGCATCGAAAGATCATGCTCATTTTTTTCCAAAATAAGGATTAGTTTAGAGCATTAATATCATTTCTCCTGTCTTTGTTGAAACTATAACTCAGTACCAAAAGTAGACAAGTCAGGGACCAGCAGAATGGGAAGTACATTAAAGTGGGATCTTAGCATTAATGCTGTCAATGAGAATGCTCTTTTCCCAGTAACCGTTACATAACATCCAAACTTCCATCTTCCAATCTACCATCAAGTCAGGAAGCACTTCAAGACATGATCACAACCAGGACTCTTGTGAGTTCTTGGTTATTGTTCTGGGCTGTGAGTAGGAAGAGACAGGGCAGACTCTCCGAGGTCCTTCCAACTTCGGGATGCCGCTTGGCTCCCAGTCACGGCCATACTTTTAGGTTTTGTAACGCAGACCCCTTGGTACTTCCATGCGCCAAAATCTCTTCCAGTTACTGTGGCTGCATAACAAACTATCCCCAAATTGAATGTCATAAAGTAACCATTTCTTATGCTCATGGATTGTGTGGTTCAGGAGTTCAGACAAGATACAGAGATAACTTCCTCTGCTCCATTATGTGTGCCTCAGTGGAAGACCCAAGGCTGGAATTAGAATCATCGGAAGGCTTGCAAATTCTCTGGTGGGGTCCAGTGGTTAGGACTTGGGCACTTTCACTGTGGTGGCCTAGTTTTAATCCCTGGTCAGAGAACTAAGATCCCACAAAACGCAGAGCACGGCCAAAAAAAAAAATCATCAAATCATCTGAAGGCTCATTCACTCAGTGTCTGGCTGCTAATGTTGACTATGGGCCAGGAGCCTGGGTTCCTCTCCCTGTGGGCCTCTCCAATTGACCTCTCTAAGTGAACTAGTCTGGGCTTCCTATCAGGATAGTGGCTGGATTTCAAGGGCAAACATTCCAAGAGAAACAGAGAGAGCCAAGAGGAAGTCATATTGCCCTTTCTAATCTAGCTGTGCAAGTTATGTATTGTATTCGTACCATGCTCTATTTAATGGAAAAGTCAGAAGCCTGCCTGGGTTCAAGCCGGTGAAGGGGAGGGGGAAAGGAGGCTTCACCTCTTCATAGGGAGTAGCAAAGTTCTGGAAGAGCATGAGAGAACAGGAATATTGCTGTGACATTTGGGGGAAATTCAATCTGCCCCAATGAGGAAACTAAAGTGCAAAATAGTTGAGATGTACTCAACGGATGCATATCCGGCAGGTGGTGGGGCGGAGAACCAATTTCTCTTTCTTAGATTCCAAAACCTTTCTTCTTTCGAATATACAGCAGTGAGGAAATATAAAGCCCAGCTGAATGGGAGTTGTTCTCAATGCGGAAGTGACATCTTTAGGGAAATAAATGTTCATAAAGAGACAATAATGAAAACACACTGAGCTACTTCACAAAATTGACATCATACCTGCCTGGCCTGAAGGAATTAAATATTATTTGGATGTGTTCTTGTAAATTTTAGCCATGAAGCTTTTAACTTTAAAACTCTTGAGTTTTAAATTGGTAGGTATTATAGCTAAGGAATCTGAAGATGTAAATTGTATTATTGACTTTAATATGTAAATATGAAAGGAATACTCAAGGTATATATAATAACAAATCAGGACCTGAACAAAATAATGGGATATATGAGATATTTGCCAGTATCAAAGGAATGCCATTGGACAGAACAAACATTTCTGCTGTTACTCTAACAAGCTAAAATATAAAGCATGCTGAATTAAATCTGACCTTTAAAAAACTGTTAGTGATTATAACTTAATATTATATATGTTGAAAGACATAAAATGTTTTAATCAAGTTATTCTACATAAATGTTATACTATGAGGGCAGTCACTTTATTGAAAATACTATAGCTAAAGAAAAAATCAGTATTAAGAAAATATATATATATATATATATATATATATATATATATATATATATATATATATATATATATATATATATATATATAAAACCAGGGAATAAGAGATACATTTAATACAATGACATCTTAGCCTGGCTTTTCCCCAAGCAGAGCAGGAGTCAAATTCTTGTATGCAGTTAGTTTATTTGGGAGTGTGTTGCAAGGAAGCAAGGATGCAGAGAGTGAAGTAAAAGAGCTAGCAGGAAAAAACAACACACGGGTGAGTTTCTGCGTTAGTAACCCAATCCCAACAGAAGCTGCTGAGGACACTAACAGACCAGATCTCTCATCTCTATGCCTGGAGAATGAAATTCCATCCCTCCGTGGACAATGATGCAAACGGCAGTCACTCCTGGGTTGCACATGCTGAGAGCAGAGCACGTCCCAACAGTGTCCCGCCCCCTTTACATCAGAGGAGCCACAGGGCAGGGAGTGAGAGGGGTGCAGCAGAGGGTGGAGGCAACGTGTACGGTCCAAATATCCCTGTGCAAGACTAGAGTATTAAAGTGTAACTAATATAAAATGAAATGCACAGACCTTAAGTTTTCAGTTCAGGGAGTGTTGACTGTTTTATATACAAGTGAAATCATCATTCTAAACAAGAAATGTTTGTTACCATCACCCTAGAAAATTTCGTAAAGTCTCTTTCTCATCAATTCTCTCAAACCCAAGGCAAACACTTTATGATTTCTATCACATAATATTGAGAGATTAATTTAAATTTGTTAGTCTGCTTTATAACAATATAAATGTAATAAAAATATATACTCCAATGAATGACTTTTTTCACTCAACATGTTTTTGAAGTTCATCCCTGTTTTTATGTGCATAAGTTGTACATTTGTTTTTATGGTTGGATAATATATTTTTTGTTGGAATATGCCACAATTTGTTTTACCATATTTTAATTTAATTTAATTTAATGTTTTATACAGCAGGTTCTTATTAGTTATCTATTTTATACATATTAGTGTATGTATGTCAATCCCAATCTCCCAATTCATCCCACCACCACCCCCATACCACTTTCCCCCCTTTGTGTCCATACGTTTGTTCTCTACATCTGTGTCTCTATTTCTGCCCTGCAAACTGGTTTATCTGTACCATTTTTCTAGGTTCCACATATATGCGTTAATATACAATATTTGTTTTTCTCTTTCTGACTTACTTCACTCTATATGACAGTCTCTAGATCTATCCACATCTCTACAAATGACCCAATTTTGTTCCTTTTTACAGCTGAGTAATATTCCATTGTATATATGTACCACTTCTTCTTTATCCATTCGTCTGTCAATGGGCATTTAGGTTGCTTCCATGACCTGGCTATTGTAACTAGTGCTGCAATGAATATTGGGGTGCATGTGTCATTTTGAATTATGGCTTTCTCTGGATATATGACCAGTAGTGGGATTGCTGGGTCACAAGGTAATTCTATTTTTAGTTTTTTAAGGAACCTCCATACTGTTCTCCATAGTGGCTGTATCAATTTACATTCCCACCAACAGTGCAAGAGGGTTCCCTTTTCTCAATACCCTCTCCAGCATTTGCTGTTTGTACATTTTCTGATGATGCCCATTCTAACTGATGTGAGGTGATACCTCATTGCAGTTTTGATCTGCATTTCTCTAATAATCAGTGATGCTGAGCAGATTTTCATGTGCTTCTTGGCCATTGTATGTGTTCTTTGGAGAAAAGTCTAGTGAGGTCTTCTGCCCATTTTTTGATTGGGTTGTTTGTTTTTTAATATTGAGCTGCATGAGCTGTTTATTTTGAAGATTAATCCTTTGTCCATTGATTCATTTGCAAATATTTTCTCTTATTCTGAGGGTTGTCTTTTCGTTTTGTTTGTAGCTTCATTTGTTTTACAAAAGCTTTTAAGTTCCATTAGGTCCCATTTGTTTATTTTTGTTTTTGTTTCCATTACTCTAGGAGGTGGATCAAAAAAATTCTTCCTGTGATTTATGCCAAAGAGTGTTCTTCCTATGTTTTCCTCTAAGAGTTTTATAGTGTCTGGTCTTACATTTAGGTCCTTCATCCATTTGGAGTTTATTTTTGGGTATGGTGTTAGGGAGTGTTGTAATTTCTTTCTTTGACAAGTAGCTGTCCAGTTTTCCCAGCACCACTTATTGAAGAGGCTGTCTTTTCTCCATTGTATATCCTTGCCTCCTTTGTCATAGATTAGTTGACCATATGTGCATGGGTTTATCTCTGGGTTTTCTATACTATTCCATTGACCTATATTTCTGTTTTTGTGCCAGTACTATACTGTCTTGATTACTGTAGCATTGTAGTGTAGTCTGAAGTCAGGGAGTATGATTCCTCCAGATCCGTTTTTCTTCCTCAAGATTGCTTTGGCTATTGGGGGTCTTTTGTTTCTCCATACAAATTTTAAGATTTTTTGTTCTAGTTCTGTAAAAAATGTCACTGGTAATTTGATAGGGATTGCAGTGAATCTGTAGATTGCTTTGGGTGGTATAGTCATTTTCACAATATTAATTCTCCCAATCCAAGAACATGGTATATCTCTCCATCTGTTTGTGTCATCTTTGATTTCTTTCATCAGTGTCTTATAGTTTTCTGAGTACAGGTCTTTTACCTCCTTAGGTAGGTTTATTCCTAGGTATTTTCTTCTTTTTCTTGCAATGGTGAATGGGATCGTTCCTTAATTTCTCTTTCTGATCTTTCATTCTTAGTGTATAGGAATGTAAGAGATTTCTGTGCATTAATTTTGTGTTCTGCAACTTTACCAAATTTATTGATTAGCTCTAGTAGTTTTCTGGTGGCATCTGTAGGATTCTCTATGTATAGTATCATGTCACCTGCAAACAGTGACAGTTTTACTTCTTCTTTTCCAATTTGTATTCCTTTTATTTCTTGTTCTTCTCTGATTGCCGTGGCTAGGACTTCGAAAACTTTGTTGAATAATAGTGGCGAGACTGGACATCCTTGTCTTGTTCCTGATCTTAGAGGAAATGCTTTCCATTTTTCACCATTGAGAGTGATGTTTCCTGTGGGTTTCTCATATATAGCCTTTATTACGTTGATGTAGGTTCCCTCTATGCCCATTTTCTGGTGAGTTTTTATCATAAATGGGTGTTAAATTTTGTCAAAAGCTTTTTCTGCATGTATTGAGAGGATCATATGGTTTTTATTCTTCAATTGGTTAATATGGTGTATCACATTGATTGATTTGTGTATATTGAAGAATCCTTGCATCCCTGGGATAAATCCCACTTGATCATGGTGTATGATCCTGTTAATGTGTTGTTGGATTGTTTGTTGGTATTTTGTTGAGGATGTTTGCATCTATATTCATCAGTGATATTGGTCTGTAATTTTCTTTTTTTTTTGTAGTATCTTTGTCTGGTTTTGGTATCAGGGAGATGGTGGCCTCATAGAATGAGTTTGGGAGTGTTCCTTCTTCTGCAAATTTTTGCAAGAGTTTGAGAAGGATGGGTATTAGCTCTTCTCTAAATGTTTGATAGAATTGACCTATGAAGCCATCTGGTCCTGGACTTTTGTTTGTTGGAAGATTTTTAATCACAATTTCAATTTCATTACTTGTGATTGGTCTGTTCATATTTTCTATTTCTTCCTGGTTCAGCCTTGGAAGGTTATACCTTTCTAAGAATTTGTCCATTTGTTCCAGGTTGTCCATTTTATTGGCACAGAGTTGTTTGCAGTAGTCTCTTATGATGCTTTGTATTTCTGTGGTGTCTGTTTTAACTTCTCCTTTTTCATTTCTAATTGTACTGATCTGAGTCCTCTCCCTCTTTTTCTTGGTGAGTCTGGCTAAAGGTTTATCAATTTTGTTTATCTTCTCAAAGAAACACCTTTAGTTTTATTGATTTTGGTATTGTTTTCTTTGTTTCTATTTCATTTATTTCTGCTCTGATCTTTATGATTTTTTTCCTTCTACTAACTTTGGTTTTTGTTTTGTCTTCTGTCTCTTGTTCCTTTAGGTGTAAGGTTAGATTGTTTATTTGAGATTTTTCTTGTTTCTTGAGGTAGGACTGTATTGCTATAAACTTCCCTCTTACAACTACTTTTGCTGCATGCCATAGGTTTTGGATTGTTGTGTTTTCTTTGTAATTTGTCTCTCGGTATTTTTTGATTTCCTCTTTGATTTCTTCAGTGATGTCTTTGTTATTTAGTAATGTATTTTTGAGCTTCCATGTGTTTGGGTTTTTTACCTTTTTTCCTCTGTAATTGATTTCTAATCTCATAGCGTTGTGGTCTGAAAAGATGTTTGATATGATTTCAATTTTCTTAAATTTACCAAGGCTTGATTTGTGACCCAAGATGTGATCTATCCTGGAGAATGTTCCATGTGCACTTGAGAAGAAAGCGTAATCTGCTGTTTTTGGATGGAATGTCCTATAAATATCAATTAAATCTATCTGGTCTATTGTGTCATTTAAAGCTTGTGTTTCCTTATTAATTTTCTGTCTGGATGATCTGTTCATTGGCATAAGTGAGGTGTTAAAATCCCCCACTATTATTGTGTTACTGTCAGTTTCCTCTTTTATAGCTGTTAGCAGTTGCCTTATGTATTGAGGTACTCCTATGTTGGGTGCACACATATTTATAATTGTTATATCTTCTTGGATTGATCCTTTGATCATTATGTAGTATTCTTCCTTGTCTCTTGTAACATTCTTTATTTTAAAGTCTATTTTATCTGATATGAGTATTGCTACTCCACCTTTCTTTTGATTTCCATTTGCATGGAATATCATTTTTCCATCCCCTCACTTTCAGTCTGTATATGTCCTTAGGTCTCAAGTGGGTCTCTTGTAGACAGCATATATATGGGTCTTGTTTTTGTATCCATTCAGCAAGCCGGTGTCTTTTGGTTGGAGCATTTAATCCATTCACAGTTAAGGTAATTATCAATATGTATGTTCCTATTAATATTTTCTTAATTGTTATGGGTTTGTTTTTGCAGGTCCTTTTCTTCTCTTGTGTTTCCCACTTAGAGAAGTTCCTTTAGCATTTGTTGTAGAGCTGGTTTAGTGGTGCTGAATTTTCTTATCTTTTGCTTGTCTGTAAAGCTTTTGATTTCTCCATCAAATCTGAATGAGATCCTTGCTGGTTAGTGTAATCTTGGTTGTAGTTTCTTGCCTTTCATCCCTTTAAATATATTGTGCCACTCCCTTCTGGCTTGTAGAGTTTCTGCTGAGAAATCAGCTGTTAACCTTATGGGAGTTCCCTTGTATATTATTTGTCATTTTTCCCTTGTTGCTGTCAATAATTGTTCTTTGTCATTAATTTTTGTCAGTTTGATTACTATGTGTCTTGGAGTGTTTCTCCTTGGGTTTATCCTGCCTGGGACTCTCTGTACTTCCTGGACTTGGGTGGCTCTTTCCTTTCCCATGTTAGGGAAGTTTCAACTATAATCTCTTCAAATACTTTCTTGGGTCCTTTCTCTCCCTCTTCTCCTTCTGGGGCCCTATAATGCGAATGCTGTTGCGTTTAATGTTGTCCCAGAGGTCTCTTAGGCTGTCTTCATTACTTTTCATTCTTTTTCCTTTATTCTGTTCCACAGCAGTGAATTTCACCATTCTGTCTCCAGGTCACTTATCCATTCTTCTGCCTCAGTTGTTCTGCTATTGATTCCTTCTAGTGTAGTTTTCATTTCAATTATTGTATTATTCATCTCTGTTTGTTTGTTCTTTAATTCTTGTAGGTGTTTGTTCTTTAATTCTTCTAGGTCATTGTTAAACATTTCTTGCATCTTCTCGATTTTTGCCTTCATTCTTTTTCCAAGGTCCTGGATCATCTTCACTATCATTATTCTGAATTCTTTTTCTGGAAGGGTGCCTATCTCCACTTCATTTAGTTTTTTTTCTGGGTTTTTATATTGTTCCTTCATCTGGTACAAAGTCCTCTGCCTTTTCATTTTGTCTATCTTTCTGTGAATGTGGTTTTCCTTCCATAGGCTGCAGAATTGTAGTTCTTCTTCCACAATTTGTTTATTTATTCCCTCATTGATGGCATTTCATTTTCCGCTAGGTTGCTATGCAAATCCTTGTACAAGCCTTTTTGTGGACATATGAGGAGTTCTACATGTGACGATGCCATTTTATAGTACTACTAGTTGATCCACATTCTTGACAATTATCTTACTGTGGGCTGCTATGGAAAATACCATAGACTGAGTGGATTAAACAACAAACATTTACTTCTCACAGTTCTGGAGGCTAGGAAGTCTAAAATCAAGGGGCCAGCATTTAGTGTCTGGTGAGAGCTCTCTTCCTGGTTTGCAGACTGATGCCTTCTTGCTGTATCTTAACATGTATCTTCCCTGTCTGTTCTTATAAGGGCACTAATCTTGTTCGTGAGGGCTCCACCCCCATGACCTAATTACCTCCCAAAGGGCTCCACCACCAAATATCATCACATTAGGGATCAGGGCTTCTACATACACATTTTGGTGGAAAACAAATATTTAATCCATGGCATCAATGTTGTATATTATCTGATTTGTTTCATTTTGTAATAATACTCATTCTAGTGGGCTTAGAATGGTATCTCCTTCTGGGTTTAGTTTGCATTTCCCTAAAGAATAACAAAGTCAAGCACCTTTGTAGGTGTTAATTGGCTATTCCTTTATCTTTTGTGTTGTATCTGTTCAAGTCTTTGCCCATTTCTAATTGAATTGTGTATTAGTTTTCTATTGCTGCTATAACAAACTATCAATACCATAAAACTTAGTGACTTAAAACAATGCAAATTATTACCTTTCTAACCTCTGTAGGTTAGAAATCTGACACAGGTCTCATTGGGCTAAAATCAAAGTATTGCAGAGTTTTGTTCCCTTCTGGAGGCTCTAGGGGAGAATCCCTTTCTTTGCTGTTCCAGCTTCTAGAGGTTGCTCACATTCCCTCTCTTATGGTCCTTCCTCCATCTTCAAAGCCAGGAATGTTGTGTCCCTCTGACCATTCTTTGAAGTCACATCTCCCTTTCTCTCTGAACTCAGTATTGAAAAGATTCTCTTATTTTAAGAGCACTTGTGATTAGATTGAGCCCACCCAGATAATCCAGAATAATCTCCTCCTCTCAAAATCCTAAATTTTTATCACACATTCATTTTGCCATGCAAAGTAACATACAGGTTCCAGAAATTAGGAAGTGGGTATCTTTTGGGAGACTCATTATTCTGCCTACCACAAGTCACTTGTTTTCTCATTATTGATCTGTAGGAGTGTTCTATATTTTCTGGATACACACACACACACACACACACACACACACACACACACGCAAACATACACACACTGTTTTTCATCATCTGTAGTCTCTTTTGGTGAGCAGAGAATTTTGATTTTGATGAAGTCCAATTGATAGATTTTCCTTTCATGTCCTTTTCATTTTTGTACTTTTTGCATCTTTAAAAAATTTACTTACTGCAATATTGTGAGGATATTCTCCTATGTTTCCTTCTAGGAGCTTTATTATTCCAGCTTTTATGGTTAGGTTTATGACTCTCCTTGGATTAGTGTATGAAGTGATACACACTTCATAGTTCTTGTCTTTCATAAAAATATCTAGTTGTCCCAGTACTGTTTGTTAAAAGATATCCCACTAAACTGAATTGGTGTTATGGCCATAATTTAGTTCTGTAGGTCTCTTTGTGGTCTGTAGGTCTGTTACATTGATCTCTTTGTCTATACTGATTCCATTGTCCCACTCACATGATTGCAGCACTGCAATAAGTTTTGAAATCAGGTATGAAAAGCACTCAATTTTGTCCTTCCTTTAACAATTGTTGTAGTTATTCTAGGTTGTTTACATTTTGATGTAGATTTTAGAATCAGCTTGTCAATTTCTACCAAAATCACACTGAAATTTTGATTTGGATTGCAATCTTTCTGTAAAGAAACGTGAGGAGAAGGGATATATTGAAAATATTGAGTCTACAGATCCTTGGATATAGTATTTCTCTCCATTATTTAAGCCTAAGAGCAAACATCCACTCTTTTTACCAAATTTGGGAAAGCACTTCCGATATTTCACTATTATAAAGTTAGCTGTAGGTTTTTCATAAATGTCCTTCCTATTAAGGAAGTTTGCCTAATTCTGTAATTTGCTGAGATGTTTTATTATAAATGTGTGTTGGATTTTATCAAGGGCTTCTTAAAGCATCAGTTGAGATAATCATAGGGTTTTTCTCTTCTGTTCATATGGTGAATTACATCAATTTATTTTTATAATGTTAAACAAACCATACATTTCTGATGTAAACCCCCCTGGGAATGATACATTATGCTTTTTTTCCGTATTGGGGGATTTGATTTGCTGTTATTTCTTATAGAATTTTGCATCTGTATCATGAGACTTTCTGATCTGAAAGCCTGAAATACTTTACTTTGCCTGAATTGTCATTATCAGGTTTTGTTTCACAGTTCTACAAACCTCATAAAAATGAGCTGGGAAGTTTTTCTGTCTCCTCCTAAAATTGGTATCGTTTCTCACTTCTTAAAGTAGAAACTGAGATAGTTGTTTTACATTTTTCCTCTTTGCTAGTAAATATACTTCTAGCTACAAATTTCCTTCAAAGCATTGTTTTATTATCATTCTACAATTTTTTTTTTCTTTTCCTGTACGCGGGCCTCTCACTGTTGTGGCCTCTCCCGCTGCAGAGCACAGGCTCCGGACGTGCAGGCTCAGCAAACATGGCCCACGGTCCCAGCCGCTCCGCAGCACATGGGATCCTCCCAGACCAGGGCATGAACCCGCGTCCCCCGCATCGGCAGGCGGACTCTCAACCACTGCGCCACCAGGGAAGCCTCATTCTACAATTTTTGATATGTTGTATTCTCATATTCATTCCATTTGAAATCGTTCTGAATATCTCTTGTGATTTTTGTTCTTGACCATAAATTATTTAGAAGTAATTTTGCTTAAATTCAAAATATTTGGGAATCATCTGCATCAGTGTTTATACAATGTAAATATATTGTGAGCCACAGATATAAATTTATATTTTCAAATATTCATATAAAAATGTTCAAACAAAAAAAAATTAAATATAGTAATATGTTTTATTTAAGTCAATATCTCTAGCATAAATCATTTCAACATATAATCAATGTAAAATTATTAAAAAGATACTTTACATTTTTTTGTACTAGGTCTGTGATATTTAATGTGCATTTTACCCTTACAACACATCTCAATTTAGCTTAACCACATTTTAAGTGCTCAAGAGGCACATGTGGCCACACGTTACCATATTAGACAGCATAACCCTAGCAAGATGGAATTCTGCTTTTTCCTAGGAGTTCCCATCTTAGGTCTCTGTCTCTGCTAACATACTTGATTTAGAAATATTAAAAGAAAAACTAAGGTCTGCACAGATCCAATTTCCTATTACAATATCTGTACAATACACAATTTAGTAATCTTAGATCTGGGTTCTATTTGTGAGTGTAGAAATTGAGTAGTAACTTCAAGTGGTCAGTTAACTTTTCTGTTCTCAGTTACTTTAGCTATTAAAATATAAGCCACCTTCTTATGTTTCAAGGAATTATTGGACAGATTAAATAGAATAGCAGATGTGAAAGCAACTTCTAAATGTATAAATATATCTTATATTCGCACAACATGGATTATTAATATTTTTTCAAGTTCTTAGAAGATGAGTGTTTGATAACAAAAACATCACTCTCCCATGCAAATGCTCACTCCTTTGGATAAAGTCTGTATCAGTATATGGGTAGTAAAGTGAGAAAGCACTGACATAACATGTATACCTCACTTCAGGGATAAAGGACATTTTCATGTTTTGCTTTCTTTGTGCAACTGAGCTCAATATTCAGTATGCATTTCTCTTTGATGTTGTTGTCTTTATATATATGTATACATATGTATTACACGTTCTCAGGAAATATCCACAACTTAACTGATTCCTGGTTTATCATTTCTTTGAGGAGGATTTATCCTAAATGAATATTTGAAATGAGCTACTTTCTAACTGTATGAGAGAAAAAGAAACAGGGAGTCTCATATATAATGTTTGCACATGATTAAAACAAATTCTTCACTTCCTTAGGCCTCATGACTTTCAACCCATCACTCTTCATTACACTGAGTTCCATTTTTATTTGCTTTTATATTAGAAAAAGAAAGAGTTAGCGATTCCAGTAGTTCAGTATCACTTTCTGCCTTCTTCTTTCATCTTGGTGGAGAGCAAAAACATTTGGAGGTCGTGTTTATTGAGTCACCCTACATAAGGCATTAGAGGCTCCAACAAGTCATATTTGCAAGTAACATGCATACTGTTCTGGGGCAGCATTCATTTGTTTCAACCTCCTCACCTCCACTCTCTGTCCTCACCACACTCACACAGCCCTTGGGTTTTATTGAGTTTAATGACTGCTCTTAAATGTTATGGGAAAGAGAGCAGAGTCAGGAAAAAATAGGTGCCGTAAAAAATGTGCAAGCAAAGTAGCATTGTCACTGGTACTGCTGGAGTGCAGATCACAGCGCGATGGCCTCCGTGTAAGTCTTTCCTGCACCCAGTGAAAAATGAAAACAACATTGTAATAAATTAGCTGGAACTACACTTCCCTAGGGTTCAGTGACAGCATGATAAATAACCCTATGCATGTACGATCTGGCTTTCCCTCTGCCAAGGTTTTCTACCATAATATTTTCAGGCCTTAAGTCATGGTCATCAACACTTGATTAATACAAGGAGGGAAAGTTAAGATAATACTAGGGTGTATTTCCTTGGACAATGCAAGATATTAACAGTATAATATTGTATCTGGGTTGTTTTTATTGGTCATTATAAGGAGGATCATTTTCATATATAATTAGTAGTTGAAATGTTCCAACCTTTCTCATAAAGTAAATACCTTGAATAAAGCTAGAGGCACCTCTTAAGTTTGTTTATCTCTGATTTTTGAGGTATATTTCCTGGACCTTATTTTCTAATTTTTGTGAAGAAGGTGCTTAAACCTTGCAGCATGATTTGTGTGCAAAATTTATTCCTCAGTACATTTTCCATTACATATATATAGAATATATATGTGTATAAATATATAAATTATGTATATAATACAACTGTGTTTTATAAATATGTATATCACATTCACTTAACCCGAATCCATCAAATAAATTCAGTTATATTTGTATAACTTTCACAGGGAAGGAATAACTTAGCATATAACTTTTCTAGCTAAACTACTATTGTTAGAAATAAAACTGTATTTACTCGTTCTAGTCCAGTCATGTTTTTCTTCTGATGAATAAAAGGTAATCCAGAAACATTTCTTTGCCATTAATTATTGCACTAGAGAAAATGAATGTTCAAGTAAATAACAATAAAACTGATTTTTACTGAATGCAAAGCTGGATAAAACAAGAATACAGGGCTTCCCTGGTGGCTCAGTGGTTAAGAACCTGCCTGCCAATGCAGGGGACACAGGTTTGAGCCCTGGTCCGGGAAGATCCCACATGCCACAGAGCATTTAAGCCCGTGCACCACAACTACTGAGCCTGCGTTCTAGAGCCCACGAGCCACAACTACTGAGCCCACGCACCACAACTACTGAAGTCCGCGCGCCTAGAGCCCATGCTCCGCAACAAGAGAAGCCACCGCAGTGAGAAGCCCGCGCACCACAATGAAGAGTAGCCCCCACTTGCCACAACTAGAGAAAGCCCGCATGCGGCAACGAAGACCCAACACAGCCAAAAATTAATTAATTAATTTTTAAAAAGAATACAAATTTTGTTTTCATTTTTTGAGAGATGGCTTCCATAATTAACTCCAATATACTGACATAAGTTAATCACTATATGTACATGTAATTTTCATCTTATTTCGTCTCCTCTTTTAGGCCTTAAAGAATATCATGAAATCAGATTCTCATGATTCTTTCTACTTGGACTGAACGTGCTTGTATATGTGTGTGCACAGCTGTGCTGTGTGTTTCTGTATTTAAAGAGAATAATAAAGGCATCTATTATGTTTTCAACACTTAATATATACCAGGTACTGTTTTAAGAGTTCTGTATTTCTTAAATCTTATTTAATTTTCAAAATGACTATATGGGTAAATACTATTATACCCTCTTTTTAAAAATGAGGAAACAGGAGCAAGTAATAAGTTTGCTGGAACCATTCAGTGAGAAAATGGTAAGACCAGAATTCAAAACCTGTAAGTCTGTCTCGGGAGCTTCAGCTCCTAACCAGTGTGCTATACTTCAAAAAGAAAGCAAAGGCAGAGAAAACAGCATAATTACATCACATGGCTTTTCCCGTGAAACATACTTTCTTTATTCTCAAAGCTAGGTATAACTAGATTTCATGGAACTCTTATAAATCATGCTCAGGAAGAGATCCTTCTGATTAAATTCACCACATTTCCATCACTCCTTTACGATGCCCATTCCACTTTATTTAAATAAAAAGTCAAATTAAAATTGGACGGATCTGAATGATCATAAAAATTGCCGCAGTACATCCAAGCTTTATTAACATGGAAACACACTGTGTACTGAAAATTTATTTAGTATTAAGAAATGATCAGTAAAGGGGAGTTTCTTTTGTCTGACCCAAAGCAGGATCTGCGTTTATTCATCTTGCAGAAAAAAAATACTTCACTGGATAGGAACCGCATCTTATTCATCTTTATAGCTCCAGGACCCAGTTCTGAGTATGACACCTAACAGGCACTCATTAGATATCTGTTACATCAGACATGCCTAATTGACTCCAACATATTCATCAAAATATTTTATTTCATAATTTGGGTCATAGGAGATTTCACATGGAATAAGTAGTCTTCAAAAGACTTTGGGCTGCAAATGACAAAAAAAAATTCTTGCTCTATCTAAAATAGGAATTTATTAGAAAGCACACATGGAACTCAAGATCAAAATATACTGAATTTTACCAGGCACTAGAAACAAACCAGAGTGGCCCCAGGAAGCCCAGTTGATTCTTTCTCTTTTTGATCACATGATCTATCACTGCTGGTTCTCTCCTCAGAATCCCTTCCTTCATCTCTTTCTTCGAAGCCTATATTTTTCTGCTACTTCATACACATGACAGAAAACAGTAATCCAACCCGATCCCTACATGAGCTCCCAGCTTTAGTGCCACCAACTAACTGACTCAATCTCTCCATGGTCTAATTCTAAATTCCTGGGAGCAAGAATTCAGTTGATCTAGCTTGGGTCAAGAATCCACCTCATGGTTCCCTGGTTTACTGCTACTCAGCAAGAGGCCATGAAAAACAGGTTCTGAAAGGTAAGGGCAGGCAGCTGCTCCAAAAAAAGACAAGTGTGAGGGTGTGAAGATCATAAATGGTAGAGAAAAAAACGTCATTTTTAATACCTTTGTAATAATCTCAACAGAAAAGTACTAGGCTGGGATCGTTACTAAGTCATAAATGTGAAGTCATTTTGCAAGGAGATACAATTATATCCTCACCTGTAATTTCCATTTTCGAACATTCACATATTGGTATCTACACAATACCTAACTCTCTGGAAAATTTAGGGAAGACTCAATTAAATATTTATTTGAAGAACAAATATTCTAAATTCAGTGACATAGTAGTGTGTTGCTTCCATTTTCATCAGTTTATCTATGTGAAACAGAATAAATATAAGACACCAAAACACTTTGGTCATTCAGTTTGGACCTCAGGTGTCGTTATTGAATATAGATCAAGCCAGCGTATTCACATGAAGAAGAAAATTATGCAACTATTAAATCAAGATGCAACCTTTTTTATCTGCATTTTAATTTCAATAAAACTAGAGATAACAGGATAGAGATAGCTCAAGATTGTGTTTGCCATTCTAATCTCTTTGAAAGAAATGCCTCTTATTCTGTGATCATGTCCATTCTCAATTTTGTGTGTGAGTTAAAATGGATATGCTGTTAGTTCTGTCTTTTCATATCACTACTTGGTAAATTAAAAGACTGCAGTATTAAGTAGGCATTGCATATATTATTTTTGTTGAATTTACTTGTCAGTGATGGGAAAAATAAAACAACTATAGTTATAGCACAGGTACATTAAGGAACTTAACACAATAAAATCAGAAAATAGACAGTGAAGGGGTAATGGCAGAGAAAAAGTCAAGAAGGGAAAGAATAATTTGAAATGATGACAACTGAGTATATACTTAGTAGCTCTGAAGTTTGTAGGAGTCAGGAGAAACCTGTTTGCTCATTTTCATTGTCACACACTGTGGTAGGCAGGTTAATGTTCCCCAAAGATACCCAGGCCCTAATTCTTGGAACCTGAGCACATGTTACCTTACATGGCAAAAGGCACTTTGCAGTTGTCATTAAGATTAAGGGTCTTGAGATGTGGATAGTCTGGATGGGCCCAATCTAATGAGTCCTTAAAAGTAGAGAAACTTCGCCAGCTGCAGAAAACAAAAGCAATGACAGCTTAAGAATTCAAGGACCTTTTGCTGATTCTGACATGCAGAGGGATACATGCAAGGACTGGAAAGAGGCCTCTAAAAGTTAGAAAAGGCAAACAGATTCTCCCTGAGATTCTTCAGAAGGAATGGAGGCCTGTCGACACCTTTGTTGTAGGACTTCTGACTTCCAGAACCATGAGATAAATAATTTATGTTGTTTTAAGCCACTAAGTTTGTTGTTATTAATTACAGCAACAATAGGAAACGCATACAGACACACAGGTGCAAACTTGTTCATAGAAAAAAAAAGGTTTCGGTTTCCCTGGTTCTGAACTCCAAAAGAAAACATTATACCTAGAAGCTTTATAACAGGATAATGATCCCAACTGCAATACTGAAAAAAAGTTTTGCAGAGGTAGTCTTCATATGGCATTCTTATTTATTTATTAATTTTAATATTTTTACTTTATTATTTTTAACAATAGCTTTTTAGGAAAAAAAACACAGTAAGAAGAGTGAGGGATTTGGTTCATAGGAGAACTTTTAGCAGTGAATAGTTAACATCTCTAACTTAAAAAAAAAACCAAAACAAGCAAACAAACAAACAAAAACCCTACATAGTAAAATACCATTCATTTGTTACAATAAAAATAACCAAAAAATAATGGAAACACTGTACTCTCCATAAGGATCATGATTTTGACATCTGGATGGTGACTTTTTTGATTTGAATTCCCTGGAACATCAATTACAAAGAACAAGTTTGCAAAATGGCTTCAAAACAAGGCATACCCAGATTTTTATCAGCCAGTGTGCCATTAAGTATATGCGACACTAAGATACAGGAAGTGTTGTAAATATCTCGATCTAAGAGGCTAAATTGACAGAACTACAACTTTTCTATTCTTTAAATTTTTAAGTGCAGGCAGCCCTCGCTTTGCACAAGAGTGGGGGTGTTGTATAAATGGCGGTACAAGCTGAAACCATGCAATGTGATCATGGTAAGCAATGGGAAAAAACACAATTGTTCTATTCCCTCTAAAAATTGTGTCAAAACATTAAAAACTCAATGTCAGTTATAAGTATTTAGAGGAATAAAAAACAGTAAAACTAATATTTACTTACTACATTATAATTTCACACATTAGAAACACTGAAAATTAGTGCTTTAGTTCTTTGTAAAAAGCTTATCAAGTTAGGCTTCGTGGGCCATACAGTTTCACTCAGCAGTTATGTTTCATTGCAATGTGAAGCAGCCATAGACAGTATGTAACATATGTGGGTGTGTGACAATAAAGCTTTACTTACAAAATACAGGCAGTGGACCTAGACCATATGTGATCTGGTCTAGGCCTCTGACTCTGATAACTGGGAAAGAGCAGACACACAAAGCTACATAGTGTGAGAAATTACTTTAGGAGTTAATCAAATAAACTTCATTTTGCAGATGAATTAGATGAGGTCCTGAGAGGTTGAATGATTAAAGTAACAAACTAGGGGCAAAACCAAGACTCAAACCTGTAGCTCCTGACTCCTGATATATTTTCTTTTTGCTTCACTGTATTGCCTTTACTGTGCTGGGAGTAATAGAATTTATTATGAAATTGTTGAAATATGTAAAAAAAAAAAAAGGAGTCATTTGAACAGTGCTTGCTTTCTTCTCATAGTATAAATTACAGTAAGGAGTAAGGAGCGAGCGTCATTTTTAGCAAATTATCACACTCGTTTCTATGTTTTCATCAGCTTTCAACATTTTATCTTTTGCTCTTACAGCAACAGGAAATAGCTCTGAGTTCCTTTTCTGTGAAGTTTTACGTTGGTGTCATTTGCTCTGGGACATTTTTACCCTTTTTATCACAGTCACTTTTCTTATTTATATCAATGAGTTTGCCTTCATGAAGATTTTCTGGTTGTGTATCTAGAGTCTAGGCAGCTTATCCGCAGTCTAGAGTCTACAGCAGCAAGGTCAACATCCCTCGGATCTGTGTCTTCAAGTACATCACTTATGTTTGAATCAGATTTCACTACCAATAATATCACCTTTTTTTCTTTACTGAACGTTCATTTTTGTTGGCAAATTTCCAACTTCAGTACCAATATTTGTACCTTGTCACTTGGTTTTAGCACTGAGAGATAAGAAAGAAACACAGCTACATGCTTTGCTGTCTGTGTGTGAACTGAACAATAGCTGTGCAGGGACCAATCAATAGACTTTGAAAGAAGTGATGCAATCGGTCATTACCAATGATCTAATCTGTTGTTTACATATGAGTGATCTGTGGGCTGAAGAGCTATCAGCAAAGTTTGTACTTCATGCAATTGCTTACAGTTAGTATACTGTGGTAGTTGATACTTGAATATGCCATTCAAGTACTGGTGTTATTTAGCTAAACCTAAATAACTGAAATCCATGCATATCACAACCAGGCAAAGCAAGGATTGTCTGTATTGGGATCTGAGGACACAAAGAAGCTGAACAATGAAAACTGTCAGTTTTAAAAAGACATGAGGGGGCTTCCTTGGTGGCGCAGTGGTTGAGAGTCCGCCTGCTGATGCAGGGGACACGGGTTCGTGCCCCGGTCCGGCAAGATCCCACATGCCGCGGAGCGGCTGGGCCCGTGAGCCATGGCCACTGAACCTGCGCGTCCAGAGCCTGTGCTCCGCAACAGGAGAGGCCACAACAGTGAGAGGCTCGCGTATCGCAAAAAAAAAAAAAAAAAAAAAAGACATGAGGGAGGGGAGAAATGACTTTTTAAAACAACAAATAATAAAGTTTTTAAAAAGACATTACAGAAAGTAAACTTGTTATTGAACAAATATAGATAAGTCCATTCAAAATGTGATTGAGAAGTACTAGGAAATAGGAGATAATGTAAAAGAAACATTCTTTCTTGAATATAAGTGACAAAGGGAGATCCTTAAAGAAATCAATACAGCAGGCTACAGAGAAAAGGACTGGGGGAAAATCCAGCCAACAGATGCACACAGAACATAAAGACAGTTTTATAAAGGCAAAACATGCTAGAATTTTTTCCATAAAGCCCTTGAATTATGATAAATGTGAGTGCTGTGTATATATATTTGGAACACCAACTGTGCCTTCTGCTTTAGTTGCCTTTTTTGCACCAATAATTTCTTAAACAATATTCTATTTCTAGAGCATAACTCTGTCACCGTAGTGTAGCCAAGCTTTTCTTTGACAAATCAAGTACTAAATAATTCATTGGTGCTCTGAGGGGAAAAATATCCACAGCATACTGCTACAGAAAGTTTTCCTTCCTATAAATAGAAGAGCTTAACAGAGATATGCAGAGGCATGTCCTCTGTGTGTACAAGCGCCTTCAAAATGAACCAGGATGGAGTACTTACAGTAGGGAGGAGCTGGACCTACTGGGCAGCTGTCTGTTCATCTTATTATAATATTTTGCTGCCACTGTTCTTTACCTGAGGTTAATGGCATTACACTGGCCTAATTAGCTGGGCATAAAATATATTCTTTCACTAAAGAAAACTTAATGGTTTTTCTAAGAACCAATAGTAATTCATAGGGCTTACTTTATGTATTTCCAATCTTTTATTTCAGATAGTTTCCTTATTTTTTTTATTGAAGTATAGTTGATTTACAATGTTGTGTTAGTTTCTGGTGTACAGCAAAGTGATTCAGTTATATATATATATATATATATATATATATATATATATATATACACACACATATATATATATTATATACCTATAATACACACACATATATATTATATACATATATATATAATATATTCATTTTCAGATTCTTCTCCCTTATAGGTTATCACAAAGTATTGAGTATAGTTCCCTGTGTTGTACAGTAGGTCTTTGTTGGTTATCTATTTTATATATAGTAGTGTGTATATGTTAATCCCAAACTCCTAATTTATCTTTCCCTCCCTTTTCCACTTTGGTAACCATAAGTTTCTTTTCTATGTCTGTGGGTCTATTTCTGTTTTGTAAATAAGTTCATTTATATCATTATTATATATTCTTAAAAGAGATGGGAGACTATAGGATGGTAGGGAGAGAACGCAGGTGCGTGAACCAAAAAATAATTGTGAGACAGAATGGTTGTGATGGCTCATTCCAAGGATGAAAATATATTAGCTATGGGAATATACAGTAAAAATATGGATATCATATATAAATCACTGATGAGGACATGAAAAAAGTAAAAACCTTTTTAAAAAAGATTTATCTTTTCTCAAAATCTGAAGAATGGAGTCAGTAAAATCTAATTTTATTTTAAAAGAAATATCAATGTTTGTTAGACAAACGCATCTATCTTCCTCTCCCATACCAGGTACAAAACAAATTGAAGGAATAATGTACACACTCATAAGGTATTTATGTTGCATATCTCTAGGGGTCTTGGCATGCTTGACAAAATTCATACAATTAATTCTTCCTCTATCCCTGTGAGATGGGAAGCTAGCAGATATTATTAGACAGTAACACAACTAATGTGCGTATGTGGAAGCAGGGAAGCTGATGAGTCTTCAGAGGAGCCTGGGCCTGCTGGTTTTCTGCCTTTGGGAGAAGGAGAATGGCTGCAGGGAAACTACTCTTTCTGAAGCCACCAGTCCCTTCCCCTGCACAGGGAGTTCTTTTGCCTCTAGTTCTTCAATTGAGTAACTCCCTAAACTGAATACAAAGTCTTCAAGTAAGTAAACTTTCTGGCTCTCTTCTACTCACTTTCTCCCACTTCCTAAGAGCAGACTGTCCTGTAGTTTTGAGTCCCTTTGTCTGTAACCAATTTCCAAGCATTAACTGTTACTAAATTGTACATCTCAAGCTCTGTCTCCACAGGCTCAGAAGGAAATCCAGACCCTCTTAATTTTATCTGCACTATTTCTGCAAACCCACAGCAGTTGTCCCTCTCATGTTGATTCCTTGCAAATTCAAGTCTTTTCGATATTCTATTGAAGAACTCTTTTAAGTGTCTATACATTTGTATTGCTAATCCCTGACCAATGGACCATGGAAATTTGGCTGTAACAAGGAACATCTGCATATACTACGTTATGTGATACTCAGAATCACCTCTGCCTTGACTTTGGCCTTGAAAGAATGGTGGTGTTAATTATCTTATCAACTGAATCTCTCTGGTAATAATATGTAATCTAGAGCTTATGTTACATTTACCACGTGTTTTGAAATGTACTAAGCACTTTACATTCACTACCATATGAAATATCAATATTTATGAGGATGGTTTTTTTATTACATGCATTTCCAGATTAAAGAGACTTTGAGTTCAGATTGTAAATTGTCCACAGTTCCACAAAAGCCAAGTGTGGACTAGAACTCAAGCCCATGATTCTTTCACTGTAAGTTGTGTGTTCTGAACCACTCAAATTTAATACTACTAAAATTGTGTGCTAAACAATTATTTATTAGATTACTAATAAATAATCTCAAGGGGACAAGAGAGAGAGATTCAAAACTGAGGTGTTGGGATTAGCTGAGTTATATGCCATATTTCTCATAGTTTTTCTTTTTTCATCTTCATGAAAAAGTTATATTGGTACAATGTAACAGAATGAACTTAAGTTTCACAGTTTATGTAGCTGCTTGCATATATTTTTGATAGCCCTATCACATTCCCGACAGATACATTTGCTCCCTACCCCACCTGCAACTCGAGGCCTTGAAATATTAGAAACAGGTTTTACCTCGTTGCAATCTGTATGAGGTCACAGAGGGCACATAATAAGTAGAAAATGTAGGAATATGATCCCATCTTCCTGTCATTTTGAAGAGGACACAATAAGTTCCTAATGCTCTCCTATCAAGGAAAGTACACCATATTTGTGTGGTAGCATTGTTCCAGCCATACATAAGGGGGTTATGTGTTGTTTTGCTCTTTTCTTCCAATACTGAAGTTGAAGCTTTAGGTAAAATATGAGAATGATATTATCATTATGTGAGGAAAAAGAGTATAGTTGATATCAAGGTTTCTCTCACCATTTAAGTCATGAATAGAATATAAGCCAGGTGAATTTTGACTGTGCTCTATAATTTATTTAAATATACTTTCACTCTTCTGGAAGTCTTACGGGTTTATTTGCAGAACTATTGTTTTGTAATATATACAGGTAATGCTGGGGTATTAAGAACTCTTCGTTTAGAGCTTTACAGATGTTTAATATCATATAGCAAGAATATGAAGGATCACAGACCTGCTGGGTCCCAGTGTTCAGGTGTACATTACAGTAAATCAAACCAAGGATGGGTAAAGTAGGCTTCAGGGTGTTTGTCAAAATACCCACAGCCATTTTTCAAACACTATGAGATTAACTCAAACAGAAAGATGTTTACCAATTTCCCTTTTGCTCTATCTTTTATGTCCTTCTGAACTTTATTGAAAAATGAATCTGTGTGTTGCTGGTTCTTTTTGACTTTATTCATCTCAATTTCATTGGTTTATTTATAATTTTAAAGAGCTCAATTTTGTCTGGAAAAAATAGCAAGTTATTATATGCCTCAAAACATAATTTTACATATTCAACTACATAATTTTCATGGCGTTTCCTCTTACAAGATTTTTATGTTGCAGGATCCCCTTCTTTTTTAAGGTTAAATAATATTCCGTAATATGTATATACCACATTTTGTGTCCATTCATCTGCTGATGGACATTTAGGTTGTTTTCACATTTTGACTATTGTAAATACTGCTGGGATCAACATGGAAATGCTAGTACTTATGTGAGATCCTGATTTCAAAAAAAAGAAAATCCTGCAATATGCCACAACATGGATGAACCTGGAGGCCATTATGCTAAATGAAATAAGCCAGTCACCAAAGGACAAATACTGAATGATTCTACTAATATGAGGAATCTAAAATAATCAAACTCATGGAAGCAAAGAAGAGCATTGTGTTTCCAGGAGCTGAGAGGAGGGGGAAATGAGGAGCTGCTAATTGATGGGTGTAAAATTTCAGTTCTGCAGATGAATAAATTCTAGCAGTCTCCTGTACAATGTCATACCTATATATTTTAAAACTGTATTATACACTTACAAATCTGAGAGGTAGGTCTCATGTTAACTGTTCTTATCACAATCAAACATTTTTTAGAAAGATTTTTGTAACACAAGAAGAGCAGGTCAAGTAGGTCAAACTAATCTACTAATTACTAATTAGTACTAATTACTAATGAGTAATCATACATGAAAATAAATAATAAGGCATCATTGACACTATAATATAAATTATTTTAAATTTATTCAAATAAAATTTACTGATCAGTTACTATGTGTTCTTTGTAAGACACTAGAAATATGAAGATGAAAAATTATAGTCATTGGTTTAAGAAGTTTAAGGTGATACACAAATCACAGTAGATCTTCAAGGAATGAAGTCATCAGTTATGCTTGGTCAGAGTCAAGGAAAGATAACAGTTGTTGACAACTGAGTCTTAAAAGCGAAGAATAGCTTATCAGATGAAAGAGGGATTGGAAAGTAAAGAGATTTCTAGACTAACTAAAAATACTTTTAAAGGGATCAAGACATGAGATGAGTAGGGGTCTTCAAATGATTTAGTATTATGCTTGGAACAGGTGTAACTGAGACAGTAGGAAATGAGGGTGAGGGAAGCAATAGCCATGACTCCTAAGTGATGAAGAGATGGGAACATGCTAAATCTTAATTTATTACGGCAGGCCAAGGAATTTAATATTTATTCTGTGGTGATAAAAAGGCACTGAAAGATTAAAACAGGGGTATATTATATTAAGGTTTTTTGTATCAGTAATAAAATTACAGCAGCAATATGAAGGGTAGATCGATGGCAAAAATGACCAGATCTAGGGGTACCCCTCAACTAACCTTTGCAATAGTCTGGACAAGAGATGATAGAGGCTTGCATGAAAGTAGCAGGAGTCCGGATGGAGGGAAAAAGTAAGAAATCAAAATTGTTTAGTAGTATAATTTGAGAGGAATTAATAACCAATTATATATAGCTCATGAAAAAGGGAGAAAGATGAATAATGGCAGAATTAACTGCTTTAGGTTACTGTGTTGATGGCCGGACTCACTGAAAAAGAACATGAAATTTTAGAATGTAAACAGATTCCAGGGAAAATAATGAATTCAATTTTGGAAAATTCATAATTTGTGATTCATAAGTTAGAAGTAAAGCAAGTCATCAGAGTTAGATTTATGAGTCATTAACATTTATGTGGCAACAAAGTTACTGGAATAAATAAGATTGTCAAGTGATCATATAAAAAAAGCAATAGAGAATCAAGGACAAACATGGGTAAGCACTATCATGTTAAAGGACATATAAAAGGGGAAGAATAATGGAAAAATGGCCAGAAAAAACAGAGGTAGAGACAGAGAGAGGAGAATCATAAAAGAAACATCTTCAAAAATCCAGGAAAAGGTAAAAAAAAAAAATCCAAGACTTAAGAAAACTAAATAAGAATTCAAAAGTGTCCACTGGTTTTAGCAATTAAGAGATCATAGATCATCAATTTAGCAGCATTGGTGAGGATAGAAGCCAGATTAAATGATGGGAGACATATGAGATTTAAACTTGTGGAGAGAGCAAGCATAAAGGTAGGAGAATCTTGTCTGCAGAGGGGGAGAGGGAGGCCGATACCAGGAGGAGAGATACAATTTAGACAGTAAGAGTGACTTCATCATGTTCAGCATTTGAGAACTGGGCCAGAAGAAAGGCAATAGATTAAGATGGGGAGACAGAATATGAGAAAAAGTCCAGGAGAAGCTGGATAGGACTGAAATAGAGTGTAGTTGGAAGAATCAGCCTTGAAGAGGGTGGGGGAGAGGATGAAGATGAAGTCACAGGGCTCTCTTGATGTGTAGAGGCGAGAAGGTGAGAGAGCTCCTGCCTAAAGGCCTCTGTCCTCTGCCAAGGTGCTTCCAGGTTGTCAGCTGAAGGGAGGTGAGGAGGGGAGAAGGTCTGATCAGAATGGTTGAGGTTTAGAACAACCACTGAGAGAGAAAGCAGGGAAAATTAATGAAGGAAGCACTGGCGGCCTGACTGAGATTTGCTTTCATGAAAGTATAGTAATATTTGTTCATTCATGTATATATTAACATATTCAACAAATATTGATTGAGCATCTACTATGCCCAGGGATTGTCTGGGTGTTAAGGAATTAGCAATGAATAAAAACAGAAATTTTCAATCGCATGGAATTGGAGGGGTAAATGAGAAACACAGTACAGAAGTAAACTATATACTATTACATACTCTGTCATTATTCTCTGGCTTTTTCCTAATTGGGATCACAGTTTCTGTCCTTACAGGTTGATGTTAGCTCTAAGTGAGCTAATTTATTGTGAATGCACTTTTTAAAAGATAAAGGGTGGGTTTCCCTGGTGGTTCAGTGGTTGAGAGTCCGCCTGCCTATGCAGGGGACACAGGTTCGTGCCCCAGTCTGGGAAGATCCCACATGCCACAGAGCGGCTGGGCCCATGAGCCATGGCCGCTGAGCCTGCGTGTCTGGAGCCTGTGCTCTGCAATGGAAGAGGCCACAACAGTGAAAGGCCCATGTACCGCAAAAAAAAAAAAAAAAAAAAAGATAGAGGGTTTCACAAATGATGACCCATGACCCAGATCCTGGAAACAAATGCTGTCATTGATGAGCGGACCATATGGATACAAGAAAAATAAGAGAAGAGAAAAAAATGCATTTTCACCACAGGATAAAACACGTACAGTATTAAATTATGAATGTGTTTTAATATCAATAGGGTGTTTCTTGTGTGCACACTAAGCTTTGTATGTGCCTGCAAGAGATATGACTATAGCTCAGCCACTGTGGAATAGGAGGACCAGGGTCTGGTCGGGGATACAGGCACTTGAACAGATAATTCTAACACAATGTGACGTGTGTTTCGGGAGGGATCCAGAGAAAGTACTATGGGGCCACAGAGGGGTGACTTGTTCTCCCTGGTGTAGCCAGTGAAGGCCTTCTAGCTAACAATACGAAGGCTCCTGCTTGAATAATGAAAGGAGTTTCACAGAGAAGAAGTAAGCCAAGAGACAACAGGAACAACAACTCACACGCTCTTTTTCCATGGTAATATTATGCAAAGATAGGACATTAAAGTCCTCGGTGATAAAACTGACATTTCTTGCAACAGAAAGAAAGAAAATGCAGTTCAGTGGTGAATGTCAGTTTCATCAACATGCCTCAGGCCCCGTGGGTGTTAGTTTTCTACTGGACTACATAAAAGGGAGAGGACCAAATAAAATAGTATGAACGACCATCCATCAAGAGCACAGTTCTGTAAGGAGACAAATTTTGATCGAATTTCCTCAGCAGACTATTCAGGTCTCCATGTTCATCAAAGGATTTCATTTAAGTTACCATTAAAGTAAAATTAAGTTGGTATTAACCTTGTCTATTCAAATGATGCCACTGCAAGGTAAACACGCCATTCTGACGTGCACGAAAATGGAATGATAAATTGATTCACGTACCACTTGGAATGGATGGAGTCCTTCTAATGAGTGATTACCTGTGGTATAACTGGATTGATTGTGTTTGTACATGTCAAATGAGGCTGGCGAGGATGAACTTGAAGAAATCAATCTTGGAAACTGCTAGGATAGCAGCCTCCTACTTTCACAGGTACTAAATCATGAACTTAAAAAAAAAATGAGCCAAAAACCTGCAAAAGTTTGTAATCTCTTCCCCAAACTATTTGACTTAGCAAAGGATCCCTTTTCAACATAAAAGACAAATATGCCCTCAAATAATGATTTACGGAGAACAAATAACTACAAGAGTTCATTTGAAGACTCATGCTCTTCCAACTTGTGTCCCCTTGATGTTATGAGGAGGAGTTATTTATTTCTATTTCTATTTATTTTCTTATAATTACAAAAGTACATTTGGAGACTCACATTCTTCTCTCCACTCTTCTCCC
The DNA here is from genome assembly GCF_025265405.1 of Mesoplodon densirostris. Classification (NCBI taxonomy): domain Eukaryota; kingdom Metazoa; phylum Chordata; class Mammalia; order Artiodactyla; family Ziphiidae; genus Mesoplodon; species Mesoplodon densirostris. The sequence goes on from NC_082670.1 coordinate 19,301,213, forward strand.
AGTATAATAACGAGTTATTTCTATGCTTCTTTCTATATGATGGACTTCATATTTATGAAAAGAAATGTGTGAAAACAAAGGTGGCAATGTTCATATTTTTATATTTTATTGGAACCACTCCAGAGTAGGTGGGGATAGCCATGCATGTGTACACGTGGGCGTGCACACACATCCACACACAAACGTTCATGTGTGATATTGTGTGTTATTCAGTAATAGTCTGCTGGCAGAATAAAGTGTCACCCCCCACCTGCCAACTTACAATGTTGGAATTCACATTAAGAGAGTCTGAGGGTCTGGGGAACTCCCATCCACATGAAATAAGTTTGCATGTATTCTGGAGGAAACTTTCCTAAGGACAGGTTTGGTGTGAGGACTGATATCAGAGCAGATACAACAACACAAGGCCCCGGTCCTGAATACACTCCACCACTACTGAAGCGTGCCATCCCCTTGGTTTCAGAAGAAAGGCTTATGAAACCTGGGGCTAGAATGCCCAGACAGGAACTTACTGACCCAAATCTCTCCCTTATGCTAGAGAATGATGTTTTCATGTTTCCTTAAAAAGGAAAGACATGCATAATGTCTAGATCATCTGACACAGCAGCCTGGCAGAGCAATTCATTTTCAAGCTTGCCTGGTGATTCTTCTTCCCCAGGGTAGTGAAACAATGGGCCAGTTCAGGGACGAGAAGGACTTTACAGCAAAAAGAGAACATCACCTACTGGCATGTCACTTTCATTGCTTTTAACTCATTGCTTTTAGAAGCTTTAGAGAAACCCTTATCTCGTGAATCTCTGGTTAAAAAGAGTTCACTCTTTTTATCCTTCTTTACCAGTTATTAATATAACTGTAGCAGTAGTTATAGAAAAATGTAGAGAAGAATAGGACGTTTTTATATAATGGATTTGCCAGCAATTCCTGTTTGTCAACATCATGTCATCTGATGCAACATTAGCTTAAAAAGCTAAATCATAGAATAGTCACTCTTCTGTGAACCATCCTTTGAAAAAGCTGACACACAGAGACTTTGTTGGTGGCTACATAGACCACCTGCCTTTAGTGGGCAACGGATGGTAGGGACTGTAATATGAATACAGGAAGTTAGCATATTCATCTCCTTAGCTATATATCTCAATTCCTACCATGATTTTATAATCATCTCTTTCTCAACCTTTGGCACTGAAACAGATGAAGGTGTGGCTCATATGGGAGTAGACATTTTTCTCAGGAGTGATACAGAGTCTGAGATACAGGGATTCTGATTCTATAACTTAGCACAGGGCTTTTAGCCAAGGATATCTTAAAGGAAAATTACAGGAGATACACCTTCTCCTTACTCTCTCAAATATTATATGTATGAAATCCAGCTGAAATGACATTTGAGAGCTTCCCTAAAGGGGAAAACTTAACAAAAAGACATTGCTGCATATGTGAGGACAGAAGGAGGATGAATCTTTCACCACAGTAGAGGATGTCTTGCCACGGTCTCCCCCGACTAACTTAGAAAAAAGAAAGAAATAGATGTATATTACTTGGCTTTACCAATTTACAGGCCTACTAATTCATCCTAAATTAATAAATAATATTGCAATGTAAAATAATTGTTTGAATGCTTAGAGGCTTAAAGATTTTTCTCTCTCTTCTTTTCCCTTTCACCTTAATGAATATTATAGATACTTTAAAAGATGATAGCTTCCTCAGTGAAGCAATGCTCATATGGGCTAGACATCAGGTGCATTTAAAAAATCATTTTATCCATAAAATTCAGCCAAACAGCTGAACCAAAGTTTTCCATTTTCAAGGTTTGGATCAACAAGGGTGTGAGACTCATTTTTGTTTTTTAGGTAGTAATGTATATAATTAAATTTTTGTGACTATGGATTTTTAATTTGGTCCAGCATGTTGGTATACTTAAAATGGGGTTGGTTTATTTTTATTTTTGTTTTTTTTTCGGTACGCGGGCCTCCCACTGTTGTGGCCTCCCCCACCACGGAGCACAGGCTCCGGACGCGCAGGCCCAGCGGCCATGGCCCACGGGCCCAGCCGCTCTGCGGCACGCAGGATCTTCTTCCAAATACAGTGAATTATTATTATTTTTTTATTTTTATTTTGGGTTGGTTTATTTTTTAAAGTATAATAGAATGGTAGCTTTAAGAGAATAGTCTGTGTGTCTGAATCTGTACACATTTTGTAAGTGAAGTTAGTACTGAAGCCTAACCTTCTCGAAGGCTGCTAGAAAGAACTGATCCATCTTTGAGGCATTGTTGATTCACCTCTAGGATAAAATCTTGGGCTGGGCAAAAATAAAATAAAATAAAAATTGAGAACCCACACTGAGCACTAAGGTCAAAGAGCCCTAAGAAGTAGTCACTGTGGCATGAAATGGAGGTTTCACTTTCCTTTCCACTTGGATAAGGATAACAACACCAGCAATATATCCTCATTAAATAATGATATATTATAAAAGTAATTTCCAAATTGAAGAAAATTTGCAAAATGCATAGAAGCATTAAGAAAAAAATGAAAATCACCTCTAATCCATTGCCTACCAGACAGGCAATGTGAACATTATGCATTTATATCTGCTTCCAGTGTTTCTCCATGCTTAATTTCCACAGAATTGTAAAAACTATGGAGGGTTATTTTCTGCTCATTCACTAAAAGTATTATGGAAGCATTTCCCATACCATTGAAAATTAGATAATTAAATGCTGAATCTCAAAAATAAAGAGAGAGGTGATTAAGGGCACTGCTTTATTAAGTAGTGAATTTTGCATGTGTTTGTAGTGCATTTTGCGTGTGTTTGCGTGTCTGTGTGTCTGTGTGGTGTTTAGGGAAAGTGTCATATTTAAGGCATGCATTGTGTGAATCTTGTATTTCATTTTTAGTAGAATCTCAGAATTAACTCAAAAATAGATTTAGGACCATAGAGGTCAGTCATCTGGAGTATAGGATAATTCTTTTGTAAACAGAGGTCCCATAATAATCCATTTCACTATTTTAACATACCACATCTAAATTAGAAATATTGATAGTTACCAAACACTTTTTGGTATTGTTACATCTATAAAGTCCTTTCTGCACATGATTACATGTGCCTGGCCATCCCCACTTCCTTGTTCTGTATTCTCCCATGTCACATTTTTACATATAGAAAATAGCTCTGGATTTTCCTTGCATGCTGAAGCTCAAATTGCTTGTCCTAAAAACCAAAATGGACCATTAATATTAATTGCATAGCCACGTCTTTTCCAATAATCACATCTATTTCCATGAGTAACTGTAAAACTAACTTTACTGTTAAAAACTTGAATTCCACAACTCAGTGTCATTATAGTTGAATCAGCCATAGGTTCAACGGCTTCCATAGAAAACCCACTGTTTCTATCCTCTTATTTAGTTCTTCTCTGGATCACTTCCTCACTTTTTTCTGCCACCCTTAGTCCTCCTACCTTTTTCATACCTGCTGCCTTTCTCGTTACCTTCATTTTTCACTTATTCCCTTTCTCTTTCCATTTTTTCTTTTTTTGCACCATTAGTCCCTTAACGTAGTTGCACTTTCAAATTTATGGAGGTGCACTGAATGCTTACTCCATCTGCACAGCTGTGTCTTCTTCTGCAGCCTAGAGGCAGGCACTTATTTCACCAGAGTTACAGACATGACTCTGACATCATGAATGGCCATATCAGTGCACCAAAGTCTCTATTACAAACTCAACTTCTCTTATCTGAACAGAACAACAGATGAACTGAAAACTCTACCAACCTTGGAGAGCCCTCAAGGTGCTAATGTTTGACAGCAATAAAAGCTTTAAATGGTTTGGGGACCATCGGTCCCGCTCTGTAAAGTATTCATGAAGTGGAATTACGATGACCTGCTACCTTGATATGATTTCCAGTAGCCTCAAGCTCTCTGCACTCAGTTTGACCTCCTTTGCTACCTTTGACATTGATCTATTCCTGAGATTGCAGCTATAGGCTTTATGTGTGAACCTGAGATTAAAGGTGGAAATAAAAGTCACCATAATGCTGCTGCCTATAAGTTTAGGGGTTGGTATTGCAGTCCTTTGTACTAATCAGGGTGGCCACTGAAGAGTCCATTTGGAAAACAAGATCTTCAGGGATTCAAGTTGTGATGAAACTACTGCAGAAGATTGTGGGGAGAGGAGGAAGAGACGGAATGGTTGTGACACTAAAGACTGCTCCTGAATTGTAGAAGGAAATCAGAGGGAGATGCTAAAAATGGTCACAAGCACTTTGTATTTGATATTGGCTTCTCCAATACATTCAGCTTGAAACGACCAGATCCATTTTTTTCCTTCTCCTATGGGACTTGCTAAGATGCCTGCCTGAGTTTCATTTCCATGACTCTTTCCAGTCTACTTGCTTTAGCTTTTTCCTTCTATACCCCAGACACAGTATAGTCTGGCATATTTTTATTTCTCTGTGCTTCATCATAATTTATTACATTCTCCTGTGCCCTCTGTGCTTTTTTTTTTTACCATGATTAGCAGTTTGCAAAAGGTAGTAAATGTTTCTTGTTTTTTTTTTCTCTTGCTTTCTTCATCTTTCACCCTTTCTTCCTCTTCGCCTTTTTCTGAGACTATCCTTCAGCTTCTCAGAATAAAGGGAAAACTGCATAATTAAGAATGTGATTCCAATAGGAAAATACAATTATACCTTCCAGATTCGAAAAGGAGGAGAGAGGAAGGCAGCACAGCAAGTCTGATAACATGGGAGCCCTACGCTTCAGGCAAAGTGGCTCCTTTCTCTAGCTAATTTCTACTTAGAAACAAAAGCTTTTTCAGAGAATGGGGAGAGAGAGGTGACTGAATGATGCTCCAATTTCCATTTCTGTTCACATAATATTCCTGTTTAATTGACTAGAGAAAGGTTCTTTTTTTCTTGTTACAAATGGAAGCACCTGTTTAAAATAGTTGAATCAAATTTTATTCACAATTACTATTTTTCTCAAACTTGTCTCATAACCAAATAAATAAATTCTAAAACTTATTAGGTTTCTTTTCTTTTCCCCAAATCTGCACTAAATAACTTGAGGTAGTGTGGCATGGTAAGAAAGAACATTCTTTCCAATGTCGGAAGATGTAGATTATAATCTAAACTCTGTCATGAACTGTATGATATTAAGTCATTTAAAATTCTAAGTCTCTATTTCTTTTCTTACAAAATTAGGAGTTTGTATTAGATAATCTGTACTATCCCTTCCAGTTAAAAAAAAAAAAAAGTCTTCTTTTACGTTTACAATTCAAAACCCTTATCTCAGGAGCTGAAAGTGGACTCCATCTGTCTTAGGAAAGCCACCCGACCCCCTCTGGGACAACAGTGCCTAGAGAAGCTTCATCACAGGAGCTTTTTGATGTTTTTGTTGACCTGAACGAACTGGAATAGAGAGACTGTGACTTTGCCACAGAAATCGTAAGGAGATTTCTGTAAATTATCCATAGCCCTTGTAAGCACCATCATCTAAGAACTACACTGTCAAAGGCTTACGTTTCTCAGACTCTTTGGGCTGCCATCTGCAGTGGCTGAGGGAAGTCTAGAACAATCACTGGTGGTTTGAAAATATTCTGGTTCTTTACTGCCAAATTCTGTTGCATCATTCCGTAAGGAGTTGCCACTGTGGCAGAGGACTGGAAAGGAGGATTATGTTAGTAATGATTTTAAAAAGAGGAAATTTTTTTGAACATCCAGTTAAAGTAGTGATTCCTCATGAAACTAGAGGAATCACTAGTTTCTTTCACGCCTCCTTGAAGGCATGAAAATAATTTTGTTATCTGTATCTCCTGATGGGTAAGTTCAACGTCAGGCACACATATTGATGACTGGGAAATGCTGAACATTCTGACATTAAAAAATATATATTTCAAAGTAATGGTGTCCTGAAAGTGTTAATTTTTTTGTCTTCAAATATTTAATATACCATTCATTCTGTGGAAAAGAACTAATAAAGTCTGCTAAGCATTTGCTTATTACTTTAACTTTCTTCTTTCCTTTCTCTCTCCCTCCACCCTTTCCATTCTTTCTCTCTTTGTTCCTCCATTGTGAAAGGATTCAGGACAGATCTAAGTGAGATGGTCCAGGCTGAAACTTCCTCTCTTTGAGACATCCTACTGCCTCCTGCATGCTCCTCCCCCTTCCTCTTCCCCTCTTCCCCCCTCCAGTTTTTTCTTTGTTACTGAGTTCTGGCTTTGCCTCTTCCTGGAAACCTTCATTGACAACCTCACCTGCTAAGATGTCTTTCTGTGTGTTAACACAACATCCCAAGCTTACCTTTTCCGGTAGCACTAATCAGACTCACAACTAATATTATGGCTTCATTTGTAAAAACTGGGGACCTATATCCCTATACAAAAATGGCTTCTGGAATCTGCTTGATATGACTTCTGACAACACTGGTAACATTGCAGTAGAGAGACTTCATCCTGGTCCACTCATTTTCCCCAGTTTTCTCCTCTATCAGGAACACCATTTTCCATGCTCCACAATGTATGTGTTAATGCATAGTCTTGCTAGTATCCAAAAATTTTTATAGGAAAACAGAAACTTCACATTTTCCTCCCAATTCCCTTATTCAATTCTCCTTTTTCTATCTGGCTCATAAGAGATAGTGAAGATGCTGCAGAGCTGTCTGCCCTTTCAACCTTTATGCAAGACACTGCTATGGTCACTAATTGTCCTGAAGATTAAACACAAATTTCTATGCATGGATTTCTGGGGGTATATTATTTAGGGTCATGCTACTGACTTCTCCTGATATAAATAACTGTTCTTTCCTTTCTAGGTACATAAGCATTCAAGCTTCCCTCTCCCATGTCAAGACGTTTACATTCTTTTGTTTCTTCTCATCCTTTAAACCTCAAGTCCTGAGAAACTTTCAGCAGTCTATTCAAGAAAGTAATTAGAAACACAGACACACACACATAAACCCTGAAGCCTCTCTGATGGACAGATTTCGGATATACTGGAAAACTGCATTGAAGACTTTCTGAAGCCTGTGCAGAAGAAAATAAAATAACAATAGCCAAAAGGAAATCATCTCATTGGGTGGTTTAGGCATATATTTATCAAAAGGATGGAATAAAACAAGGTTTTTTAAAATTTTCTTTTATATTTATTTTTGCACTGTAATGTCACTCACATTTCCCTTTTGAATTCACTGATAATTGTGAAATATATTCTCACATCGAATCCTGCCACAGTAAAACACACAGCTGGAAGAAAACATTTACACAAGCTACTAGAAGGATTCTGCTAATTCAAGTCATGTGGTATTGCATAATGAATTCATTTCTAAGTATTCTAATACTGTATAATAAAATGCACCTGTAATATAAATTAAACATTTATAATAAGATATACATTGCAAGAACCCCTTGACATTTCAAGTAAACAAAAGATACATATTTGCCACTTTTTTAACAAATGGATGTTCAAACCATGTATGTTCATGCATATGCTAATTATTGTACTGCGAATAGCCAAAAATTGGTTAAAAGATACCTTGCAGATGTTAAATCTGTGCAAATACACGATCGCCCAAAGAATTTTAAAAACTCAATGGCCAAAGGCAGAGATAGGAATAATATCACACTCTAATTACTTTAATAAATGAACTGAAGATATATATGTCCTATGAAACACTAATACAAAATGTGTTTTTTATTACATTTCATGAGCCTATTCTGATATTACTGGAATCTAATGTGGCAAACTGCCTTTAATTCACAAATGTGGGAGCACTTCTACTTATTGAAACACTGTCAAGAAAGGTAAGTGGGTGAATGTATGTAGTACCAAAAGCGAGATAGTCTTGAAATTTACAAAGTAGCTGTAAAAATATGGAGTAGCGTTAAAAAAAAACATCTGTATCATCTATGGAAAAATATTACTGAGTACTTTTAATCTTTTATTTTATATGTTGAAGTATTTCACGTTAACCCAGTTGTAGGATTAGGTGAAGGAAGTCTTTATGGAGCACTTGATGTCAAATGTTATCACATAGAAGATCTATCTATCTATCTATCTATCTGTCATCTATGTATCTATCTATATCTATCATCTACCATCTATCTAGTAATCATTTTATTCACCCATCTATACATCTATCTATTATCTATCTATTCTCTCATACCTGTTCTTAATTACAGGGGTTGTAATATATTTATTAAATTCATATTCACTGGCAACATGCCTGTCACATAGAATGCCCTCAACAAATATGTGTTGAATTGAACTGGAAACATGCTTCCTGTGCTGGTTTAACTAAATTATAATCCCAGATATTCCAACAGTCTCCATCTTGTATAAGACAGTAAAGTGGAAATGTGGACTGGTATGAATTGACCTAATACTACTTGACCAGTTATTTTCCAATGACCTCATGGTTAAGTTAAACATCACCTGATATTAACTCAATTTACATGAGAACAAAGGGAACTTTCACCTCATGACTTCCATTTTGGCAAGTGCAATTTCCACATCCTTTTTTTCCCACCCCATCGTTTGTTTCTCCAACACTCAGGAAAATTTCATTTCTCCTATTTTCAAAACAATGACAGTCACTGGCTTGGCTTGTTACAATTTTATATCTTCACTGTGTGCTAGTGTGCCTGAAATTCAACACAAAGTAAATAAATTCTATTAGCACAAGGTTATGTTTATCATCCTAGTCATACATGTAGGGAAGTGTTACAACTCACAGTGAATGTTGCTGGCATGAATACAGACACTACAGTAAAGAGATGTATTTAAAGTGACAGGTGCTTTACAACTTAGGCTTTATCAGGACATCCTGGGGAAAGTCCCCTTTTAACTGAGTTCATTGTCCTGACTTGCACAATAATTATTTTCCCTATAGCTACCCCTGCAGGCCACTAAAGCAAAACTTTATATCAAGTAAAAATCACCAAGGGCTTCCTGGGATCTTTGAATACCACAATTCTTGGGTCCCATGGATCACTGGTCTACAGCTGGATAGCACAGCAGTCAGAGCAACAGAAAAACTGGAGAATAAATATCTTTCTCCTCTTCCCCTTAACTAACAAACCCCACTCTTTTAACATAAGTTGTGGGTATTAGATAGTTTTTATACTTGCTAATAAAAGAAACTCCACTATGTCTGTTGAGATTGAAGTGTAGAAAATAACTTCATCTCCACAGTGAGTGAATGGCCAGGAATAGGCACCAGCAAACTATGGCTTTGGGCCAAATCCATCCCTCCACCTCCTTTTGTATGGCTCACAGACTAGGATTTTTTTCTTTTCATTTGTAAAAGGTTAGTCAAAAAAAGAATACGTGACTTTAAAACTTTTAGATGTTTACATTTAATCTGGCTCTAATCTACGGTTTAGACTCTTGACTAGGGATTAGCACATTTTATTTTTTTATGTAAAGGGCTAAATGTTGAATATTTTAGGTTTTATAAACCAGGTACATTTGCATACTCTTCTTTTTCTCTCACAACTCCTTAAAATGTAAAATAAACAAACAAAAATTTTTACAAGGAGGCCGTACTAAAATAGAAATTACATTTGTGGGCCACATTTGGCCACCAGGCAGGCCCCGGCCCTAGTGGATGGTTGACCCATAAGATAGAATGAATCATCACATAAAGAAAAGTACTCCATCAACCAAGAATTCTTCCCACCAAGATCACCTGCCTTGGACCATTGTGAGAAATAAATGTCTACTATATTTGGGTCAGGATACATGTTTAAGTCTACGTATTACAGTAGCTAGCTTACCCTAACTAATACAGAAAGGACATCTAAGGCAACACTTCCCAAGAGGTGACAGTTAACATAGATTTGAAGGAAAGAAAGTCCTGCAGATATTTGGAGGAAGACTTGCAGGACATTTGGTCCTGTCCAAAATGTTCATAAGACATTTGAACCATGCCAAAAGGTCTTTGATATTTGATCTGGTCCAAAATTATTTGGCATGGACCAAATATGCTCATGGACATTTTGGATAGGACAAAATTTGTTTTGGTGTGAACCATGGATATTTGGGACAGGATCAAATGTCTGCTAACCAGAAGAGCATTCCAAGCAGATGCCCTGAGTCAGGAGCACAACTTAAAGTTTGAGAAGCAGAAAGGAGGTAAGTGAGTTTGCACTCAAATGATCAAGAAGGAAAATATTAAGATTTGAGGTCAAAGAAGAAAGGGGCAACTATATTTTGTAGGTCCTCGTGTATCATTGTTTGGTTTTCACTCAGAGAAAAATGGGAAGCCACTGGAGAATTTCAAGTTGAGTAGTGACATTAAAAGACTCTCATTTTGGGCTTCCCTGGTGGCACAGTGGTTGAGAATCCACCTGCCAATGCAGGAGACACAGGTTCAATCCCTGGTCTGGGAAGATCCCACATGCAGTGGAGCAACTAAGCCCATGTGCCACAACTACTGAGCCTGCACTCTAGAGCCCACAAGCCACAACTACTGAGCCCGTGCATCACAACTACTGAGCCCACACGCCACACGTCACAACTACTGAAGTCCATGTGCTCTAGGACCTGCGTGCCACTACTACTGAGCCCACGTGCTGCAACTACTGAAGCCCGTGTGCCTAGAGCCCATGCTCCGCAACAAGAGAAGCCACCGCAATGAGAAGCCCGCTCACCACAACGAAGAGTAGACCCCGCTCGCCACAACTAGAGAAAGCCTGCATGCAGCAACTTAGACCCAATGCAGCCAAAAAATAAAAAAAATTTAAAATTAAAAAAATTTTTAAAGGCTTTCATCTTAACAGCTTCACCCTGGCTGCTGTACTGAAAACACATAAAGGGGATCAATGGTGAAAATGGGAGACTAGTTAGGAGACTATTGCAATCATTCAAGTGAAAGATGATGGAGAGTTGGAATAAAATTGCAGCAATGGATAAGGTAGAACCCACAAGATTTGCCAGGATTGATGGGGTATATGAGAGGAAGAAAGAAGCTTGACATGACTTCATATATTTTGTACTGGGTGAAGTTGATATTTACTGAATTAAGGAAGACTAGAGAAGGAGTAGTTTTGAAAAATATTAGGGGCTGAGTTTTCTACATGTTAAGAGTGAGAATGTCTATTAGACATCAAATAGAGATGTCACATTAGCAGCTGTATATATCTATAAAAATCTGGGGCTCAGAGGAGAGGTTCACGGGATCCCTCTCTAATCTATTGCTTTTCCTGAAGTACTCCTACGACAGTTTTTAATGCATAGGAATATAACGTTTTGTTCGCATTATTTTCTTCTACTTCCAGTTTGTTTACTCATTGAAGAAAAGACTGATTTATTTTTAAACAATTTTGGGTCCTGTATAGCATGCAGCACAATCAGTGAATGTTTTTCAAATGAATAACTGAATGTATCTAGCTGAGTCTACAAACACCACAGACAGTGGGTTCCTAAGTAAGTTTCCATACTTGTGAAATATAGTAATTGTCCACACTACTTTTATTCTGAAACATAAAACACTTTATTTTTTAATGGGGAATATCTAAGATCTTTAGAAAATAGTGAAGAGCATATGTCTAAAATAGTCATAAGCTCTCTAGGTAATTGTAATGCTAACTAGAGTTTAGGACTATTGCTACAGAATTGTGAGTACAATCATACATTTTTCTTTGTGAAAGTATTAATAAAGACTATATTCAGTATCCTAAGTTTCATAGGTAATTACCACCAATTAAGCACTTTATTCCCACTCCCACCCTAGAGATCTATTTGTGAAGGTTATGTCTACTTAAATATAGAAAAATAGCCTGAGTTATGTTATTTTCAAAGAAAAATAATAATAACAAATTGAAAGGCAGAAATCATCATCATGCAATGTCACAAAAGTCTTAGTATCTGCTGAAATAAGTTCACAAAGTGTGTGGGTTACCTATGGGATATATTTGTTTTGTCAGGGACAAAATCAATGCTGTGTTTTGCAAATGAATTATATATGAGTTATAGCTTTCTTCAGAAAAATAAATTATAACAGATATTAGATGATATATTTGGATTCACAGATTCATTTCAGCAACGTTTTTTTCCCTAGCTTCCTAGAAAACACTGCCAGGGGCCTTCGTGGCGTTTGTTGCCATTTGCACCTGTAAGAATATTGTAGTAGGTGGAAATGAAGCTTCTTGTTTTAAATAGATTAAGGAGTAAGAAGGGATCTTTAGCAGGTTAAAGCAATTACTTAGTTTTCCTGGTTGTGATAGATTTTCATTGTTCCCAAACATAACACTCCATGCAGAAGGGAAGAGCATGCTTATTTATTTTTTGGCTTGAGCAATTGACTCATCTTTCTTTCCCACCCTCTATAACCCCCAGAGGTGTGAGCACACCCAAACCCACATCCCCACACCCACCAACACGCGAAAAATCCAAACAGCTTGCAAACTAGCCGTTCTTCAAATCTATTTGTAGTTTGTAATTTTAAAATACTTTTGAGGTAAAAAAAAATTTTTTTTTGGCTCCATCACACATCTTGTGGGGTCTTAGTTCCCCAAGCAGGGATCGAACCCGGGCCCTCGGCAGTGAAAGTACAGAGCCCTAACCACTGGACCACCAGGGAATTCCCAAGGCAAAAATTTTAAATCATTGATTATTTATGAATATTCTTAATTTATGGTTCCCACTCATCACAAAGAAAGGAATCTATCTCAAAGAATACTCTCACAATAAAGAGAAATTCTACCAATTTATTCATATTCCTAGAGTTTTAAGCTAAATGGTACTAGTAGGTCTAGCATATGAATTTACTGTATTTCACTTCTAACATACAGAAGTTTCAGTATCCATCCAGATGAGTAATGCTTTAAATTTAGAAATTAAAAAAATGAATTGATTAGATCATAAATGAAACAAAGAGCAGGATAAATAAATAAATAAATGGCAGGAAATAAAAGTTGAATATAAAAATCCAATGAATATGACAATGATAACTCAAGAAATTAATATCCCAATCTTCCCCAAATTGAATTTCAAAAAATTATTTTTTTCTTCATTGCCAGTGGTCTGGGCAGAGCATAGTGACAGAATAACATTTTCCTTTTCATTTAGTTAGCCACATTAGTTTGAGACAAGGCAGATGGCGGGGGCACAACACACACACAAAAGCATCCTGCAGTTCCCTGTCAAACTAACAGGTGAACCAAAGAAGTTAAGGGTAATTTTTTTCCAATTTTATTGAGAAATAATTGACATACATCCCTGTATAAGTTTAAGGTATACAGACATACATCCCTGTATAGGTTTAAGGCATACAGCACAATTGTTAGATTTACATATATTGTGAAATGATCACTACAATAGGTTCAAATAACATCCATCATCTAATAGAGATACAATAAAAAGAAACGTAAAAAGAAGAAAAAAGAGAAGAAAAGTTCTTGTGATGAGAATTCGACAGTGTTAGGTATAGTCATCATGTTGTACGTTACATTTCCAGTACTTACTTATCTTATAACTGGAAGTTTATACCTTTTGTCCACCTTCCTCCAACTCCTCCTCCCCACATCCTTCACCTCTGGTAAACACAAGTCTAATTACTTTTTCTGTGAGGCTTTTTTTTTTTTTTTGGTTTGGTTATTTTAGATTCTACACATAGTGAAATCATACAGTATTTTTCTTTCTCTTCCTGACTTATTTCACTTAGCACAATGCCTTCAAGGTCCATCCATGTTTTTGCAAATGGTAGGATTTCCTCATTTTTTATGGCTGAATAATATTCCATTGTATATATATTTCACAGCTTCTTTATCCATTCATCCATCAAAGGACACTTAGGTTTTTCCCATGGTTGGCAATTGTAAGTAATGCTGCTATAAAATGGGGGTGTAGATATCTTTTTGAGTTAGTGTTTTCATCTCCTTTGGACCCCTTTATCATTATGTAATGACCTTCTTTATCTCTAAACCATTTTTAGTTTAAATTCTCTTTTGTCTGAGAGACAAAGAGTATAGCTACTCTCAGAGGGGGGGTTGTTTTTGTTTTGTTTTGGGTCACCATTTGTTTGGAAATGTCTTTTTTTCATCCCTGTGTGCGTCTTTAAGGCTAAAGCAAGTCTCTTGTAGGAAGTATGTCATTGGAACTTGTTTTTTTATCCATTCAGCCATTCTAGGTTTTATGATTAGAGAATTTAATCCATTTTTGCTTAAAGTAATCATTAATATGTAAGGACTTATTTTTGCCATTCTGTTCATTGTTTTTTTGTTGCTTTATAGATACATTGCTCCTTGTTTCTTATCATGCTGTTTTTTCCATGTTTTCTGTCTTTTTGGTATCAGCTTTAACTTCTTTACCATTTTTTTTTTTTAATAAATTGTGGCAGGTCTTTCCCTTGTGGTTACCATGAGGCTTGAGGCTAACATAAAAAAAATCTTAAAATCATAGCACCCTACTTTACGCTGATAATGATTTCAATAGAATTTCTAAACTTTGCACATTTTTTCTCCTGTCCCTGAAATTTTAGGTTATTGCTGTTACAGTTTTCATATTTTTATATTGTGGAACTAGTAATAGATTATTATAGTTATGGCTACTTTCACAACTTAATTAAAAAAATTTTTAAACTAGAGTTTCAGTGTACCACCATTGCTGAATTACAGAATCTAACTTTGAATATATATTTACCATTACCAGTGAGTTTTACATTAACTTTTTATGTTTTTATGATGTTAATTAACATGTTTTCACTTCAACTCAAAGAACTCCCTTTAGCATTACCTATAAGGCAGCTCTACAGTAATGAACTCCCTCAGCTTTTGATTGTTTAGGAAAGTTTTTATCTCGCCTTTATTTATGAAGAACAGCTTACCCAGGTATAGTATTCTTGGTCGACAGTGTTTTCCCTTCAATATTTTAAATATGTTATCCCATTTTCTAATGACCTGAAATGTTTGTGTTGAGAAATCCATCAATAATCTTAGGGAGTTCCCATGTATGTAAATTCTCTCTTTTCTCTTGATGCTTTTAAAATTCTTTCTTTGTGTTTGTCTTATGACAATTTCATTATAATGTGTTTCCATATAGCCCTATTTGGGTTCACCATACTTGGGGTCCTTTGGGCCTCATGGATCTGGATGTTCATTTTTTCTCCCAGGTTTGGAAAGTTTTTAGCCATTGCTTTAAATATACTTTGTCTCTTCCTTCCTTCCTTCCTCCCTTCCTCCTTTCCTCCCTCCCTCCCTTCCTCCCTTCCTCTCTCTCTCTCCTTTCCTCTCTCTCTCCTTTCCCTTTCCTTCTTCCTTCCTTCCTTCCTTTCCTTCTTTTCTTTTTGTTTCCTTCTTTCTTCCTTCCTTCCTTTCCTTCTTTCTTCCTTCCTTTTCTCCCTTTCTTTCTTTCTTTCCCTTTCTTTCTTTCTTTCCCTTTGTTTCTTTCTTTCTTTCCTTCTTTCTTTCCTTCCGTCCTTCTTTAGTCTCTTTCTGGAATTCCCATAATGCAAATATTGTTTCTATTAAGTGTATTCCATAAGTCTGACAGACTTTCTTCACTCTTTTTATTGTTATTGTTCCTTTGACTGTATAATTTTAATGCTCTATCCTCCAGGTCACCAATTCTTCCTTCGCTTGGTTGAGTCTGCTTTTGAAACTTGCTACTAAATTCTTCAGTTCAGTTATTGTGTTTTCTAACTCTAGGATTGCTGAATTTTTTTGATGGTTTCTATTGCTTTGTCATATTTCTCATTTTCTTCATGCATTATTTTCCTAATTTCATTTAGTTGTCTGTGTGTTCTTGTAGTTCATTAAACTTCTTTAAGAGAATTATTTTGAATTATTTGAGAGACAATTCATAGATCTCCATTTCTTTAAGATCATTTATTAGGGCTTTATTAGTTTCCTTTGGTGGTGTCACATTGTTTTTTCGTTTTTGTTTTTTTTAATCTTTATTTCCTCAAGTTGGTATCTGCACATTTGAGTAACATGGTTCCTCTTCCAAATTTTACAGGTTTGCTTTGGCAGAGACAGATCTTTACCAGTCAGCTCAGTTTGGGTTTCTGGGTGTGTTTGAGGGTAATATCCCTGGGCAGGTGGGGCCTACTATTGTAGTCTAATTTTGGGTGAAGCAACTGTTTGAGCTTTGAGTATGGGAATGGGGGTGTGTGCACTGAGAACTGTTGGATAAGACTGCTGGCTTTGTTCCCTATCCAAGTGAGGCTGTAGGATGGGCCTCATGCTTGCCTGGATTCTCTGGTCAGGTTTATTAGATGACCTAGATTAACTAGTAAATGGACCTATGAATTAGTTTCCCTTCCTGATAGGACAGCAGGACAAGACCCGAGGCCTATACGGCTCATTGTTTGAGGCCTTGAATTAGGCAAGAATGTGCGGTGGACTCCTTGGTTTTGCTCTGCAGAGCAAAGCAGTTCAAGTGTCATTGTAAGCAGAGCTGTCGAATGGGTTATACAGCTTCCTCTGTGCTCTTTAGGTTCCTTGGTCAGGCAGGCTGAAGGCTACATTCAGTAATAAATAGAGCTAGAAACTAATTTCCTTGCCTGGGTGCAGTGTGAGAAGCAGCTCTAAAGCCTGTAAAGCTCTTTGTTTGTTGTGTTAACTCAAGCCAACCTGCGCACCAAATTCCCTGGCCAAAGAGGTCCACTGGCTTTGCTCTGCAAACTCCTGGCTCTGCCTGACCTTCTCTTAGCTCAAGTGCCACTGGGCAACACAGCTTCCAGGTGTTCTGGCCAGCCCTTTCGGTCAGATGGGACTGGGAGCCACAGAAGGTGTGGCTTTATCTTAGATTCCCTTGCCCAGGCAGGAAGGGGAGGGGTCGCTCCAGGTAACTCTCACTTTTCTGAACAGGCTCTCTGTTTAGGAGAGGCCAGGCACTATCCTCAGCCTGTTCTATGAATTAATTCCTCTGCCTGGAGTAGCATGAGAACCCTCCACTCCAGTTACTAGCTTTGCTCTGGAGGCGATCAACCCTGCCTGCCTACCTCTTGGCTCAAGCATTACTGGACTATACAGCTTCCATGTGCTCTGCCAACGCCTCTGGTCAGATGTGCCTGGGAGACACTTTCCACAGCAGTCAGGGCTATGACTCAGCTTTTTGCCTGGGTGTGGGCAAACCAGGCTCTAGGGTTGGCAAAACCCCTTCTTTGAGAACCCCTGAGTTCCTTGGTCAAAGTGCACCACCAACTTAGTTCTGTACGTGAGCAAAGCCGCTGGCTGGGATTATTACTTAGGCCCTGCAGGTATGAAGTCAGTCTCTCAAGATCTGTATGCTGGTTGTTGTAAATTCCTGCCTTCTTCTCTGTCACAGTCAGATTCCCAGTGATTGAGCCCTAAGAATGCCCCTGAAATCCCCACAGGGTCAGATCAGAGTAGGGGCTCCCACAAAGAGACCCACAATGTTGGTGGAGGGAGCTAGTTGTCCCCACTAGGCTATCTTTTCCCACAGGAGGAACAGGAGTTTTAGCAGAGCTCTCCATGGGGTGCTGAGCTGCTCTTGGGGAGATGTAATGTGGTCAACTTGTAGTTACTTCTCTTACCCTCTAATGCAGTCTGTCTTGGTCTCTGCTCTGCCTGGGGGGAGGGTGCTTCAGCCTCACCCTAACATTCTAGGATTCTCTCAGTGGTATCTTGTTCTAGAATAGTTTTAGTTGTTCTTCTTTGAGAGGTAGCAAAGTCAAGAATGACCTATGTTGCTATCTTGGTCGGAGTTAAAGTTTTTAAGGACAGTAAGATAAATGACATTTAATGGGCAGGATGTCTCATTGCCCACACAGCTTCTCTTTGAAACTGGAAGATGTTCAAGTGTCTCTAAAATATGTTTTCACATCTGAGAAATGACTTATGTGATTAAAACCTGGATCAGTTTTGTCTCTTAAGCTACCAATAAGCTCATTCTTTTTCAGCCACACAAATTTTACCCATGGTAACTGAATTACTGTGATCTTTCTTAGTTTACATTTTAAATGTAAAAAGGACTAAAGAGTGAGAATGCACTCCTAAAAATGAACAGAATCCATAGGCATTAGTTCTGTTGAAACAATATTCATAAACTCTAGATACGATACAACTCTATTTTCTATGAACATCACCTTGATAGATATGGATGTTCATAGAAAATAGAACAAAATTCACTTATAAAAAAGCACACAGTATATTTAAATGTATGAATGAAGGCTTGTAGCTAACAATCATTTCTCTTCATTCATATTACAAATTGATCTAGAGATTTAGAAAAGCCTTTTTACACATTCTCTTCTAGAATGCAAAGGCTAGGGAAAAAGGAGACACAAATTGGTCACATGATTGAGATTGAGCCACAAATATTTTGGCCCTTGATTCTTAGCCTCTTTTTTAATACTGTCATTCAATCTAAAAGCAATTTAAAAAGCCATGTCTAGAACAACAACTGAAAATTGCCAATGCAAATCAATGGCAGGAAAACTAGAAATTATTTTCAGCTCAGTTCACCAAAGTGTATAAAAGTATTTTTTCAAACATTAATCAACAAAAAGTGACTCTGATTCACAAAAGACTTGAAAAATGTAAAATATAATCAACAAAGACCATGAATAACATGGGGCTTTCCCCCTCTTTTCATAATTAATTTTACAATGATGATTATATAGTTGATAAATGATATTATATAATTCTATAGCAATCTATGTCATAGCACTGGGCTCAATATGACTATATCACAATGTAGAAAACTCACATGCCTTAAAGTGCTCTGCAACCCTTTCCATGTCTTTGGTCAATCCATGCATCTAAGCAAGACAATATCATCCCAAAAGATGTGAGCTTCAAGGAGGTATTTCTCTGCATCTGAAGCAATATCAGCAGACACTGCCAGCCAAGTGCAGTGGGGCCACAAGTCCTTCCTTGAAGGGGATATGCATGGCACAGCTCCAAGCCTATTACCAGCAATGTATTATTATTTAAAAAATTACTGAATGCCAACTATGAGCTAGATACTCTGTGTTCTACATGCACTATCTCATTTAACACTTATAAAAACTCTATGATCTACAATAATTTTTGCTCCACTTTACAGATAAGGAAACTTTGACACATTAGATTTCTAAAGGACACATGAATGGAATTGGGACCTAGGGACTCTTGCTGTAGATGCAGAACTTTTTAACCCTACAGTACAATTGCTTTCCAAAAAGAATGCAAAACATCATGTAAGTCAATAAATCATCTGGAATGTCCCAAATTTATTTTGGTTCAGTGTGCTTGTTTCCATTTAGAATGTATTAAGGTGAGTTACATTTGTATGAAAAAGAAAATGTTCCCTAATTGTGCTATTTAACACGAGAGGGTGACCCTTGTAGTGATTAATGTTTGATGTCAAAGATAGGACAAATACAAATAAATACACAGACCCTCATGTGAAAACAAGAAGCCAATATCTCTATCCAAATGTGCTAGACATGTAATGAGAGATTTAGAAGGCAGAATGATGGACGGTCCCTGAAGTAATATTTTATACTTTTACCTCACCAGGTGATTGATAGGAGATATGATACTCTGAGTAAAAAACCAAATATATCCTAATAAAATTGAGCTTTAAGGATCTAACTCTCAATGAGATATCATGTTAATGAAATAATTTAAAGCATATTTCCATGTATTTTGCAGGTGCTCAGAAATATAAATCCAAAATTTACTATACATTTATTCCCATTGAGAATATTTTGTACAAACTTCAACCAACATATTTTGTTATAAATATTAAGGGCTAATTTCTAATGTTAGTAGAAAATAAATTATCTAGATATTGAGAACCAACAGTGTGTGGACTACTTTCCAACAGAATATGATAGATGAACCAAAACTAAAGTTATTGAAACCAAGAATGAACAAAATACATGTATTGGGTATAGAGAAAGCAGAAAGGGACAGGTTACCTTAATGGTTCATTACTCTTTCTGAATCTCTAGAATGAATGGTTATAAATGATATTAAATAGATAGAAAAAGTATGAAATAGACAAAGCTTATTAGATCATTATCACCCATCAACAACCACTAAAATGCACTTATTTCATTATAAAAGTTTTTACAAACTTACCTAAAGAATGTAATATAATATAACAAGCAATCTTTAAAAATAGAATAAAATAAATGCATTTGAAAAGGCTTGATGTGTTATAACCACCATATTCCCAAATAAATTATTTTCAAGATTTTTACATACAACTCTACTCACACCATCCTTATAAATATATTTTTACATCATCATAACTCAATTCATATACAACAATAAAATAAGTAACATAGTTACTCCAAAAAAATTAAAAATAGAGGTTGAAGGTGACATAGACTTAGAAGGATCTCTTAGACTGTGTGTGTGTGTGTGTGTGTCTCACATACACTTCCTTGGATGCCCACAAACACTACTCTTCTGAAAAGATTCATGATATTGTAATGTGCTAATGCCAAGTGTATTGAGAAATCAAAAACAGCCAGGAGATGATGGTGGTTAAAAGGTACTTTTGCACCCAAGTGATTTTATTGAAAGCATGAAAGTTTTATTTCTAACCTTCCCATCAGGACTTGCTCTTAAACATTTTAGCACACGTCTATGACCACCTTGTACTTCTCCTTCGAACATTTGTTAAATACATAATATGAGCATTATTTTAAGAGAGAGAGTGAAGAAGCCTGGATACTTTTTTGTCTTTTATGTGCACGTCCATTCTCTTCCCCTTACTCATTTTCCAGTCCTTGATGTACATCTTCCAAGCTTCCTTTCTGTTTCCACCATAATCCTGCAATGCCCCACTCTCCTCTGTGCATTAAATTCCTATTCTTGTACATCTAGGTATCACCTGAATTACTTCCAAATCAAATCCTATCAAAAGAATATTTGGTAATTTCTCAGGAACCTTTCAGTCTAAACACATTACTGCAACTTGCTCTCTCCCTTGAGTATCTACATAACAAGTGACATCCTATCCTCTGTGTTTCTTTCTGAATCAATGTCTTTCATCATAAGTTTCCCAAGGATAGAGGCTTTTTTATTTAGTTCATTTTGCATTACATTTAATTCAGTGGTGCTAATTCTTACTGTGAATAGTAGAAAGTATACTGAAGTTCTATTTCCTAAGAGATCTGAATTTGGGTCTCAGTTATACATTTTTAAAAATAGTAATTCAGTAGTGAGCCAAAGAATTCCTTTGAGATCAGAAACAGCCTATTTGTCAATTTAGAATAAAATACCTGGGCTTCCCTGGTGGCGCAGTGGTTGAGAGTCCGCCTGCCGTTGAAGGGGACACGGGTTCGTGTCCTGATGTGGGAAGATCCCACATGCCGTGGAGCGGCTGGGCCCGTGAGCCATGGTCACTGAGCCTGTGCGTCCGGAGCCTGTGCTCCGCAACGGGAGAGGCCACAACAGTGAGAGGCCCGCGTACCACAAAAAATAAGAAGAAGAATAAAATACCTAAGCTCTTTTCCCCCTCTCCATGAGCTCATATTTTCTGCGGCATGGTATGCCTCCAATTTGCAGCCAGGCCTATGAAAATGCCACATTCATATTTCTAAACACACCCAAAGATTAGAATAGAAGAGATTTGTGGATGACAAAACACTGCTGTCTGGATTAAGCTCTGTGGGCGTGACTCCACCGAAGCCTGCACAGCTGATAAGGGTGGAAATTTAATTTCTGCCTAAATAGAGCCTTAGTGGGAGAGCATGTCTCTGAAAACTTCAGAGGTAAAAAGCTAGTGATTATAATTTTATCAAGATGGCCTTTTTATTTTGTATTCCAACTAATGTAGAGTAAAATGTCTTTAAATGGGTTATTTTCACTGCAGGTGTCCATCCAGAATGTATCACGTCTCACATATTGATCTGTATTGTTGAAGAAAACTTCCGATTTTCTCAGAAATATACTTTTTGCAATTTGGCAACCAGAAGCTACAGAAAAGAAGGTTGTAAACAGAAGTATAGAAGTCAGTTACTTTCCATCTCAGAGTATCATCTATCCCATCACCACCATGACAATTTCATTCTCCTAATACTGAGTGACCTTTTTCTTTACATCCAAGAATAAGATATATGAAATATATAAGAATATGAAGCAGGTAACAGTAGAGTGAGGGTGCTTCATTTTCTTTTCTTCTTTCTTTTTAAGAATTCTCTTCCAGCTTAATTGTAAGCAATTTCATGCAATGAAAAACAATTTTATCTCTAACATGCACTGATCCATGTACCAAAAAGGTGGTCAAATAAATGGTTCCAACATCACAGTAAATGAAGCTAAAAGAATACGTAAATGGATGGGGTTGAAAGACTTAGAAAATCTGCCCTGAGCTTAGCTATTTATTTATATGCTCACAGTATGAAATTAATGAAGATACGTCTGATGGCCAGTTTTCCTATTACTCTGAAATACTGTAATGTAGGTAAGTATATAAAAGTGTTTTAAAACCCTCTTACTGGAATTCATATCTTGTCTTTTCAGGAAATAAATTCAGATTTATTTGTTTCATTAATGAGAAAACCCTAATTCCATTTAAAACTGTGCAAAGCACACTCCAGTGATAAGGTGTATACGGCAGTTTTGCTCCACAGAAGTTTAATTCCACCTCTTAAATGGAACAATACTTAAAATGTGATTGTTCCAACATTTCTTGGAAAACAGTTTTCCTAAGCATTGGCCCAATTTCTTCATCACTGCATTTAAGTAAGTTCCCAACTTTATTAAGACTTCCGGCTCTTTGTTGCCAAGAAGAAAACCCACTGAAACGGCAAACAATGAGAGTTGGGTTTTAAAATAAATTGGGGTTTGCTTATTAGGCTATTTAAAATTTGGTTTGGGACAAATCAAACATTATTCAAGCTTCGAGACAGATGAATTGTGTCACAGTATCCCTTTTTATGAGTTTTCAATTGAATTATTGCCTTTGGACTGAAAAAATTTATTTTCATAATCATTGCATTAACTATTCCTTTTATTTTGATGAGTATCTAAGAAGTAAAAAAGTGAAATTCAGCCTGATTACTTCCGGGTTTTTTTCTAAAAATCTTTTTGGAGATACTAAATGTAGGGTAAATTGTTATCCGTGAGGAAGTAATTTTTATTGTCAATCTGATTTCATATGCCAGAAGACTGTACATTATCTACCAATGAACTGTGAAATACTTCCTAAGGAAAACGAACAGTGCATTCCTTTGGGATAGTTTGGTGTGCCTCATTGTAAGTGGATACAAAGTACCAAGCACTTAAAATTTCACTCTGTAGAGATAATTAGTGTCATATAAAAATTAAAGATGAGGGCTTCCCTGGTGGCGCAGTGGTTGAGAGTCTGCCTGCCGATGCAGGGGACACGAGTTCGTGCCCCGGTCCGGGAAGATCCCACATGCCGCGGAGCAGCTGGGCCCGTGAGCCATGGCCACTGGGCCTGCATGTCCGGAGCCTGTGCTCCACAACGGGAGAGGCCCGCGTACCGCAAAAAAAAAAAAAAAAAAAAAAAAAAATTAAAGATGAGAGGATAAGGTGCAGGATGTTCTGTTCAAAATTGTCACTAAACTTATTGTAAAACTCAGCAAATGCTGTGTAAGGTCCAAGGGTCACATACCTGTAAGATGTTTTGAGAAGTCATCCAGTGTTTGAGCCTTAAAAGAAGTGACTTATTTTCACTCTCTGCACGTTAGCTATATGAATCTCTTCTCTATTTAAAAAAATTAAATAAACCAAAAAGAAAACATAGTACCATACTTTGACTATCCATTCTATCTTTAGTCTTTGAAACCTCCGCCTTACTGTATGTTTAACCCAAATCTCTCAGGTAGCATATTTTGCCCATTTCTTCTCATGCTGGAGAATAGTTAGTCACCACCGTCAATTAGCTAACATAAAGCTATTATGAAACCACTTTTTAAATAACCTTGTTTCCAAACTAAATAATCCCAATTCTTTTAACCTATCCTCAAAGGTTCCATTTTACACTCTCTAATCATCTCTGTGGCTCTTCTCTGGATTCCCTGCAAGTTCCCAATGTCCCTAAGAGGCTTTGGAACCCAAAACTCAGTAATAATTTGTCTCTCTTTCATCTGTTGTCAAGTGGTGGGAGCTGTGGGTTTGGCTTCTCCTATGACCTAGATTGTAGACAACTTAAGGGTAAACACTATGTTTCTTTGCTTAAGAAGCAGTTTTGCTGATAGTAATTTCCTACTGCATTAGGTATCATGAAGCTAACATGCTTATTTTTTGTTTTGTCTTATTTTGTTTATTGTAGTACTCTCATTATCATTATGAAGAGAAGAATCATATCATGGATCTTATATTATATAAACTTATTTAGGTAGTCTGAGCCCTTTGCTTATTTTGATCTGCCATATAAAAAGTCAAAGACTATCCAGTCTGTTTATAAGATTCCAGACACAAGTTCTTTATAATAATTGTCAATTATGACCTTAAATTTTATAATTGTCTTTGAATTTATTAAAAAGGAAAGAGGTATTTGGAGTAAATATTTGGCAACTTCTTCTTAAAATAGAAATGCATGATCTTGTCAAGATCTACATGATCTTGTCAAAGTTATAATAAAGATATTTAAATGGGAAAAAATCCAAAACATTGGAAAAAATTCCAAAACATTTCTCCTTGAATTATGTACACTTGTATTAAAACTGGCTAGTTGGAACACATGGCAAAAACCAGCACACAACCAGAAGTAGCACTTAATAATTTTTGAAAAAAGACTAAGAAAGAAATAGATGGCCCATTGAGCATGGAATCTAGTCTCTAAGTGTAATAATGGTAAATCATAGAAGATAAAATGATGAACAATGAATTACAGAGTTTCATAAAGAATTTACTCCAGAAAGAACTTTGGAGGAATAGACAAAAAAATATTGGCTTGTGTTAAAGACATCAAAGGAACAATAATAGCAATACTTTATGCAACCTAAATTGTTTATTAAAAGTACTTTCAAACATATTCACAGAAAGCAGAGCTTCATTGTTTATCGAGTATATTTATAGATTCTGAATTACATCAAGGCTATACAATTTATTCATTAAACATTTATGTATTGAGTACCTATGGTATGGCAGGAACTGTACTAGATTTTGGAGATATAGCAATAAACAAACAAAACAGACAAAATCTCTGCCATCATGAAAGTTAAGTTCTACTTATGGAATAATTTAATAAAGGAGAAAAAATAGAATTCATTAGCAGGTTGTATATATCAAGAAGAAAGGAAAAGATAAAGCAGGTAGGAGAAGTTAGGAATGCCAGGGATGGGCAGGTTGTTTTTTTATATAAGGTGGTTAGGAAAGGTCTCTCTGCTATGATACCATATTAGCAGAGACCTGAAGGAAGTTAAGGGAATAATTTTTTTTTTTGAGATCTGGGAAAAGACAGTTTCTAGCACCAGAAACAGCAAGTGCAAAAACTGTGAGGCTAGAATATAACTGGCATGTTCAAGAAACATCGAGAAATGCAGTGGGACTGGAGAAGAGTCAGTAAGAGAGAGAGAGAGGATTTGAGAGCAGAGTGAGAGTGGAGTCCAGATCAGATCGTGCAGGACTTTTTAACCCCATGATCATGATTTTGGTTTATACTCTTAGTGAGATGAAAAGCCATTTGAAGACTTTGAGTCAAGGATTGATACAATGTCTTAACTGTCTAACTCTTTTGGCAACTGTATGGATTATAGACTATAGAGTGGGAAAGTGTAGAAGTATTGAGGCCAGTTTCTATGACAACAGTTTAGATAAGAGTTGATGATGCTCCAGACTGTGGTGCTAACAGCAAAGGACGTGAGGAATAGAGCCTGGATATGCTTTGACAGGGTTTTCTAACAAATTAGGCAAAGGTGCGAGAGAAAGAGCAAAATCAAGGATGACTCTAGTTTGGGGCTTGACCAGTGGTACGTCAGTCTCAGCCTGTGGATGGTAATGCCCTTGGCTAGGAACGCCTGGGCCCATATTGCTCATAGTTGAGTCCCCACAGACATTTCCCCTATTGGGGCCAATATTGTTGTTATGATCACAAGAAGCACTTCTGCAAAAATTCTTCAGGGAACTTTGAGGAACAATCTTTATTACTCACAGGTTCTGGAGGGTACAGACATGCTCAAGGGTCATACAGTGATCTCATGGGCAGAGAGAGATTGTGAACCTGAGGCTCTGCCTTAATTAGGGTGTGAGGCTGGGAAGTCTGGGGTTTCTCAAAGTCATTAATTATTGGCTAATTTGAAGCAGATGAGAAGGAATTAGGGTGTGGGAGAGTGGGGGCAGGGTCACTTGAGCAGTCAGTTATTTAGGACACCCAGCGTTTTCTGAAAGGAGAACTTCATGGGTGGAGGCAGCCTAGTTCCTTATCTGGTTGTTTTATTAGTAGCTGTGTCACACAGATGGCAATATGTTTATTCAAGATGGATATCTTTTGGAATGGGTGCCTTGATAATCAAAAACTTAATATCAGGCTCTTATACTGTGATCAACTTAAAGGACGAAGATTCGATTCACTGTCATAAGGCAGACTGGGTGAAGATCGGTCCTTCCTTGTTGAAAATCAGCTGTAGCTATTTGTATTAATTTGTTCCGTTCCATTGATCTACCTGTCTATCCCTCTGCTAGTACCACAGTTTTGGTTACTGTAGCCATAAATGTCTTAACATTGTGTTCTGTGATTTCTCCAACATTATTCTCCTTTTCCAAAATTGCTTTAGCTATCCTATTTCCTTTGCCTCTCCATCTTCATTTTAGAATCAGTTTATGTATATCTTCAAAAAATCCTGTTGGGATTGTGTTAACAATTGCATTAAACCTATAGATCCACTTGAGACGTATTATCATCTGTATCACGTTGAGTCTTTCAACCCCTGACTATATTACTTCTCTCAATTTATTTAGGTCTTTGATTTTCTTCATCATTGTTGTGTAGTTTTTACTATACAGATCCTATGCACATTTTATTAGATTTATACCTAAGTATTTCACTTTCTTGAAAGCTATTCTGAATAATATTTTAATATCAGTTTATAACTGTGCATTGCTAGAATATGGAAATATGATTGTCATCTTCAAATAGTGACAGAAAACTTCTTTCTGATCAACATACATTTTATTTTATTTTATTGCCTTGTTGTATTGGCTAGGATTCCAGTTTTATGATCAATATGAGTGGGGGGAATAGACATCCTTAACTTGTTCCCTATCTAAGGAAGAAAGCATTCATTCTTCAACCATTAAGTGTGATGTTAGCTGTAGGGTTTTTGTAGATGCTTTTTATTGGGTTGAAGATGTTTTCTTCCATTCCAAATTTACTGAGAGATTGTATAATGAATGGGTGTTAAGTTCTGTAAAATGCTCTTTCTGCATCTATTGATATGATCAAGTGCTTTTGCTTCTTTTGAATCTTAATTTGTAGGTTACTTTGTATGATTTTTAAAATACTGATACATCCTTGCATTCTTGAAGTAAGCTCCACTTGATATTAGTGTATTATTCTTTTTACATATTATTACATTCAATTTGCTAATATTTTGTTAATAATTTCTGTCTATGCTAATGTGGGGTATTGTTCTGTAGTTTTCCTACGTTTACTGTCTTTGTCTGGTTTTGATATCAGAGTAATGTGGATCTTATACCATGAACTGGGTACTGACCCCTTCTCTTCTGTCTTCTGGAAGAGATTGTATACAATCAGTGTTATTCTTTCTTTAAACATTTGGCATAAAAATCACTTTAATAACCTTGTCCTTGATGTGCTTTGCCTGTACACCTCCTCAATTCAGTCTGCCAGAGTGATCTTGTATGTTCAACATTAGTAGAAAAAAATTTGGCATGACTATGTTTTTAAAAACCATTCTGGCAGAATGAATTGAGGAAGTGTACAAGCAAAGCAGAATTAGGGACGAGGATATTGAAGTTATTTTCCTGGGAGATAAAACTGTCTTGGACAAGTCTCTAATAACAGGAATGGGAATAGATAACTGTGTGTATATATAAAGCCTAGGACACATTCTGGTACATAATAGTCAATCGATGTTAGTTTCTTCTACATTTCCCCTTAGATTAACTTTCCTGAAAGAAATATAAAGAAATCAGACTAACCCTCTAGGCTACAGATTAGCAAACTAGCCTGTGGGCTGCTTGCCTGCTTTTGTAAATAAAATTTTATTTACTCTCATTTTATGTGTATTGCCTATGGCTGCTTTTTTGTTACAGTAGTGAAGTTGAGTTGCCACAGATAACACATGGCCCATGAACCTAAAATATTTATTATCTAGCTCTTTATGAAAAGAAGTATCATCTCTGCTACAGATCTAAGTCTAAGGATGTGAATGACATGATTTTGGTAACTTATTTGCAGTGGGTTTTAGCAGAAAATTTCCTCCAAAATAAAAGCCAACATGCTTATGATTTCTCACAATGGCATACTCCAACACACTATCTCACTCCCACCCTTTGACTTCATTGCTTGTTACTCTAGCATCATTCACTCTATGTCAGCTTCCTTGTCCTTCTTCAAACATCCAGACATATTTCTGTTTTTGGGACCTTCCTCTGGAGATTCCCTCTGGCTGGCATCTTCTTCCCTCAAATGTTCCCATGACTCGTCCCTCATTTCCCTCAATTCTCTGCTCAAATCACCTTCTTCATTTCTTCTTGAGTTTCATCCTGACCACCCTATTTTCATTAGATTGAGGAAACTCTGGCTTAATCCCTAACACTTTGAGAATCCCCAAATCTCCAGAACATTTAAGTTTTCATAAACCCATTAACAAATTACAATAAAAATGCTATGTACCTGGATGCCTAGATTTTATTATCTTCCAGTATAAATCTAGCCATTTCAAATTGTTTAAACTTCCCCCTTTGCTGCACAGAACATAAATTCTGCAAGTAGTATGCAACTGTTCAAATATGAATTGATACTAGTGAGAGAACAATTAAGACATGGTCTTGAATTTTCCCTAGCCATATTTTCTAAAACTCTTCTATTGATAGTTCTAAAATATGAATTGAACTTGTAGTGAATGAAAAACTAGGATAAAAAGGCCAAAGGGATCCGTGATGTCTTTTATGTACCAAAGGACTATTCTTTCATATGACACCTGACACATAGTTGACTCACTAAAACAGTTAGCTTTCTCCCTCAAAAATCACCAC
Source organism: Mesoplodon densirostris (assembly GCF_025265405.1). Classification (NCBI taxonomy): domain Eukaryota; kingdom Metazoa; phylum Chordata; class Mammalia; order Artiodactyla; family Ziphiidae; genus Mesoplodon; species Mesoplodon densirostris. The sequence goes on from NC_082670.1 coordinate 19,330,303, forward strand.
ATTAGGAAAAATCATTCCCACCCCTACATCATCCCTGAATTCTACACATGTACTATCTCCTTTAGTTAAATGTCAGTCTTATTCTGCAAAGTGTAGCAATGCCATGATGTTTCTGTCTGAGAATCCCAGTTGAGGAATAACAAGAAGGGAGAATGGAAGATTTGAACAAAAATAAATCATAATTTCATTATCTCAGTTTGGACTTGTTAATATTTCTTGATTTCACCAAACCACTTATTACAATGTTGGCCTCAAAAAATGATACAGTGAAATGTTTTTCTGAGGACATCACTTTTTCTACAGCCTAGTCTATTTTGTTTCAATGGTGATTTAAAATAGGGTAACCATGTCCTGATGGGAAAAGAGACAGTCATGGGGTTTGACATCATTGAAGCAAGTCAGTCTGTGGCTGGGTTTTCTCTCTCCTTTGCTTGAAAACAAGAGGAAGACAAAGTCGGAGAAGGGCTGGAAGGATATTATCTAAGGCAGATCACACAGCAGAGGATAATGTGTAGCAGGAAGTCAAGTATGCTTTTCTCAGAACCGCACGGGTGGGTAAAATAATATAATAACACCTCACATTAATAACTACATGCAGTTTACAAACATTTCATCAGCTCTCTTGTTCTGGTAGCTCCCCAAGTTATTAAATTTACAAACATCTTCCAATGTTTCTTCTCTAAAAACCCTTCCACCTGGTCTCTTTCAAAGTGATATCATGTCTCCCTTTCTAATATTTTTCATGTTTTCCTCTTCCTTTTCTTTCCTACTTCTATTTACCATACTCCATAGCTTCATCAATTCAAATGTGGATTTTGGCAACAGCTAGTTAGCTGGTTTCCTTGATCCCAGTCTCCTTTTCACCCCAACTGTAATCGCTCTTTTCCATTTCCATTAGATTTAAATTAAATTAGATAACTTACATGAAGTGTTTAGCACTGTGCCTGAACTTAATAAATGTTAGTTATTTTTTATCATTCAGTTTAGCACACAAATAGACAGCTCTAATAGGATAAGTCACTGCTTTGCCTATATGTATACATATATTGTATTCATATGTTTATATCTATATAGACACATAAATACATATATACATACACATATACACATAAATACATATATATACACATACATATATACATATATATACATATACATATATAAAGAGAGAGAGAGAGAGGTTCTTAAACAGAAATCCATTGCTTAGCTTCAAGGGCTTTGCATCCTCTGAAATTTATGCATTCATCCACGTATATATTTTCACTTTTATGCATGAGTGGCCCCCAAACCTAACCCCAACCACAGCTGCAGTTGCCAACCCTAACCAGAACTTCTAGCTCCAACTCTAGCCTCAGTTCCCACACTGCATCTCAGCCCAAAATATGAATTTCAAATCCCAAGTGGCTTCCTGCTTTAAGTCAATAGCATTCTGTCCAGCAATAAAGGGTCTGTGTGATCAGCCTTGCCTCCCTAGCCAACCTGATTTATGTGATGACACATCTCCCCACACCAAGGATGCTGGTTCCCTTCTCACTCGGTGCACAGTCTCTCCCTCCCTCCATTTCTTTGCTCACACTCTTCCTCTAACCCTGAGTAGAACCATCTTTCTGCTCCCCTCTCTTCAAACCCAATCTATTCTGAGAGACTGACCTCAAAGTGCTTCCCTCTCAAAGGAGCTTCTCTTACTTTAGTCCATACTGATCTTTTTCTGGTGAAAATTCACCACCCATGTCAGGAGTATAGTATTATTTATACACTGGTGAGAGGGCCTGGTATGTCTTCTAAATAACTAGAGCTGGACTAAATAATTGGGACTGATGTGTGACAAAGTAAGTAAATATAGAAGGATAAGATGAGGAGCTGGAGTGATCATTTGCTTAAAGCCTTACGAACTCACGACTGACTTTATTGGTAGCTAGTCTAGGCCAAAGAGAAATATTATTCTATCACCCACTATGCATATAAAATTCTATATGGAATCAAATAACTGAGAAGAATAGAAAGTTTTCTCTGTGCCGAGAATGGAACATTTTACTTACATCATATCATTTAAACCTAATGGTGACCCCATAGTATATAATTATTATTATACTATTTTTATACCAATTTAGGAGGTGAGAAAACCAAGTCTTAAAGAGAAACCTAAGCAATGTCATACATTTCATAAGCAGTGGGGCCGGGACTAAAACTCTAGATTTTCTAACTTTAAAATCAATGCTTCTAATAGTGGATCTTATCCACATACCTCTCCAGGATGCACAAATGATTGCAACACTGCTTTCCATTCATACATTGGTTTTACTATAAATTCAATCACTGATCTTTTTAATTGGTCTGGAAACATCTCGATGTAGAGGTGTTTATTCAAAACAGAGATGTCCTGAGATGCCTGCTTAGCACCATCCTGATTCCCATGGGCTTTGGTGATAAGTTCTTGCCAGTTGTCCTCTCACAGAAGGCCCTTTGCCACCTTTTATTATCCTGATTTCTATTGTCTATTCAATAGGGACACTTCCTCCTGAATGTTTTGACTTTGTTGTATTTTGTTAAAATGAAGGATTTCTGTTATTTTGACTGATGTCTGATCTACTGCTCCCAGATGCAGGGAAAGATAGAAAGGAGTAAAGATTTCAAGGAAAGCCCAGATCAATCTAAAAATGTTCAGTATTCATGGAAAGTAATAATTGCCAGAAAATCCTTCGTTTTCACAAGAATAATACGTGAAAACCTCAAATCAAAATTGAAGGAAGTAGAGGATACTAGAACAGGGAAAGATTATTAAAAGGAAGAATGAGAGAACTCTTTTGCTTTTGTTTTACATTGTGCTTATATGATGGCATCAAGAATTTTCCCTTTTTCGGCATCCTTCTAGGGGATACAGGGAGAAGGAAGGACCTGCTTGGCACATAGGGTTATTTTATTACTGACGTTGTTTAGAATTGCTGGTGCGTGATGATAATAAAAACAGAACTATTTTTAGTAAGGTTTCCTATTGTTTTTAAATTTTCTGCAGACAATGTTACCCCCTTATTGCCTGCACTAGGGTGGCTCACTCCCCCTAATCTTCCCACCATATGCCACTGCCTGTTTAATGCTAGAAGAGGTCAGGACCTCAATACCATGTCTCAAGATTACTTGAACAAGCAGGTCTACATCTTTTGTATAATACAGGAGAATACAAGGGACACACATATAACAAAATGGCCCAGTATAGGTAACCACTTAAAGGTAAGGAATTCTGCAATATTTTACATATATATATATATATATATATATATATATATGTATATATATATAAGCATTTAGAGATATTTAGAAGTAATTTTCCATTGGAAATTTTAAAGTAAATGCCCTAGGATTCCAGTATTTTCTTATAAGTCACACTATCATTGAGTCTGCTTTACTCTGGACACTGGAATATGTGGAAACAACTTTGGCAAAGGGCAGAAGGCAAGGTTAATTGCGTATTTCTCTTAGTAGAATGATTCATGGAATTTAGGGAGAGAAAATGTGAACATAGCAACACCCCCCAACCCCACGCACTGTTTCTGATCAAAATTAATGAGTTGTGATCAAGTTGGATAAATGAGTAGCTAGCTAATTAAAAAAAAGTTTTCACTGTTCCTTCCAAGTTGGAAAATACATCTACTCAAAGTTCACCAACTCTATCCAAGAAACTGTCAGCCAGGATTATCAGAATGGTCTCTCAAGACTTAACCCATTGCCTGGGAGTCCAATGCATGACCTTGATCTCCGTGGTAAAACAACATCTATAAATAATGCATTCAGCATTTTCACGTGCAGGCTGAGTAACATTCTTCATATTTGCTCGTGAGTTCACGCTGCTCTTTAGGATGCTGCCTCAGCTTTCTCTGTCGTAACCTTTAAAATGTGATTACATGTTTTTTTAAAAATGAGAGCATAGTGCCTATGAATTCCACAGCCTAGGGCTGTGAACCGTGAGAGGGAAAAAATAACATTCCTGTAACATCAAGTTAAATGTTTGCCAAGTCTGTTTTGATAAAAATATTTTACGTTTTTATTACTTTATATGTAAAATGAATTAGTGGAATCAGAGTAGGGCCATTTCTCACACAATTTCTCTCAGATGGTTTCCACTTAGTAGGGTATTCTGGGGTTCTGGATTAGCTGACCAAGAATATTTTACAGAAACTGAATTTGTCTCCCTCTAAATCCTCAGCAGATCTCCAGATTTACACAAGCACAATGAAAAGGGGTCTTTACTGTATCAGAAGCTTTTGCTTTGGTTTTGTTTTCCTTTCAATCATTCTACTCACTGTTAATGGGCGACTCACATAGGGCTCTGAGCCTGCATCTGATGGTCTCTGTCTAGAAAATCCAGGTTAATGTTGCATAAAAGCATAGCCAATCTGCTGGAAGAAGCACAGGATTTGAGAAAACATAAGCAACTGGCATGGCTGAATTTTCTTTTCTCAGAAATACACTTTTACCTTCTCACATAAGCTTAGATTTTTAGCCCAAGAAATTTCCTTTTGTAATTAAATTAAATCTGAAAAACAGTAACAAACAAAGAAACAAACCAGAAGATCCCCACCCCCCAGAAAACCCCCACAATGTGTGAGTTTTCAATATCGTTTAACATATTTTTTTCCTAACCAGCTCTAATTGTATACCAGGTTTTCTGAATGAACCCTGTACAAAATGAACAGACTTTATTTGCATGTTTTATTCCATATTATTTTGGACAAGAAAAGGTTGTGTGTGGGGGAGATGTAAAATGGACTCCCAAACTGGGGTGTGACTGCCCTCTAGTGTGATGTACTGTAACCCAGAAGGGAACAGGAACAGTATCTCTGGGACAATCCTATTGGAAATTGTCAAGGTTAGAGGAGGGACGAGACCACTGCACGGAAGAAATATCTCCCACACCAGTGGTGCAGTCACCATACAGTGAATTCCTTTGCTGCAAAAGCATTAGTATGTGGTCAAACAATACAAAGTAGTCTATTTCTTCCAGCAAAATGGAAAAACTCTGGTCAATTTTAAAAGCAAGTTCTTTATGAGAAGGCACGTCCCAATTGTAAAGGTTGTTAAACAGCAGGAAAGATTTATTCAAGGGAGAAACGTCCCCATCCTTTGAAAGCAGTCCAGATACTCATATGTCCACAGCTTTCTGTAAGGATGGTCATGTTTGCACACAGCTAGGCAGACAGTTTTGATGACACCTGAGTGTCCCTTCAAGCCCTCTGATTATATGAAATGAAAATGTTTGTCATTCATGCCCATAAGCAATTCATAAGGTATTTGTTGCTGACAGATGTATGACATTGGTAAAGACTTGCTGTACAGGATTCCAAATGTTAAACCTAACCGCAAAGAAACATAGGACGTGGTACGTGAAACCCTGGTTAAATATTTTTATTTATTTTTGCTTCACATGGCTCAAGAATACACATAAAAAGACAGAAAGATGAGGGAACAAACATTATCCTTCTATAATGTTTTACAATTCTCCTCCCTTTTCAAAATCTTGTCCTGTTCTGACACAGATTCAGTCAGGTATTAGCTGGTGCCTTTGTAGCTGATACTCAGCACCATTTCTTCTACTCATCATAGGACAATTCTTCAAGGCTTTATTTCACTAACTGTAACTCCCCCCAACCCTACTAACATACACACATATCCCCTCCCACCCCGTCCTACAGCGGTTTGTGACCTTATAAGCTAAGGACTTTAGTGCCCTGGTTATATTAGAAATTTAAGACTCTAAAAGCTCAAAAGGCAGAAACCTGTGGGGTATGAGAGCTGATTTGGAGAACAGTAAGCGTAAAATCTAAGCTCAGAGGAATTACCTATGTCAAAGTAACCTAGAACTGCAGGGTATTTTTGCTGGTTAAAAAATGTGACCTGGGGCTTCCCTGGTGGCGCAGTGGTTGGGAGTCCGCCTGCCGATGCAGGGGACATGGGTTCGTGCCCCGGTCTGGGAGGATCCCGCGTGCCATGGAGCAGCTGGGCCCGTGAGCCATGGCCGCTGGGCCTGCGCGTCCAGAGCCTGTGCTCCGCAACGGGAGAGGCCATAGCAGTGAGAGGCCTGCGTACCGCAAGAAAAAAAAAAAAAAATGTGACCTGTAACTCCAGGTATCTTGAACTAAACACAAAACAATATGAAACAAAACAAAAAACACTGCTATCCCACACTGGACCCCGAAATGCTGAAGGAGGAAATAACATTGCCAGCCATGGGCTTGGTAGATAAAACGTATCCAGGAAGACATGCTGACATCATAGCCTAGACTGGCAGAATCTCCAACTTCTCAGGCCATCTTTTATACAGAAAAATGTAGAGGGGATTGCCCATATAACCATTCTCAAGTTTTTGTAGCCACCTGTGTTTAAGAGGGGAATTCAGGTAAATTTCCTGTTGGTGTTCTCTGCCTGTGAAACAGGAAAGCAGTAGAGGGAGGCGGAGTACCTAGTGAAACGGGACACAGAGATACTGCAGAGTGAGTTTAATGTACATCCAATAGCATTTATAAAAATCAGGGAGCAGATTTAACTGCCCTGCATATTATTTATAGGAGTGGTATAAAGGTTAAGCTCCTTTTCATCCAGCAAGTAGAGAGAGGCACAAATAAACGGTGTGTCTTGGATCATAACCTAATGATCTGCCCCTTGCTTAGATTAAACATAAAATATAGTTGATTATAAAGGTAAATCTGTTAATTCATCATTAAACATAGATCAGAAATAAATAACATCATAATCTTAGTTACCACAGGGTTAAAATCTACCTGTTTCATCAGAGACCCTCAAGTTGAAAACTGAGCTCCCCTGAAAAAAATCTACCCCTTGTCTTCGAGCACCATAGCCCAGATTCCCCGTTTCCCTGCCTCATTGTTTCCTGCCGCTCTGTATTTGTCCTTTTGCATCTGACATGAATAATGCCACAACCTGGAGAATACACAGCCCTCTGGTAAGGCACTCACCCAGCTTTTCTAGGATTAATCACAGACGAAAACCCTAAATAACATACTGATATATTAACTCCATTAAAATCTAATTCAGTGGCAATAACTTTTAGAAAACCAACAAAGGGCTTATGAAGAACAAAGTGAGAAGAGACTAAAAAAAAGTAAATCAATGCTCTGACTGTAAGTAAATCAGAATTAGAGACAAGAGTACAAAATAAAATAAACCAGGCTAGAGTCCCAACCTTTGCTACAAAACTCATATATTCTTGCGAGGTCTACCTTTGAATCTATACATATATACTTAAGCAAATAATACTTAGGAGCTCTTAGCTGATGAGAGGCTTTCAAGTGTTAGGATGCCCAATTCAATATTTAGGAGATGCAGTAACACCAAAGAGATTCCATTTGTGCTTTCAAAGACCCTACATAAGAGTTTCATTGTGAATATTCACTAATTCATTCCTTTGAACTCTTCTACATGGGCAGCACTGTTCTAGATTGGGGCATGAAGGAATGAAGAAAACAGACCATCTCCCAGCTCTCACAAAAGTTGTAGGGATAGAGAATACATGGACTAGCATTGGAAAAAAACGAGGCGGCAGAGACCAAGGCATTCCTTTGAGAAGGTACAAAGGGAAGATGATGTTAAGACAGAGGGAGAAGACAGCCATCTACTAGCCAAGGAGAGAGGCTTGGACCAGATTTTTCTCCCGCAGCCCTCAGAAGGAACCAACACTGCTGCTATCCTGATCTCAAACTTCTAGCCTCCAGAACTGTGAGACAATAAAGTTGTGTTGTTTAAGCCACTCATTGTGTAGAACTTCGTTGCAGCAGCCCTAGATTGAATCTGGTATCTGATGCATAAAATACAGTCCAAGACTACCCCAGTAACCCGGAGAAAGACATTCCAGGAGGCTGGGGCAAGATGAGCAAGGGGCACCAGGCAGGGACTCACGGAGGACTTGTGAGGACTGACTCAAGATGGCCAGAAATACTAACCACATCATTCCTATATCCCCAAAGTTCCCATTCCACTGGCTTCTATCCTGATTTTACACGAGACAGAAAACCTTCAATCCCAAATTGTTTCCCGCTGGAAATCAACCCCCCTCCCCACAACACACACATACAAATTTGGTATTTAAAAGAGTTTGGGACATGGACAAAAACAAAAATGAAAAAAGAAATGGGTGAGATAAGATATTTCTGAAAAGGTTTTTTTTTCCCCATTATATATGGCATTTGGCTAGCTCTAGTTAAATGCCAAGGTTCTAGATCAAAAACGGGAAATTCTGTAAAATAGGCAGCAGCAGCATTTGATTTCATTTAGCTGCTGCCTCTGTTTTGACATTTCACCAAGAAACAAAAATTAACATAAATATTAAATACAGCAAAATTTAAAAACTAGAAGAAAAATGTTGTCCTTTTTTGGTCCCATAAATTGCCTATGTCTGTGTGCGTGCATGAGCACCTGTCTGTGTGTGTGTATGTAAAAACCGGCACTAATTTTCCCTGGTCTGATTAATTTAGTCTGTGATACTACCAATCACAAGTTTGTAAATCTGCTGCACAATGCATTGAAAGAGTGTTTGTCTAAGACCCACATGTTCAAGTTCTCACTGAACCATCCACTAATATTGTGACTTTGGGCCACTTCTTCCTTCTGAGCCTCAGTTACTTCATCTGTACAAGTGTGAATTTAAAATGCACATCCTGCTTATCTTAAAAGTTGCTTGTGAGATCCAGATGGTACTCTGTAATTGAAAGTGTTTGGTAATAGCAATAATGTGATAGTGATAGCAAGTCACTTGGTCACTGTCCTTTAGAAGCATATTAAAAAATGCTGCCAGTTTCAATTTTCAAGGAGCAGCGCATTTCAATATGCTTCTTATTGATGGTATCAGAACCATTGTTTGTGCTGAGCTCTGCGTTCTTCAAGAAATGTCATGATGTAAAATAAAAAAGCATTATCTCGGTACAGACTGCTCCATGCTATTCAAGAGTGGATCAGTAGATTTGGGTAAGTATCAGAAAGCTCCGTATTTATCAAAAAACAAAAACAAACCCAAACACAACCCTCCAGTGTTTTATACATTCAAGAACACCAGGGCTTCCCTGGTGGCGCAGTGGTTGAGAGTCCGCCTGCCGATGCAGGGGACACGGGTTCGTGCCCCGGTCCGGGAAGATCCCACGTGCCGCAGAGCGGCTGGGCCCGTGAGCCATGGCCGCTGAGCCTGCGCGTCCGGAGCCTGTGCTCCGCAATGGGAGAGGCCACAGCAGTGAGAGGCCCGCGTACCACAAAAAAAAAAAAAAAAAAAAAAAAAGACCACCGGTTACCTGACATCACATCTCCCCCAGGGGAGGTATGAGTGAAGAGCAGAGAGAAGACGACAGTATCAGCCTGACTGGAAGTCCCTCCACAGGGAAACAGGAAAGGTGAGGTGTTTCCCCTGCCCCCAGATAGAAACCATAATATTTATTTGAAATGGATGCAACATAAAGAAAACGGCCAAAGACAAATCCTTCATCATCACTCAGACCTGTTTCTCTCCCAGCTCTCCCCATCTCAGTCATTGTCACCCCTACGTACTCAAGTACTCAAGCCGGAGATCTGGAAGTGGTTCTCAGCACTCTCTCCTCCTTTATCTGACAGGTTCGATCTGTCATCCCAAACTGTTGATTTAATCTTAAAATCATGTCTTGATCTGTCTTTCTCTGTCCATCTCCATGCCACTGTCACGGTCCAGGTCCAGCCCACTGTCATGTCTCACCTGATCTACTGAAGTGGCCTCCTAACCAACCTTTGCCTCCTACTCTTGCTTCTCTACAATCTATTCACCACACGACAACAAGGATGATTTTTTTTTTTTTTTTTTCGGTACACAGGCCTCTCACTGCTGTGGCCTCTCCCGTTGCGGAGCACCGCAGGCTCAGCGGCCATGGTCCAGCCGCTCCACGGCATGTGGGATCTTCCCGGACCGGGGCACGAACCCATGTCCCCTGCATCGGCAGGCGGACTCTCAACCACTGTGCCACCAGGGAAGCCCTGGGATGATTTTTTAAAATATATATCAGATTATGTTACCTCCTGATTAAAATCCTCCAAGGGCATCCTCCAAATCCTAACCACAGTTTGCCAAGCCCTCAGTCGCTCAGGACGAAGCCATGCCTATCTGCGTTTTTTGTCTCCTACCACACTCCCTATTACTCATTGTAACACAGCCACACTGGCCTCCTTTCTCTTCTCAGAGCCAACCTCCTGCTGGCCTTAAGGGTCTGGCACTTCCTACTCCCTTTGCCTTAAGTGCTTTTACATTCATGCATCTTTATGAGACAGGATCTTTCCTGTAATTTCTAGTTTCAGTTCAAACCCCATTTCCTCAGAAACACCTTCCTCATGATCTCAAGTAGTCCCCCGCCCACCTCTCATTCACTCTCTATCCTATCACCTAATTTTATTGTCTTTAAAGACCTTATTATATTAAAGTTTCTTGTTTATGAACATGCTTATCATTTATCATCCTCACCCTGGAATCCCTTCTCCACCCCCATGGCATATTAGAAATTAAATTGCACGAGAGCAGGGACCCTTGCTGTCCTGTCCCATGTTTTGTTCCTAACATGTTGATGCATAAATGAAAAGAACAATAGAAGATGGAAAGATCCGGGTAGAGCTTCCTGGGTAAAGGCATAGCCGAGGGGGGCCAAGGGGAGACATCCAGCGCAGAAGAGGAGAATGAAGGTACATTGGTGGATGAGGTTTCATACATGTAAGGAGATAAAAACTTAATAGGAGTCGGGATTTATCCTGAGAGGACAAGATCCAGTTCTTTCTCTCAGATAGAAGACATGCCTGCAGCCCCTTAGAAATCTGCTTTCCATAAGAAGAAGTGATTAAATTTTGCTACACTTGAAAAGAACACTTTAACCAAAAGGAAGTTTCTTATTGATTGGGATATTTAGATGTCCCTGACACTGGCCCGTGAATTCTCAACATGTGGTTAAGAAGGAATCATAGCAGAGAAGATAATTTTACCTCTTCCTTGATGACACCTTTAAACAGGACCTAGCCACAGAGAACAGCTGTGTCAGGGGGGAGTTCACTAGCCTAGTCCAGCTGTTAAGGCCAGGGATGTGAATTCAATCAGTAAATTATAGGATTTTATGTTAGAAGGAACCTTAAAAATCATCTGGGCCAACCACTGCCCATACTACAAAGAAATCAACCAACCCATAATTCAAACGAGGAAAAAAGCCCAAGAGGTTGACTAAATTTCTTCTTTCTGCTTGCTAATTTAAGACTGTTCCCACACTTCATTCCGTGAAGAAGAAGCCAAAAACCTTGCTCATCTTCCTTCTCTACCTAAGAAGGTCCCAAAGTGTGACATAAGCTGGCACAGGGCACGGTGGAAATCACGTCTGCGGAGATCTGCCAAATGACTTGAGTGTTTCACTCTAAATTCAGCCAAACCCAAGGAAGTTCTTTGACAGGTTTCTCAGGCCTCAGGCCCTTTTGTGCTGCACCTTTTCAAAGGCTCGTCAGAATACATCCGTGAAGGCACAAAACATTGGCAGGATGGAGTAGCCAATATGTCCATATATACCATGAGGTAATAACACTCTCTGATTCGTTTTTCATGCTTAATCCACCTTTAAGGGTTTTCAGATACAACAATTCCTCTTTTGTTCCCAGCAGTTGAGGTTGTGCATACAATAGATCCAACATTAAAAAATATCACTCAGACACTTCCTGTGTCACCTGCACAGAGTTTTCAGGAGATCAAGGCTTCTGTCTGAGCCCTGGGGAATGTCTCCTCTCTCCAAGGAAACACATCAAAGATAAAAGCGCCCTCCTCCACAAATAATCAAAGAAATCCAAATATAAGCAGAAAGTGAAATGGGAAAGTGAGATGTTGCTAAATGCATGAGTCACATGTGTGCTTTCAGAGCATCCCATCTCCTGCTTTGTCTTCTCTCCCGTGGCTGCTGCCCCAAGGTTGACTAACACTGAATAGTGACCCTGGCGTGTGATGTATGGGGCTGTCTGATTTGTCAGTTTTCAATTGCCTGGTGAAAAAGCTGAGTTCTTCATCCCTACCACCATCCTCCTCCCTCTATCTCTTTCTGCTCTTCTCAGAGTATAAGAAAGACAAGAATTTCTTATTATCTTAGGGATCCTTGTTGCCTCTTTTTCGTGGTGTTTTGTCTGCTAGAATCTGACTGATAAGTGCTTCTGTTCCTCCCCCTATTGGAGCCCCCAGAAAACTGGCAGTCTTGACACTTTCCTGACACTTCTAAACAACTCAGGCTCTTCCTGCCAACTCCCAGTGGCTCTCTAAACCTTTTTAATCCTGTAGAATGCAAACTAATCTACAGAGAGAAAGGTGCCAGGCCTGGTCTGGCAGCTGAAGCTACGAATGTCAGAGTGGGGAAAATGATAAATACACCTGCCACAGAGAAAGGGAGAGACGTGGCCAGGCTCAGCACCACAATAAGGTTATTTAATGTACAGAGATAGGCAGGACACTCTCCAGTACCCTCGAGTGCAAACTGTAGGGAGGTGATTTGTTCAGAAAGAAAAATGACAGCTATTAATAATGTGCACAGTCTGGAGGTGGCTGTGTTTGGGAAGACAGGGAGATAAGGAGCAGAAATCCTGTGTCCCCTCACATCCCTCTTAGCTTTTCTCTGTTTGATCCAGGGCTACAGAAATCACTAGTGCCTCATGATCTATACACATCCATGCTGTGGAAGAAGAGGTATGGTTGCCTCTCACATCGAAGCAACTGGATTAAGTTAATATCAGGCTGGTCCAGAAGCAAAAGTTGACACTGGGGAAAAAGGCGTCTCTCTGTGTTTCCGACTTCTCCCTGGTCAGGAGTGGTGTGCTGGGCAAAACCTTGAGTTTAGAGTTAGATGAACTGCAAATTATGAAAATGTTTCTACCATCTTTTTTTTCTTAAGTCAATCAAGCATGCCAGGTCTGTGGACTAATAAAGTATTTCCACTTAAGATATGGATCCAAGACTTTATGTGTGCATACACACACACACACACACACACACACACACACACACACACACTGCTCCTCCAATAAAAGGCAAATCTGGAGATAGAGACTTAGGTCTCAGGAAGAAGATCACAAATGGAGGTCTGCAAGTTTGCCTTAACCAATTTTTCCTAAGATTATAATCTCCTAGAAGGCAGAGACCATATCACTTTACTTAATTTTAGACCCCCAAACATGGAACCATATGCAGTTAAATAGTTGCGAAATTATTTGGATGACAATGACACTAGGACAATATAACTTAAACTGTTAAACTCAAATGAAATTATGACATAGGCAGTTTAATCAATTTCTTAGAGCAAAGTGAAATCGATTGATACCTAAATGGATAATGACAGATGGAATACTGGGAACTAGGCTCTTAGGCACCACAGGAATATTGAACTTAAATAAAAAGCCAGTCTTGCCTTTCCCCTCAACACAGACAAATCAACTAGATCTTCATAAGGAATCAGAGAATTCCTGAGTCTCTCATTCAGGAAGGAATATGATAAGGAAACGATAAGGAAGGAATCATTTTCCTTCTTTTCTTATAAAGGGACAATGGCCCCAATCTTATCAAATTTACCTAGGTTGAAAATAATGTAGACTAATGAATAATATGCATCCATTTTCTTTCAAAATGTTGGCCTCATAGGAAGCTAATAAAAAAAATGTCAACTGATTTCCTATAATACGAGTTTTCATAGAAAAATCACAAGTATGTCCTAAGGTGCAAAAGCATAACTGCAAGCTATTCTGAAGCTTACACTACAATCTTAAAGTAATACATTTTATAGAACATTTTGTAATAATGTAAATATTGGCCACCGATAAAATTTTCATTTGATAATTATTTTTCTTTGACATTAAGGTCAATATTTGTCACTGTTACAGCCACAAACCTCAAAGGAAATATGTCTGACACTTTATATTTCTTATCTAAGCATCCAATGGAACAGCCAACTGACCACTGAGTTTAATATAAACCAACATCTGAGGTAGTATGTTTGCAATTATTACAATTTTTAGAACCAGACATTGGTGAGTTTTGATCAATGCTAGACCACAGGCAACTGAGTTCTTTCCAGACCTTTCCATCTTTGAACTCTTTCCAGAGATAGTTGGGAAAAAAAGATCATATTGACTTCATGCAAGGGAGAGAGAAAATCTTGGAAAAAATACATTTAAAATAAATAATATTTTATACATATGTATAAAATTTATGTCTCTATATATACAGTAGATAGGTAGCTAGATAGGTAGAGATATACTCATATAAAACTACTGTGGAAAATGACTCTTAGTGCTCCCCAAGTCAGGCTTGATTTTATGAGTTTCTGAAAAAACAGACTGAGCTTGAGAATTAAACAAGAAATGCTATCTTATCATAATAACATTTTATCCCCCATGATCCAGAAAAGATGAAAGCCATCAAGTAATATACAGGACTCTGCCTTTAAAAAGTCAGTTAAGACAGCCTATGAGAACTCTTCTCTCCGAAGATGGTTCTGTGAGATTTTCAGGGCATTGTATCAGATTTATATGAGATATTTATTAAGGAAATATTATAAAGTTCATCAAACTCGATTTAGAGTTATTGAGCACTTATTAAACACCCAAATTAAGTACCCAGAACACCTGCATTAAGCCTTGAAAACAAAATTACATCAAAATACTTTAGAATCACCTTGATACCTCAGATACATGTCTGATGCATCAATATTTAAATGTCCAAACAATATATACTAACCTTAAACAAATCTATCTCAATAATATTATTTGAAAATTAAACAGAAAAAAATGCACTTGAGGTCATCTGAATAGCTCAGTGGCCCTCTGTCTACTGAGACAAATTTTTTAAAGTAATTAACAAACATTTTAATCCAAGTGAGAAGTACGTGACTTTCACTGCAGAAATGATAGTGCTCTAGGAACTCACAACTGACAATTAGGAGTACCAAATACTTACTTTTGATTTATGAGTAATAACATTCTTGAAAAGAATGTGTTATTATTTCCCTACCTGCTTCTTTAGTTTTATATCTCCTGCAGACTCCATATATTTCTACTGTACTTTTATTGAAGTGATTCTTTTCTTTTTTTTTTTTTTAGCTGTACGCGGGCCTCTCACTGTTGTGGCCTCTCCTGTTGCGGAGCACAGGCTCAGCGGCCATGGCTCACGGGCCCAGCCGCTCCGCGGCATGTGGGATCCTCCCAGACCGGGGCACAAACCCGTGTCCCCTGCATCGGCAGGCGGACTCTCAACCACTGCGCCACCAGGGAAGTCCTGATTCTTTTCTTTTTTTTGGTTGCTCTGGGTCTTCATTGCTGCACGGGGGCTTTCTCTAGTTGTGGCTAGCGGGGGCTACTCTTCATTGCAGTGCACAGGCTCCTCATTGCAGTGGCTTCTCTTGTTGTGGAGCACAGGCTCTAGGCATGCAGGCTTCAGTAGTTGCAGCATACAGTCTCAGTAGTTGCAGCTCATGGGCTCTAGAGCATGGGTTCAGTAGTTGTGGCACATGGGCTCAGTTGCCCTGCAGCATGGGGTATCGTCCTGGACCAGGGATCGAACCCATGTCCCCTGCATTGGCAGGCAGATCCTTAACCACTGGACCACAAGGGAAGTCCCTATTGAAGTGATTCTGAGTACTGAAATCTTGTGAAAAAGATCAGAGCAAATAATCGTAAGATAAAGTGGTATTTTAATTGAGTCACTACTTCCTCCTAACAACATATGAATTTGAGTATAAACTTATTTCTTTGTATTAAAAATAAATCATCCCTCATGTAAGATACAAAAGTTTAAGTAGAAGCAACAACAATCCATGTAAACTGTTTGAAATTTACAAAATGTCTGATCTTGGAATGTCCACTACAATAAGCAAGTATTACATGGTTTTGGTTGAAGTTCATTCATATTCATAAAATATGGTTCTGTGAAACCTGAGATTACACTGAAATAGTCTATTCAGTTCAGTCTAGCATCATAGTCATTAAGAAAACATATTATCCTTAGTGACATATTATAGGAAGCAACAATAACCATCTGTATGAAATTTATAATTTTATAAGACCAGGAACATAATTATAATCATTTTCTATTAAATGCATGGGTCAATAATTCAAAGACCATTTTCCATATCTAGATAATAGTACAATAGCAGCAATTATTTGCTTTGGCCATTAATCGACTATGACCTAGGGTTATTAATCTTTCATTTACCCTCCACTCTTACTTACGTAAACATGTTATTTTAAATGTATGAGAGACCACTTTCAAGCATTAGAACACTCACAATTGTTACTTCCCAAGTGTTGTTCTGCATTTGTAGGTATGTAATCACTTCTTAACCTACCTTGTTATAAAACTGGAATGACCTTGGAATGGGCTGCTGAGGCTCTAAAGAGATTTAAGAGAAAGCAGTATCATGGGAAGATGCCTTTGATTTAATACTAAGTGCAAGAGGAAAGTACAACGTGCATGAATTATTATTATAGCTACAGTAACACCTTAGGCGTGGGAAATACCTGAAATACCTAAGAACTGCCTTGTTGTTGTGTTAAGGTGTTAAAACTGTATAATTTCCATTTTCTTCATTCTGCTTTTCAATATTGCCAGTTTTTCTTACTTAGTATTTATTACTTTATATATTTACTCCCTTTTTTGGAAACGTGAAAGTAAAGGGCTTCCCTGGTGGTGCAGTGGTTAAGAATCTGCCTGCCAATGCAGGGGATGGGTTCGAGCCCTGGTCCAGGAAGATCCCACATGCCGCAGGGCAACTAAACCCGTGCGCCACAACTACTGAAGTCCATGCGCTCTAGGGCCTACGTGCTGCTACTACTGAGCCCACGTGCTGCAACTACTGAAGCCCGCATGCCTAGAGCCCGTGCTCCGCAACAAGAAGCCACCACAATGAGAAGGCTGCACACCTCAATGAAGAGTATCCCCTGCTCGCCACAGCTAGAGAAAGCCCGCATGCAGCAACGAAGACCCAGCGCAGCCAAAAATAAATAAATAAAATAAATAAATTTAAAAAAAAGTATATAGTAAGGATATATCATTTATATTATATATACTATGTAATATATATATATGTGTGTGTGTATTTTTAAGTATAAAGTAGTGTTATTGTGTTTCAGTTTTCCTGGTTTCTGGATGATTTTATTTTCAACCTTCAGAAAAGCTCATTTAAAGTAACAGTTAAAGCAGTTGGTTTCAAACATCTCCTTAAACTGGAATAACAACAAAATGTTTCATAGAATTCAACAAATGAGAAGAATTTAAATGCCCCAAACATCAGATCCAAATGGTACAAATAAAAATGTCTAAATTTGTTCCTGAAACCAAAGGACAAGATGATAAAGGAAGAACATCACCTTTTCTATAGAATCATCAGACCTCGAGACAGATGGTCCACTTTGCCATAGAAACAGTTAAAGAATAAATAAGCAATTGCAGCAGCATTATGGAGAGTCAGTTATGTGTTTTAAAATCTATGGAGTGATAATGCTAATTCAATATGAAAATCTTCCCTATTAGCCATTTCAGTAAAATAGCAAATTAACCAATCTCTTATTATAGAAAGTGCCATTTTCACAATTTAATAAAACACAAATCTATTATGGCAAATAAGGTTAATGTGGAAAAATGCCATAGACATTTTAAAAATGAGACTTTGTAATGTGCTAATGAGCCCTCCTAAAAAAGTAGGTCATTTTGGCTCTGCTGTGCCATTGTTCTGAAACTAGTCTAGGAAGAAATATAGAGTAATAACATTTAAAACATAGAAATAAACACTAATTTGTGAATTCATTTAGACTTACAAACCTCTTTGCATATTCTTATAAAATATTTCTTTCAACAACAAAGAAGTTGCTCACAGCCTAGGACTTAGAAGGAGAGAGGATGGAAAAAGTGTCCTGTCTCCTCTGTATCAAGGTGATTACACAAGCAAGTATTCTCATCCTTCTCCCATGTCCCCAACTATCTTGCTGTCTCGTCCGTCATTTGTTAACTATGCACTCTTAACAAATTTGTTTTATGTGCCCATAAAGGCAAAATATATGTTTGGGGCACCAGCAATGCAGGGGTTAACAAAAACACAAAAAACAGGAGGTAAATTTCAGCTTTGATTAACCTGTCAAAGTTTTTGTGATCTAAAATAAGGCTATTTTTATGTTACCCCATAGATTTGGTGCTTTATAGCTTAATGTTATTTGTTTCATATTGGAAGAAAGAGGATTAGCATGTACTCATTG
This sequence comes from Mesoplodon densirostris, assembly GCF_025265405.1. Lineage (NCBI taxonomy): Eukaryota > Metazoa > Chordata > Mammalia > Artiodactyla > Ziphiidae > Mesoplodon > Mesoplodon densirostris. Next base: position 19,348,567 of record NC_082670.1, read on the forward strand.
TACTTGGCCTTTAAGGTGGTGACAAGTCTGTATGGAGAAACAAGAGAGAATCAGAGATATTTGGTCAGAAGTTATAACAGGCTTTGTGATAGACTAATATAAAAGGTGGAGAAGAATACAAACTCAAAGATAGTTCTAAGGTTTTGAGCTGGGCAAAATAGTGGAAGTGTCTCCAGAAATAAGATGGGAGAAAGGATCAGAGCAGAACAAAAGATAAGTTACTTTTGAGCCTTGTTTAGTTTGAAGAGACCACTAAGTAGCATTAAATGATTTGGTCCCGAAGAATAAATGTAGGACACCCCAAATTCTGAGTCTGATGGTGAGACACAGGAGGTCATTTTTATGTGTACACGGCCAATCAAAACATATAATTATGACTCGTCCATGACTAACTCAAACCTTTGCAAGCCCCCGTGCCTAAAGATCTGACAGTATAATATTAAATAAAACAATCATGGAGACCAACATATTGCATTTTGTTTATGATGGTGTTGTTTGGTTTGGTGTCTCTTTCATTATCCTAGAGATATTAACCTCTAATTTTAGACACTTGTGAGGATGAGTGATCATCTTAGGTAATTAGGCCAAGTCACTGAACCCTTCTGTCATACAAATAAGCAAAGAAAAACTTGTTTGGCATTTTTGTTTTATTTTTCTTTAGTAACTTTGACCATTTTTATCATGAGAGTAGCATAACCTTCTAATTAATTAATTGAATGTACCATATTGGTTGAGAGTGAGAAGGTAAGGAATAAAGAGTGAATTCATGGGTGGTTAGTACATTTTAATTATTGGAGTAAGTTTTTAACCTCCGTTTTGAATTCTGACTTGATCAGTAGATTTCAGGCCTCCAGTAGGTCAAGTATGAAAAAGAGAATGCTCAGGAGTCATGAAAATTCATTTTAATACTGACAGTAGCTTACCAATGTTCAGTTAAATCTCTATACCCTGTCAGGGGTTCTAAAATACCAGTGTTGCTGAGGCCAGTCTTTAGGTTTTCATGTCCATTAATCCTTTGTAGTCCTACTGTATTTGCTTGAAGGGAATGTAGAGTACATAATCCAATCTTATTTTTTGTAAAGACATGATGAAACTGATGGTCAGAGGCTAAATAATAAGTCCAGGACTACATGGCTAATTAAAAGCATGGAGCAGGGCTTTCAGTTTAAGCTCCAGCATATAAAGAGCTTGTAAATTGTCACTTCCAACCTTACAACAAGAAAAAAGGTGAACTAACTGAAAATCAATGACTTTTCTTGAACAAATCAGATAACTGTGGTTCCAGGACAAACCACCACCCCGAAATCTAAAAAAACAGATACGTCAAGAGAGATACAGCTTCTGATCTCGGCTTAATCTGGAGCAGAAGCCACTGGAATCCTTATTTGGTAGGAACACTTGAATGACTATTTTGTTAAATTGGTAGAGATCAAATTCAGATTAGTGTGAGAGTGAGACATTCCTGGGGGTAGCAGTCTTAGGGAGGTCCTAAATTTATGTGAGCTTTTATTCCAAAAACTCCACTGAGGTTTCATGGTAAGGATCTGAGAAGGATCCCCTTATGGCCCAGGCTGGGGGAAGGGAGGAGTAGTAATCTTAAAATCCACACATATTCTATGCCCTAACAAAAGTCTAGTCTCCAGAGGGAAGGGATTCACCACAGGGCAAGCTTGCAACCTTAACCCTAGTTCAGAAAAAGGAATCCTGCTCCAATTCCAGCCTTCCTGTCTCACTCAGAGAACAAAAATGTCAACAGGGTACCAGACGTTGAGGAAATAGAGACATTGCAGTCAGGGAAAGGGGTAGGAGAATGGGGGGAATAAAAAGCTACATTCCTGGAGGAGGAACAGCAATACTTGTGAAGGTTTCACCTCTGAGACCCAAGCTCACGAAAAGGTTGAGACTTAATAAGAAGATTATAGCATGCCCCTCTCCCCTCCACATTTTAGAACATCAACAAGACTCCAACATAATAACAGTGGATTATAGCGGAAAGACACATAGTTATAGTTGGAGGTTTCAACATCCCTCTGTCAGTAATGGAAAGATCAAGCAGGCAGAAAATCAGTAAGGTTCTAGATAACCTGAATAACACTATCAGGCAACTTGATCTAATTGACATTTATAAAATACTCTAAACAACAACAGAATACACATTCTTTTCAAGCTCACATGGCATATTCATCAAGATAGACCATATTCTGGTCCGTAAAATATAACTTAATAAATTTAAAACAATAGAAATCATACAGAATACGTTCTCAGACGAAAACAAACATAAACCAGAAAGGCTTCAAGGACCTACAATAGTTTCTTCTAGGTCCTTTGTTCTTCTGAAAGAGAATAAAGTTGGAGGACTCAACTTGTCCAATTTCATGACTTACAAAGCTGCCAGAAACAAGATAGCATAGTATAGGCAAAATAAAAGACATATTGGTAAATGGAACAGAATATAGAGCCTAGAGATAGACCCACACAAGTACAGTCAACTGATTTTTGACAAAGGCACAAAGTCAATGCAATGAAGAAAGGATCGTCTTTTCAACAAATCTCCCATGCAGAAAAATTCCAAATAATTTTGGTAAATGCTCATGCCTCAAAGTGTTGGCACATAACTCCCCACCCCTTCAGATGCACTCCAGGTAGTGACATCCTTCCAAAGAGTACATTATGGAAAGGGGGCAAGAAGGGACTTTACAGTGGAGGAACCTGGCAAATACTACTTTAGCCAAATGATCAAGGTTAATATCAACAGTGACAAGTCATGCTGAGAACAAGTACCATTGATATGCTGTAAGAAGGACAGCCTTCCTCTGTGATCTTTCTTCTCTCCTGTTTAAAAATGAGAAACATCAGAAAAAAAAATTGAGGTATTTCACAAAACACCTGACCAGTAATCCCCAGAAATGTCAACGTGTTCAAAAACAAAGTATGTCTGACAAATTTTTACAGGCTATTGGAGCTTAAGAAACATGATGACTAAAGGTAATTTGATATCCTGGAACAGAAAAGGGACATTCAAGAAAAAATAGTGATATTGGAATAAACTATGCATTTTAGTTATAAAGATATAGCAAAACTGGTACATTAGCTGCAACAAATGTACCATAGAAATATTAACAACAGAGAAAACTGGCAGCTGGGTATACAGAAACTGTAATATTTTTGCAACTTTTCTAAAAACAAAAAATTAATGTATAGCCAATTGCCTGATTCAGCTCATTTGTTTTTTTGGAAAATACTAGCTTGACTCACACTAGCCTGCTCAACTCATCCAGGTTTTTTTTTTTTTTTTCTAATGTGACACATTGCTTATGTGTCAATGTAGCAATCTATATTTGTTTGATATTACATTTTATTCTTTCCTGAGTGCTGGGTACCTAGTAGTCACTCAATAAATATTTCCTGGATGCTAGCAGATTGTCCTTCCTTAAGTTCCCAGGGAAAAATATTATTTTAAGGAAAAAAAGTTGCAGGCATCAATAAAATGAAACCTGTTCACCTCTGCATCCATTTAAAAGCAGTTTTTTAAAAAAGATTCCTCTTATTTGACAAAAGAGAAAGAACGAAATTAATCTCTATTAAAGATAAACTCCATAGAGGACAGAAACCATCATTTTCTTTCACAAAACTTTTTGGTCTTTTCAGAATTAAAAAAAAAAAAAAGGCATGGGACATTTTAAAAGAGAAGAAAGCAAAAGAACAATCCATGTAAGTTTACAAATTTGCTGAGTTGTAGGGTTCTTGAAAGCCTTTCCATTACAAAATTAATCCTGGGGCAGAAAAGAATTCCAGATTCTGGAGCTCATGTCTGAGAAACTTATTTTTCCCTGGAGCTTAATCCTTAAGGGGTCTCAAAGAATTAGGACTTCAGGGCATACAAACACAGAATCATTGAATAATTCAAGTTGCAAAGCTCAATACGCAGATTACATTTCAGGAATATTTGGCCCCAAATTTCATATGGACAAGAGAATAATCATCTGTTGCTAAGTATAATAAATTCATGAAGAGTTTCTATTTTGCCAATCTGGAAAAAAGTAGAAAACAAAAAGAAAAATGACCTTCACTATCTTTCATCTGCAATAAAATGTGGAAATACTGCCCTTTGGAAGGGGCAAGAGTAAGAAAGAAACCACGAATCTCTTTGTATCACTAATGATATTAGAACAGCTTGCTTCTATTTTAAATCCCCAGAGATCTTGCTGGGATCTTTTTCCTCCATAGCTTACTTCCTTTTATCACCATTTCCTTTATGAGAATAGGATATGTACTGAATGGACCCAAGCATGAAAGGTAGTTTTCAGATGGATTAGAAAATTCCCAGTTTATATGATACATTGTATTTGTATTTCCTAGTTATATACTTAACATGCTTATATTTAAACATTTTATAGCTTCCTCTTTTAAAGCCCTCTCTTTTAGTGGTTAAGTACCTTGAAGCCAAGATCTTACGTTAAAGGAGAATCGAATTAGACCTTTCAATTCAGACAGGCTGCTGAACTCTTTTAGCTCCACTATAGAAATGTACAGTAAGACCTTTTTTTGGTCTCCGTGGTGAAAATAGTAGTTATCTTCAAGGAAAAAAAAAAGGAAAAGACATGAATTATCCCCCCTCAATTTAAGCCCAAGGAGCAAGCAGGTGACCCTGCCTCTTTGTCCTTCTACATAAGAAGGAAGGTGGTTTTCAAATTTTGAGACAGCTACTAGGAGTGGGGGTGGGGAAAAAGTGTGTTGTTGCTGCATTTAAACCCTTAAATACATCACATCTAAAACGCCTTCACACTGAAAGCATGAAAATTGCAGTAACTACTTCAATAAGCAAGTAGTTTAAATATAATTTCTGGCACCATGTACATGTGCACAGAGAAAATGAGTTAAGAAAGACAGAATGTAGTTTTACAAAAAGGAAAGCATAAAACGCTAAATATGCTTGCAAGTGTGTACCCATGAAAGTAATGTCATTTAAGAAAAAGAATTAGCTATTGACAAGGAAGCATATTTCTTCCTAACCGACATTTGGCATTAAGCTAGGTTTGAGAAAGAGGGTAGAAAAACCTTATAACAGAAATTGCTATCATCAATATCAAATGAAGCATGTCAAGCTTGCAGCCAGGAACTAGAAAGGACTTGGGATGCAAAGAGGGTGGGGATGGGGGGAGAGAAGACAACCTCTATAAGGTTAAATCAGAATGGCTTACATCACTTCTGAATGAAATAAACTTGAAGATGATGCTCAGAAAGCTGATATGGTGGATAATGAAGAATATAAAGAATGCCCCACCCCCCACCAAATGCAGACTCAAAGAGTACCAGAGCTACCATACAAGTTTTGCGCCTTACCCTGTGACCCTTGGCATTATCTGGGAAAAAATACAAAAGGCCAGATTCTGTCTTTACTCAGGGTGACTACTGTAGGATGTTAATAGACTAGAAGTCTCACACAACAACTCTTGTAGTCATTACCTCCATTACTGTGTTGGGCAGTGAAATCCTTGCAGAGTGTTGACAAATTATGTTTCTCTTATCATATACTTGAATGCTGGAGAATCATGCTTTTAAAAGTTATCCAGGGCTTCCCTGGTGGCGCAGTGGTTGAGAGCCCGCCTGTCGATGCAGGGGACACGGGTTCGTGCCCCGGCCCAGGAAGATCCCACATGCCGCGGAGCGGCTGGGCCCGTGAGCCATGGCCGCTGGGTCTCCGCGTCCGGAGCCTGTGCTCCACAACGGGAGAGGCCACAACAGTGAGAGGCCCGCGTACCACAAAAAAAAAAAAAAAAAAAAAAAAGTTATCCATAATTGTTTCAAAGCAATAGTGTACTTTAAAAGGGCAAAACTACGCCTCATTATCCAAGCCAGATACTTATAAAATTCTGAGAATCAAATTGTTCTCACTGCTTGATGATCACCCTTTGAAAAGTAGTTATATGCCTTTGGATTAAAAGCCCTCACTTTGGCAAATCATTTCTCTATTTTCTTACCTCCCTAGAAATTAGAGGATGAACTAAAGAGATAAGGAGGAATCTAGTGTTAGAACATAGATCTATCATGGGCAAAAGGAAAAGCCACATCAGGAAGATACCAGGAATTCTTTAATGATCCCTCAACCCATTCCTTAATCCTCATGGTTTACAAACTTAAATCAGAGACTTTATAAAAATAAATCTTACTGGAAGCTTGTTATATAGAACAGATAAATAAGAAATTCATTTGATTAAGGTGAAATGGAATATTTAGAGGGTGGGGTGCTGTGCTGAGGTGAAAAGACACTTCTTAAGATCTGGAGACTAGTAGAAGCATATTTGAAAACCACCTCCAAGTTCCACCCTAGCAACACATATCTACCTTCCATTTCCTGCTGGAAATTAGCACCTACACTGGTACCACAGGTCCCTTGCTATAGGATAGTCTGTGGAAAAAGGCTCAGTGACAAACTCCAAATACATCCCAAAGTATTTTGTTCTGGTCCCAAAGCATTTTGTTTGGATATTAAAAGATGCTGAAGTCCTAAAATAAGATTCTTCAAACAGCAGTATACCAATGTAGACAATCAAGATATGTCCATTGTCTGTAGCCAGCTCCCCTCCTGGAGCTGTGACATTTATGACTAACATATGATTGGAATTCAACAGTGAATAGTTGAGTCAGGAAATTCAGACAAAACAGAAGAGGAGGAGACAATAGTCATTTCCAGTGGGGGCTAAAAAGGTGCCCAATTTTTAAGTTGTCTTGACACAATAGAAAGAGCACAGGATTTAGTCAAAACACCTTGGTTCATATCCTGATGTCAACACACAATGGCTGAGTGATTATTTACAACTTATTTATTCACTCTGAATTTCAGAGTCCTTATTCACAAGATGAAAACAAGAGTAGCACCAAACTTTTAGCATTGTTTCAAGGAAAGGTGAGATAGCATAACCAGGGTCTAGGATTCTATGCAAAGTACACATTCCTGAGGACCTCACATCCTTTATCCCTCACATCATATAAGACTAATACTTACAAAGATGGTCTGTATTTTGAGTTGCCTACTAGTGTGCTGACTTGATGATGCAATAGTACAAAACACAGTTTAAAATTCACTTGATCCAAAGATTTGGAACTTCCTGATACTTACTGGATTTTCAATTTGGAGAGGTTTACAAAATTTCAAAAAATTTTTATAAGACTTAATTAGTGGTAATTAATGATTACTGCTATAACGATGTCAATTTTTCACAAAGTTTAATCACACAGAACCTACGCATGCTTTTTTAATTGTGGTTGCCATCATCATTATTATTATAAGTATGAATTCAGGTGAGTGAATGCTATTTTCACTTGCTCAGTTTCCTCTAGACTCAACATGTCATGGTTTCTAGTACTATGGGGAAAGAGGATTAGGCTATGTAGGGGTGGTTTAGTGATAAACATTAATGCTCGTGGATACACTATTTCTTACATTAGTTCAATCCATTTTTAAAAATTCTTTCCAAAGGCAGAATTTCCCTGTACAAAGCATAAAGTGGGCAAACTAGCGCTATTGGAGATGTAAGCAGGGTAAGACAAACAGCATGTAAGCTCGAATGTTCTCCTTGAGGTGTTACAGAAGTGTCTTGTTTCTATGTGTCTGCTTAAGCTGTTGGTTTGGAAGACCACCTGTGGAAGACCTTGCCTTAAGCATGGAATCTTTAAAAAAAAACAGAAAAACTTTGCTTGTTTTTCCATGTGTTTATTTTTGTTTTTGCTGTCATGGTTATTTCTCCTCCATGGCATTATAGGACACTTCCAAAATGGAAGTGGGTATATAGAAGAATAAACTAAAAAGGACATGCAGTTCTCAGCAGTAAGAAGTTAAACAGCTTTCCTTGTCATGTGGCCATAATTTAAGCACCACAAAGACTGTTCTGTTTAGCAACTTTTTTGGCAATGATCAAAAACTCTGAAAAAGGCCTAAATCATATAAAAGAGAAAACACTAGAAAGACAATGCTCAGGTGAACCAGGAAATTATTTTTAAATGTGTCATTTAATTTTATAAGGTCAGTGAGAAAATCTTTACATTCTTTCAGAAAACACAATTTATTGCTTCAAAAATGTTCATGTGATTCCTGAAAAGAAATTATTAATGCATTCATCCAAGTACCAACTTTGCCATTTCATCCCATTAAAAAAAATGTATAATCTATTTCAGCAGAATCTGGGCAAACTTGATGTCTTTTTTCTTTCAAATGAGGAAATTTGGAAGGGACTTTCAAGATGGCGGAGGAGCAAGACGTGAAGATCACCTTCCTCCCCACAAATACATCAGAAATACATCTACATGTGGAACACTCCTACAGAACACCTACTGAATGCTGGCAAAGACCTCAGACTTCCCAAAAGGCAAGTAACTCCCCACATACCAGGCTGTGTGGCTGACAGGGTCATGGTACTCTGGCCAGGTGTCTGGCCTGAGCCTCTGAGGTGGCAGAGCTGAGTTCAGGACATTGGTCCACAGATACCTCCGGGCCCTATGTAATATCAATCAGCGAGAGATCTCCATTTCAATGCTAAGACCCAGATCCACTCAATGACCAGCAAACTACAGTGCTGGACACCTTATGCCAAACAATTAGCAGGACAGGAACACAACACCACCCATTAGCAGAGAGGCTGCCTCAAATCAAAATAAGGTGACAGACACCCCCAAAACACACCATTGGATGCTGTCCTGCTCACCAGGAAGACAAGATCCAGCTTCATCCACCAGAACGCAGGCACCAGTCCCCTCCACCAGAAAGCCTACACAACCCACTGAACCAACCTTACCCACTTGGAGCAGACACCAAAAACAACAGCGAAACTACGAACCTGCAGCCTGTGAAAAGGAGACCCCAAACACAGTATGATAAGCAAAATGAGAAGACAAAGAAACACACAGCAGATGAAGCAGCAAGGTAAAAACTCACCAGATCAAATAAATGAAGAGGAAATAGGCAGTCTACCTGAAAAAGAATTCAGAGTGATGATAGTAAAGATGATCCAAAATCTTGGAAATAGAATGGAGAAAATACAAGAAACATTTAACAAGGACCTAGAAGAACCAAAGAGCAAACAAACAATGATGAACAACACAATAAATGAAATAAAAAATTCTCTAGAAGGAATCAATAGCAGAATAACTGAGGGATAAGAATGGATAAGTGACCTGGAAGATAAAATAGTGGAAATAACCAGTGCAGAGCAGAATAAAGAAAAAAGACTGAAAAGAATTGAGGACAGTCTCAGAGACGTCTGGGATAACATTAAATGCACCAACATTCCAATTATAGGGGTCCCAGAAGAAGAAGAGAAAAAGAAAGGGACTGAGAAAATATTTCAGGAGATTATAGTTGAAAACTTCCCTAATATGGAAAAGGAAATAGTCAGTCAATTCCAGGAAGCACAGAGAGTCCCATACAGGATAAATCCAAGGAGAAACATGCCAAGCCACATATTAATCAAACTATCAAAAATTAAATACAAAGAAAAATATTGAAAGCAGCAAGGGTAAACAATAACATACAAGGGAATCCCCATAAGGTTAACAGCTGATCTTTCAGCAGAAACTCTGCAAGCCAGAAGGGAGTGGCAGGACATATTTAAAGTGATGAAAAGAAAAAGCTACAATGCAAGATTACTCTACCCAGCAAGGATATCATTCAGATTCAATGGAGAAAATAAAATATTTACAGACAAGCAAAAGCTAAGAGAATTCAGCACCACCAAACCGGCTTTACAACAAATGCTAAAAGAACTACTCTAGGCAGGAAACACAAGAAAGGAAAAGAGCAAATATAACAAACCCCAAACAATTAAGAAAATGGTAATAGGAACATACATATCAATAACTACCTTAAATGTAAATGGATTAAATGCTCCAACCAAAAGACAAACACTGGCTGGATGAATACAAAAACAAGACCTGTATATATGCTGTCTACAAGAGACCCACTTCAGACGTAGGGACACATACAGACTGAAAGTGAGGGGATGGAAAAAGATATTCCATGCAAATGGAAATGAAAAGAAAGCTGCAGTAGCAATTCTCATATCAGACAAAATAGATTTAAAAATAAAGACTATTACATGAGACAAACAAGGACACTACATAATGATCAAGGGATCAATCCAAGAAGAAGATAAAACAATTGTAAGTATTTATGCACCCAACATAGGAGCACTTCAATACATAAGGCAAATGCTAACAGCCACAAAATGGGGAATCAACAGTAACACAATTATAGTAGGGGATTTTAACACCCCACTTTCATCAATGGACAGATCATCCAAAAAGAAAATAAGTAAGGAAACACAAGCTTTAAACGATACATTAATGGACAAATTCTTAGAAAAGCACAATATTCCAAGACTGAACCAGGAAGAAATAGAAAATGTAAACAGATGAATAACAAGCACTGAAATTGAAACTGTGATTAAAAATCTTCCAACAAACAAAAGCCCAGGACCAGATGACTTCACAGGCGAATTCTATCAAGGATTCAAAGAGCTAACACCTACCCTTCTCAAATTCTTCCAAGATATAGTAGAGGGAGGAACACTCCCAAACTCATTCTACAAGGCCACCATCACCCTGGTACCAAAACCAGACAAAGAGGTCACAAAGAAAGAAAACTACAGGCCAATATCACTGATGAACATACATGCATAAATCCTCAACAAAATACTAGCAAACAGAATCCAACAACACATTAAAAGGATCATCACCATGATCAAGTGGAGTTTATCCCAGGAATGCAAGGATTCCTGAATATATGCAAATCAATCAATGTGACATACCATATTAACAAATTGAAGGAGAAAAACCATATGATCATCTCAATAGATGCAGAAAAAGCTTTCGACAAAATTCAACACCCATTTAGGATAAAAGTGGGCACAGAGGTAACCGACCTCAACTTAATTAAGGTCATATATGACAAATCCACAGCCTACATTGTTCTCAATGGTGAAAAAATGAAACCATTTCCACTAAGATCAGGAAGAAGACAAGGTTGCCCATTCTCACCACTATAATTCAACATAGTTTTGGAAGTTTAAGCTACAACAATCAGAGTAGAACAAGAAATAAAAGGAATCAAAATTGGAAAGAAGAAGTAAAACTGTCACTGTTTGCAGATGACATGATACTAGACATAGAGAATCGTAAAGATGTTAGCAGAAAACTACTACAGCTAATCAATGAATTTGGTAAAGTAGCAGGATACACAATTAATGCACAGAAATCTCTTGCATTCCTATACACTAATGATGAAAAATCTGAAAGAGAAATTAAGGAAACACTCCCATTTGCCATTGCAACAAAAAGAATAAAATACCTAGGAATAAATCTACCTAAGGAGACAAAGACCTGCATGCAGAAAACTATAAGGCACTGATGCAACAAATTAAAGATGATACAAACAGATGGAGAGATATACCATGTTCTTGGATTGGAAGAATCAACATTGTGAAAATGACTATACTACCCAAAGCAATCTACAGATTCAATGCAATCCCTATCAACCTACCAATGGCTTTTTCATGGAACTAGAACAAAAAATTTCCCAATTTGTATGGAAACACAAAAGACCCTGAATAGCCAAAGGGATCTTGAGGGAAAAAAACAGAGCTGGAGGCATCAGGCTCCCTGACTTCAGACTATACTACAAAGCTACAGTAACCGAGACAGTATGGTACTGGCACAAAAACAGAACTATAGATCAATGGAACAGGATACAAAGCCCAGAGATAAACCCATGCACATATGGTCACCTTATCTTTGATCAAGGAGGCAAGAATATACAATGGAGAAAAGACAGCCTCTTCAATAAGTGGTGCTGGGAAAACTGGACAGCTACATGTCAAAGAGTGAAATTAGAACACTCTCTAACACCACACACAAAAATAAACTCAAAATGGATTAAAGACCTAAATGTAAAGCCAGACACTATAAAACTCTTAGAGGAAAACATAGGAAGAACACTCTATGACATTAATCACAGCAATATCCACTTTGATCCACCTCCTTGAGAAATGGAAATAAAAACAAAAATAAACAAATGGGACCTAATGAAAGTTAAAATCATTTGCACAGCAAATGATACCATAAACAAGACGAAAAGACAACCCTCAGAATGTGAGAAAATATTTGCAAACAAAGCAACTGACAAAGGATTAATCTCCAAAATTTACAAGCAGCTCATGCAGCTCAATATCAAAAACAAACAACCCAATCCAAAAATGGGCAGAAGACCTAAACAGACATTTCTCCAAAGAAGATATACAGATTGCCAACAAACACATGAAAGCATGCTGAACGTCACTAATCATTAGAGAAATCCAAATCAAAACTACCATGAGGTATCACCTCACACCAGTCAGAATGGCCATCATCAGAAAATCTACAAACAATAAATGCTGGAGAGGGTGTGGAGAAAAGGGAACCCTCTTGCACTGGTGGTGGGAATGTAAATTGATACAGCCACTATGGAGAACAGTATGGAGGTTCCTTAAAAAACTAAAAATAGAACTACCATATGACCCAGCAATCCCAGTACTGGGCATATACCCCAAGAAAACCATAATTCAAAAAGAGTCATGTACCACAATGTTCAGTGCAGCACTATTTACAGTAGCCAGGACATGGAAGCAACCTAAGTTTTCATTGACAGATGAATGGATACAGAAGATGTGGCACATATATACAATGGAATATTAGTCAGCCATAAAAAGAAACAAAATTGAGTTATTTGTAGTAAGGTGGATGGACCTAGAGACTGTCATACAGAGTGAAGTAAGTCAGAAAGAGAAACACAAATACCGTATGCTAACACATATATATGGAATCTAAGGAAAAAAAAAGTTTCTGAAGAACCTAGGGGCAGGACAGGAATAAAGACACAGATATAGAGAATGGACTTGAGGACCTGGGGCAGGGTAAGAGTAAGCTGGGATGAAGTGAGAGAGTAGTATGGACATATATTCGCTACCAAATGTAAAATAGATAACTACTGGGAAGCAGTCACATAGCACAGGGAGATCAGTTCAGTGCCTTGTTTCCACCTAGAGGGGTGTGATAGGGAAGGTGGGAGGGAGAGGCAAGAGAGAGGAGATATGGGGATATATGTATATGTATAGGTGATTCAGTTTGTTATAAAGCAGAAATTAACACACCATTGTAAAGCAATTATACTCCAATAAAGGTGTTAAAAATAAATAAATAAATAAATTTAAAACTGTAGAAATTTATTTACCCTAGGAAGCCAAAACATAATGCCACATGAAGGTTATGGTTCAGTCAGAAGCGATGTAAAAATGAGAGGAGACAGGCTGAGTGGTAAAATTATAAATATATTGTGGTTAATATCAATAGAGATATATGGCATTTTTCAGTGTTTTTCAGTTTTGTGCCATGCATATCCATTTTCCTCCCATTTTAGGTTTGGGTTGTAAAGCCAGCTCTATAGAAGATGATTATATCCTTCAAGGGTCTATCTGAAAAATGAGTATAGTAGAACCAGTTAGAATATTATTCATGGAGAAAATACATATTCTATTCTCTAAAAGGATCCTCCTCATTCACCCTCTGACCCCTCTCCTACGCCTCTGGTTCCTCCCTTACTCTCCAGCCATACTGGCCTCCTTGCTCTTTCTTAAACACTCATGTTATGTGTCATTTTAGAACTTCTGCATTGGTTCTTCCATCTTCCTGGAAATATCTTTCCCCAGGAATGTGCAGGCCTAAATCTCTAATTCTCGTACCTCCTTGAAGTCATCTTTCAATGATGTCTAAACTGAACACCCTGTTGAAAATTGAGCCCCTATCCCAAGGACAATGCTCTTAGCCAATTTTAACCACCCTCAATATTGTTTTCTTTTTTCCATAGGTTTTCTAACCTTCTGACATATTGTATAATTTATGTGTTGTGTTTTTGTGTCTGGTTCTCTCATGTAGAATGAAAGGTCTATGAAAAAATAAAGGTCACTGTAATTCATCATATTAACCAACTAAAGAAGAGAAAACGTATATCACTGAAATAGATGCAAAAACGATTTGACAAAATCCAACATCAATTCTGATGTTTAAAAAACTCTTAGAAAACTTGGAATAGAAAGGAATATCCTCAATCTGAAAAAAGCACATCTATGAAAAACCTACAGCTTATATGTTATTTAATGACAAAAGATCTAATTTTCCCCCCTCATCAGGAAAAAGACATGAGTATCCACTTCTATTCAACATTGTACTGAAGGTTCTAGCCAGTTCAATAAGGCAAGAAAAAGAAACAAAAGGCATCTATATTGGAAAGGAAGTTGGAAAATATTTTTTAAAAAGAATAAAATCTTAGGACCTGTAGAAGAATAGCAAAACAACTAATGTCTGAGTGAATGGAATCCCAAGAAGAAAGAAGAGAAAGGGGCAGTAAAATATTTAAAGTAATAATGGCCAAAAACTTCCAAATTTGGGGAGAGACATAGATTTACAGATTTAAGATGCCCACCAAATTACAAACAAAACAAATAAAATGAAAATGACAGGTATATTATCTGCAAACTGCTACAACCAAATCAAAAGGAAGATATTAAAGTTGCCAGAAACACATAATAACAGGTGACCAGTGATGTAAATAATCACAGGCTTCTTTATTGAAACACTGAAGACCAGACATCTTTGAAGAGCAGAAAGACAAAGAAAAAAAGAAAAAACCCTGACAATCCAGAATTCTATACCCAGAAAAAAACTTCAAATATTAAGATAAAATAAAGACATTTTTATGTATTAAAACTAGGATAATTTATTGTCAATAGATCTGCAGAGCAAGATGTGATAAAGGGAGTTCTTCAAGCTGATAACAGATCTCCTGGAAAGAATGAAGAGCACTGGAAATAAATGTATGGATAAATATAAGGTATCATTGTTTTCCTCTTCATTAAAAAAATATATGTCATAGTTTATTCATATTATGATTATTATGAATAAACTTCTATTTCACAGTATGGCCTTTCTGTTTATTTGTACATTCCATAATGCCAGGAGTAGCAGTCTTCACTTTAAAAAACTTTTTGTATTTTTTTATGAAAAGCCCATTCCTAGACCAGTCTAGGAATGATTGATAATTCCCAATAAGACAAGTAAACAAACAAGCAAACAAATAGAATCCCTAGGGGAATTCCCTTGCTATCCAGTGGTTAGGACTCCATGCTTCCACTGCAGGGTCATGGGTTCGATCCCTGGTCAGGGAACTAGGATCTCATATGCTGGGCAGCATGGCTGAAAAAAAAAAAAAATTAGCATCCCCATTCAAAGTTATATATGTTTGTTTGTTTAAGTCTCTTTAGCAACACAGTTTTCCCAGAAATGCTTAAAGGCTTTTTTTAATGGACTTTAAAAGAAAAAATAGCTTAAAAAAACCCCACAGAGGTATATGTTTCTAGTATCTAGTATCTAGTGGTTTGTAATGCTGGCTGCTGTAATAAATAAGCCATTAAATCTCCATGCCTTAACACAACACAACTTCATTACTCAGTCACTTAAAGTCCGATTGTTTGTGATAGGGAAGGTCTACCCAGTCATTGAGGAAAGCAGGCTGACAAAGGCTCTTTCATTTTCAGCTAGAAGCTTCTAAGGTCACCTTTGCCTTCACATTCAGCTGGAAAAAAACATGATGAAATTCAGGTTGTTCTTCCTCTAAAGTGTCCACAAAGTCATGATTTTTTTAAAGGGACTAAGGAATAGAAAAGAAAAAGGCATGGGAAACTTTTGTTATAAACGACAGAGAATATCAAGCTTTATAAGCTGCTCTAGGTCAGAATTTCCATAATAACCCATCTCATTCATATCAATTTTTAATACCAACATTGCTTTCCCAATCCAATTAGTCTACATAATTGAAAGTGCTCATATATATGAGGTAAGCAAATAGTCGTTGGACAGTGGGGAAGCCAGAATGATTAAAATGAAGGGCATAATATGAACTAAGCAATAAGTAAAAGACAAATTAGACCAGGTCTCGGATATAAAGACAAATAATAAAGGTGATAAAGAAGAAAATAAAGCATGAATATATTAAAAACTGTGAGATTTTAGAAACAGGAGACTCTTTCATTAGGGTAAAGATCAGCTAAGTCTTTGAAACTTAGGAATCAGTAGATTTTTTTTTAATGTAAAATAGTTGGCCTGTATCAGTTATGTTCAGTCTTCAAACTCTTTTTTTAATCTCTCTTTCCCTTTAGGCAAAGTCTTTTTTGGTAGCCTCTGAAGTCCTTAGGGAAAATCTAAGCCTTCAAGGGCTCCGTTTAAAAACCACTGACTGGTATGTAACCTGAGGTCATCTCTGTAAGTAATGGCTACCAATCATTTTATTTTTGGTAAAATCCCACTCACATTACAAGGACACGCTCTAAATGCACCTTGTCTCTGACGCAGCTCCAAAACCCAGGTAGAATTCACCACTCTCCTTCTGTCATCCTATTGCACCAGGTGTGACCACTAGTGTGACAACATTGCTTTGTGTATCTGTTGCTGGTCTAATAGACTTTTAGCTCCTTTACCAACTTTATTTCCTCCGTGACAAGCACTGTGTCCAGTCTATAGCTCTGTAAGTGTGAAGTGAAATGTCTGAAACTTAACTGAATTGATTTGAATTGACTTGAGTTGCACTGAGTAGAACTGAGTTGACTAACTGGAACAGAATATAAAGAAGAACTAGAAAAAGAATACTGATTTGCCTAAGAAAGGGTGTAAGCTCAGCTAGAGCAGAAGCAGTACAGAACTGCAGTGATAGAGATTTCTGGACTTCCTTGATAATCCAGTAATGAAGCACTTAGATGACAGGAGAAAAGGGACAGGATTTTAAATATCACAAATCCTAACCTGTGCCTAACTGGTTTCAGTATTAATAGACTGAGCTGATGATTGGATATTTGTATATAATTTTTATGCAATAAAAATCACACAATGAGGGCTTCCCTGGTGGCGCAGTGGTTGAGAGTCCGCCTGCCGATGCAGGGGATACGGGTTCGTGCCCCGGTCTGGGAAGATCCCACATGCCGCGGGGCGGCTGGGCCCGTGAGCCATGGCCGCTGAGCCTGCGCGTCCGGAGCCTGTGCTCCGCAACGGGAGAGGCCACAACAGTGAGAGGCCCGCCTACCGCAAAAAAAAAAAAAAAAAAAAAAAAAAAAAAAAAAAATCACACGATGAGAACTAAAGTTCATTCTATGCATTGAGAATTACGGACCTCAGAATACGGTAAGATTGGTACCTTAATATTAAGGAGAGTGGGAAAGTAATGAGAAATTTGTATCAAAAGTGGGGAAAGAGGGCCTCCCTGGTGGCGCAGTGGTTAAGAGTCCGCCTACCGATGCAGGGGATACGGGTTCGTGCCCCGATCTGGGAGGATCCCATA
This sequence comes from Mesoplodon densirostris, assembly GCF_025265405.1. Lineage (NCBI taxonomy): Eukaryota > Metazoa > Chordata > Mammalia > Artiodactyla > Ziphiidae > Mesoplodon > Mesoplodon densirostris. Next base: position 19,365,977 of record NC_082670.1, read on the forward strand.
TGCCGCGGAGCGGCTGGGCCCGTGAGCCATGGCCGCTGGGCCTGCGCATCCGGAGCCTGTGCTCTGCAACGGGAGAGGCCACAACAGTGAGAGGCCCGCATACCGCAAAAAAAGGAAAAAAAAAAAAAAAAAAAAGTGGGGAAAGACCATATTTCCAACACAGAAATGTGAAAAAAAAAGGAATACTCCAGATAATGTAGTATAGCAATGAAACTGCAGGGAAGGAAAAAGAAAACGGTAAATTATAGAACATTTTTGAACACCCCCTATGCCAGGCATTCTTGCTAGGTACTTTTAATACATGATTTGATTACTTCTCCCAACAACCTGGAGATTTTATAGAGGAAAAAAATGAAACTTGGGATAGTTAGGAAACTTGTTCGGGATTTTGCACCTGGCAATTCGAACAGAGATATATTCACCTTCAAAACCCATGCCCTAACCAGAAAATCAAACATCGATCTGCATGTCTCTTCATTATTCTGTTATAGGGAAATGGTACCTGTACTGCATAGTTTCAGACACCAGGATCTTAGCTACATTTTTCAGTTAGCTTTAGCTGTTTCAGGTTAACAATTCTTGATATTTTTTGAAGTTGTTGATTAGTTTGTTTATCACTTGGGAACATATTCCATTATAAGGGATTATGAACATAAAGGATTATAAATATAATCCAGGTAGCGTCAGGCCATACTAGATGTATAATAAACAACTTCCCCAAATCTCCTTCCCAACAATATGAAATAATTTCACATATATGAAAATTCAAAACAAAACTACACTCTCAAAATTATTTGAAGACATAAAAAGTGGAAACTGCAAAATAATTACATGTAAAAAGAGGAAAAGAAAGACAAGTTCCATATCTCTGCCCTCTGTATGGCCAGCAGAACAGATTGAGAAAAAACACAAGGAGATCAGAGCAGAAATACTAGTTATGGGGCCTGGGTGTGACCTGGTGTGATCACCAGAAAAAAATAAATGCAGTCTAAATCTTAGGGGAAAAAGTAACTGGGAAGATCAGAGCAAAAACTGCAGAAGGGATTTCAAAGTACAAGAGTCTTAAAGGGAAAAAAATTTTTATTCAAAAATTGAATAAAATATTTACCACCTTTATGAAGCAAAAATTTCAGGAGATGTAGAGAGATTAGAAGAGCTAGCTAGACTAGGGTGAAGCACGTGAGAGTGTAATAGAGTTCAATAAACGTCTATAGGGCTTCCCTGGTGGCGCAGTGGTTGAGAGTCCGCCTGCCGATGCAGGGGACACGGGTTCATGCCCCGATCCGGGAAGATCCCACATGCCGCGGAGTGGCTGGGGCCATGAGCCATGGCCGCTGAGCCTGCGCGTCCAGAGCCTGTGCTCCTCAACGGGAGAGGCCACAACAGTGAGAGGCCCGCGTACCGCAAAAAAAAAAAAAAAAACAAAACGAAAAACGTCTATAAGATCTACACTAATATGATCAAAATGAATTTTTAAAATCTATGATGACTAAATATAAAATGCTAAATAAAGACAAGACGTAACTCTTTACTTTTACAACCCTGTGTCACTCACATCACCCTAATCCTGGCCCAGATTCCAATAAAACTTTATTCATAAAAACAGAAGTCTGTCCCATAGGCTTCAGTTTGCTGATTTGATTTTTTAAAATATTCCATTAAATATTATTTATCTTGATTACTAAATTCTTTTGTGCTCCATGAAACTTTGTGTCTAAGGTACCTTGGTCACTTTCCCTTTGCCTGTCTTGCTAACAGAAGATTGTAATACACCACTCTCAATATAAGACACATAAAATTCACAGAAAATAAGTAAAAAGACAAAAGGTTGTTAAAAAAATACCCTGTAAAAAAAAAGAGACAAGATGGTTTCACAGGGAAATTCTACCAAATTCTTCCAAAAAAAAAAAAAAGATATTCCCAATACTCTATAAATTATTCCAGAGCACTGGGGGGGAAAAAGGGAAAATTACCCAATTAAAAAAATTTCTATTGCAACAAGAATAAATCTTATACCCAAACCAGATAAAAACAGTGCAAAGACAAAACTGCAAACTGATATTACTCCTTAATATTAATTCAAACACACAAAAGAAAATGTTAGCAAACAGAATCAAGTATTAATTCAGTAATTCTAAAGAAAATATTAGCAAACACACTCAATACCACATTAATGATAACAATATACTATGACCCAGTGTCACTTATGCCAAGAATACAAAATAGGTTCAATATTTCAGACACCTGTCTTTCAGAACTATGAGAGAATAAATCTCTGTTATTTTACGCCACCAGATTTGGGGTAATTTGTTGCTGCAACCCTCAGAAACTAATACAGTTAGCATGCAGGTATGTATTTCCCAGCTCTGCCTGCTGTGAAGGCCTAAGACGTTGACACTGCAGTAGCACGGAGTTCTAGGTTTCTAAGTACTATTCTCCAAATAAAGGAACTAGGATTCTCTGGAGAAATGATTGACTGCAAGCCTAAGGCAGGTGATATACAAGATGCCTTGGGGACATCTGATGGTATCAGAAAGTAAGGACATACAAAACAAGATGAGGGCTTCTTTAAGGAAAAGGAGCCAACCTGTAGGAGCTCCCAAAAGACAAACCTGGAATAATATGAGTAACAAAATAAAGTACAGTAGTGTTAGAACTTAATCCATAGACTAAACTTTAAATCAGTAAAAAATTATTATTATAAAAAATAAATAAGTAGGAGAGAAGGGATAGTTCTTCCTTATAGTAGAATTCCAATTAATAAATACAGAAGCAAAGAGAACCCAAACGATTAGGCAAACACCACAATAGTAACTGTTGCAGAAAAGTCAATTAAGAGTGCTAGATTCTGTGGGTAAAAGTTTGAGGAGAAACAGAATTTATATAGTTTCAAAGAATCTTCCTCAAGTTACTTATTAACTACAAAGTGTAGGACAGTAACTTTACAATGGGAAAATCAGTAGAAACCACCTTAAACAAGTAATCAAAATCACTGCCACTAGTAATGACACATCTGAACATCATGAAACCCATGATAGGATGCACTGATAAGGACACAACATCATTTCTGTGATATTCTTGTCAAAGATGTGTAACCTCAGCCCAGTGATTAGAAAACATTGAACAAATCCAAATTAGGAAAAAGGGAAAAGGATACTGCATATTTCAACCATGCATTAGGCAATATGTTTAAATTAGTTTAAATTAGCTTAACCCCAAATTAAGGACCATTTGAAAAATAACTGATCAATAGTGTTTAAAGGTATCAAGGTCATGAAAGACAAGGCGAAATTGAAGAACTCTATGGACGGCATGAAACTAAGGTGAAATAACTAATCACAAGATAAGATAGTGGATAAGACCTTGAAACAGAAAAAAGAACATTAGAAGAAAGATTGGTGAGATTCAAATACAGTAGTTATTGTAGTTTTGTAATAGTATTGTACCAATGTTAAGTTCCTGGTTCTGATCATTGTACTATGGTTATGTAATATGTTAGCATTAGTGGAAGCTGGTTGAGTAAAACTACTATTTTTGCAACTCTTCTGTAAGTGTCAATTTAGTTCAAAATAAAACATTTTTTAAAAATTTAAATTAAAAAATTTACAACACCCAATATAGATGAAAATAATACAACTTCCTGAACAGTTGTTTTACAACACACTTATCAAATCAAATCAATAATGCTAGATGGTGAAGTTTCACTCCCTTCTACCCTTTCTTTCTGTCTTTCTCCCTTCTGCTCTCCGTCTTTTCCTCCCTCCTTCCTTCCCTCCCTGCCTCCCTCCCTCCCTCCCTCCCTCCCTTCCTTCCTCCTCTCTCTCTCTCTCTCTCCCTCCCCCCTCCTTTCTCTTTTCTTTTATGCTTGATGAAGAAATACATCCCATAGCAAAACACTTGTTCAACATTGTCAGGGTTTCAGAACCCTTTTGATGGCCTCATTACAAGGGTTCTAGAAACAACTGTCTGATTAAAATCAGGCCTGGAAGTAATTTGTTTCCATTGGGTGAACAATATGTTTTTCTCTGAGCCCGGTTTAACTCTGCTGCTCAGAGTGTTTGGGACAACTGTAATCAATAACTATCTACTTCCACTATGCGGAGGAAAATAGGAAAGGAACAGAAAAATAGAATGTTGAAATGGGGACAGGTTTTCGAGAAAGGAAGAAAAGAGATAAGGTCAGTAAAATTCATTCTCAGAAGCTTTTTTGTTCTGGTATTTGCTTATCAAAAAATGGACAATTTGCAATAATTATCTTAGATTGGTTTTTTATTGTGTAGGGTTTTAAAAATGTACAATCTCTGTAATAAATATTACTAACATTTTTTGTCTTATTTAACTTACAAGATTTAGAACAATATCCATTATTCCTTTTTGTCTGTGGGTGTATCTGTGTTTTGTGGGAAACACTGAGGTCAATTATCAGTGTAATCCTACCCCTTCTAAAATTTTTCAACCACCCCACCATCACCACTATCTTCAAAAAAAATTCTATATATGTCATTACCTCATCATCCACACCACTCTAACCACAATTAAATAAGCAGGACAATGCCATGGTCATTAAAAAAAAAAGAGGAGACTGTTTTTCATCTTGAAGAAAAGAAGAATCTATTGCCAAATGGAATATTAAGAACTAATCTATCATATCATACAATTACAAGGTAATGTCAGGCATTTTCATGAAGGGGAGCAAACTAGATAAAAGACTTAATAGAAAATGACTTGAAGGTCATGTGCCATGTAGTGAAGGGAAAACATTGTGCAAATAACCAGAGCACATGGTAGTGGGTCCTTAGACAAGTTGACTTTTTCACATTTCATTTTCCCCCTCTAAAATTAGGAAGTATAATTACATTGGTAAATATTGTCCAGACCTGTAAATTTGTGTAATTTCAATAAGTCTGTTGAATTTGGCTTCATGTTTTGCGATAACTTACTCATTCACTCAATTGTTCTCCCCCCCAAAGCTTTTTTTATGTCTATGATTCAGTTCACATACATATATATATATATATATGTATATATTTTCTTTCTCTAACCATCACACTGTAGTTGATAAATTCTAAGTATAGAGAGAGCACGTATTATATATAGTGCACTTACCTAAGTATTCTCAAGAGTACAAATTATATGCTTAGAGTTATGTTCTTAAAGATCAGAAATCATAGCTTTCGATGAGTTTTATCTGAGGAATCTGAGGAAAGAAAAGATCACCAGGGAAAACTGATATCCATAAATATTCTCTAACGTGGCTTGGGATTCTACCATATCCATGAAACACTTTGTTAATGTCATTAGCAATAACTTCATTTTGCAAGTCAGTGGACACCTTTTCAGACCTTATTGTAACTGATGTGGTTAACAACTATCTTTATTTGAAAATGATGATGCTAATAAGGCCTAGCTCTCCTGGTACTTCTCTTATTAATTCTATTCCCTGACGCTCTGATGCCCCCTATTCCCCAGGCTTCTATTTTTGACCCATGCTTGCTTCTCACCTCCTCATAGACTGCTTGTTTCAAGATTTATACATGTGATTTGTTTTAATCAGTTAGATGACAAACATGGAGACAACTGCCTCTGAAGGAAGAGTTTATTACTTACATTTCCAAACAGAAAGGGACAGGGCCACATAGGGAGGCACCAGAATTTGCAAGGTGGGAGAGGCAGGAGTGAGAAGTTCAGAGTTTTACTGGGGCTATTCATGGGCTAAACAGCTTAGGATTGGTTAGTTTCAGTAATTCTGATGGGCTTTTGGACATCGGGGTCTTTGTCCCTAGTTGTCTGTATGTGGCCCTGGGTTGATTTAGGGCAAGGGAAATACTGCTTTGGTGTGTGAGTTAGCTAAGGAAGTGGTTCAGAATATGGGCTATAGAATACAGGAGATGTAAACATCTTTAGCTATTAGCTTGGACCTGTAATTAGTTAATGGATACCAAGTAGACAAATATAGAAGCTAAGAAAGCACAGGTAGAACACTGCTATCTTGTCTACTTCACTTTTTGTTACATTTTTTAACACTTACATTCATCTCTTAAATCTACTAGATTTTGCAAGCTCTCTCTCTCTCTCTATATATATATATATCTATATCTATATATATATATATGGAGATATATTTTAGATATCTGTTTGTGAATGTAAATGAACACCTTAATGCCAAGAATTCAAAATTGAAGTTGTTATCCATGCCCTCCAAACCTGAGCTTTGTCCTCTATTCCTTACTTTGGTTGTTGCCATCATCATGCATCCAATCACCCAAATCATAAATCTGAAAGACAGTATTGCCTTTTCAATCTTCCTTATATGTATGAGCAATCATCAATCCCTTCTGTCTTTATCTCTTAAATATTTTTGGATTCTATACAATGCTTCCAATTCATGATCCTTTAATTTATCAGTCTGACTGTTACTGTGTAACCTTGTCAAAGGTCTCTCTCCTTCTGGTCCCAGAGGCTATGGACCCTAGTATGTCCCTACTGACCATTTTTAGTGGCTCCTCATTACCTCCAGGGCAAGTCCAATCTTCTTAGCATAAGACAGCTTTTCCTGGTAACACATGTAATTATTTTTCCAGTCTTATTTTCAACTAACTTTCCTTTTGTACTTTATGCTCAAAGGTTAAATACTTCTGGTTCCTTAAAAAAAAACACAAAAAACCGCTATGCTATGTTACACCTCACTACTGCTAGCCATTCTGCCCCTCTTTGCTTTAAATGTCACCTACTCCCACCCATCTGTTTAGCAAGTTCTTTTATTTAAACCTCCTTCAAAACCAGCTCAGGCACTAACTTCTTTTGAGAAAATCCCTAACTCACTGCTTTCCTCTGTACTACTTCATCGTTTTCTGTTTTTTATTGCAATTCTCCTAATGTGTGGTAAATATGCTTACTGCTTTCCACCCCCAGCTCACTTACCTGAATCCTCTTAAGGGCAGGACTGTTATATTGATATATCTATATCTTACTGACTCCTAGCCAATGAACTACTAGAGCAGGATACAAAATTAATGCACAGAAATCTCTTGCATTCCTATATACTAATGATGAAAAATCTGAAAGAGAAGCTAAGGAAACACACCCATTTACCATTGCAACAAAAAGAATAAAATACCTAGGAATAAACCTACCTAATGAGACAAAAGACCTGCATGCAGAAAACTATAAGACACTGATGAAAGAAATTAAAGATGATACAAACAGATGGAGAGACATACCATGTTCTTGGACTGGAAGAATCACCAATGTGAAAATGACTATACTACCCAAAGCAATCTACAAATTCAATGCAATCCCTATCAAACTACCAATGGCATTTTTCACAGAACTAGAACAGAAAATTTCACAATTTGTATGGAAGCACAACAGATCCTGAATAGCCAAAGAGATCTTGAGGGAAAAAAACAGAGCTGGAGGAATCAGGCTCCCTGACTTCAGACTATACTACAAAGCTACAGTAATCAAGACAGTATGGTACTGGCACAAAAACAGAAATATAGATCAATGGAACAGGATACAAAGCCCAGAGACAAACCCACACACATACGGTCACCTTATTTTTGATAAAGGAGGCAAGAATATACAATGGAGAAAAGACAGCCTCTTCAATAAGTGGTGCTGGGAAAACTGGACAGCTACATTTAAAAGAATGAAATTAGAACACTCCCTAACACCATACACAAAAATAAACTCAAAATGGATTAAAGACCTAAATGTAAAGCCAGACAGTATAAAACTCTTAGAGGAAAACATAGGAAGAACAGTCTATGACATAAATCACAGCAAGATCCTTTTTGTCGCACCTCCTAGGGAAATGGAAATAAAAACAAAAATAAGCAAATTTGACCTAATGAAACTTAAAATCTTTTGCACAGCAAAGGAAAACATAAACAAGATGAAAAGCAGCGCTTAGAATGGGAGAAAATATTTGCAAATGAAACAACTGACAAAGGATTATTCTCCAAAATTTATAAGCAGCTCATGCTGCTCAGTATCAAAAAACCAAACAACCCAATCCAAAAATGGGCAGAAGACCTAAGCAGACATTTCTCCAAAGAAGATATACAGATTGCCAACAAACACATGAAAGGATGCTCAACATCATTAGAGAAATGCAAATCAAAACTACAATGAGGCATCACCTCACATCAGTCAGAATGGCCATCATCAAAAAATCTACAAACAACAAATGCTGGAGAGGGTGTGGAGAAAAGGGAACCCTCTTGCACTGTTGGTGGGAATGTAAATTGATACAGCCACTATGGAGAACAGTATGGAGGTTTCTTAAGAAACTAAAAATAGAACTACCATATGACCCAGCAATCCTACTACTGGGCATATACCCTGAGAAAACCATAATTCAAAAAGAGTCATGTACCACAATATTCATTGCAACTTTATTTACAATAGCCAGGACATGGAAGCAATCTAAGTGTCCATCAACAGATGAGTGGATAAAGAAGATGTAGCACATATATACAATGGAATATTACTCAGCCCTTAAAAGAAACAAAATTGAGTTATTTGTAGTGAGGTAGATGGACCTAGAGTCTGTCATACAGAGTGAAGTAAGTCAGAAAGAGAAAAACAAATACTGTATGCTAACACATATATATGGAATCTAAAAAAATGGTTATGAAGAACCTCAGGGCAGGACAGGAATAAAGATGCAGACATAGAGAATGGACTTGAGGACACAGGGAGGGGGAAGGGGAAGCTGGGACGAAGTGAGAGAGTTGCATGGACATATATACACTACCAAATGTAAAATAGATAGTTAGTGGGAAGCAGCCGCACAGCACAGGGAGATCAGATCGGTGCTTTGTGACCACCTAGGGGGTGGGATAGGGAGGGCGGGAGGGAGACGCAAGAGGGGGGGCATATGGGGATATATGTATATGTATAACTGATTCACTTTGTTATAAAGCAGAAACTAACACACTATGGTAAAGCAATTATAATCCAATAAGGATGTTAAAAAATAAAAAACTAAACGTAAGAGTGCTGATGTCCCAGTCCTTAATTTTATTTCACTTCTGCTAATTAAAACTAAATAATGTGTAAAAACATAACATGACTTCAATTTCTTAATATTTTTCATGATCTTTTACCTTTACACTTTATAGAAATAATATCTCTTGCAGCAAAAAGAAAAGGGAAAAAAAGGTTATTTGGAAATTGGCGATCCTAGCCTTTTTGCTATACCTTATTTTTGTTGTTGATGTTAAAGGCAAGTAAACTGATATATACCAAATTTTATTTTTTTAAGGCATGTTTATTATCATTTGTTTTTATGAAGTTATTTCTATTTATCACTGCAACCACCTATTTAGCAAAACTCTCTTTCTGGAATCATATGTTAACAGCGATTACTCCTAGAAACTTGGGGAAATTTATTGGTTTCTTTGTGGTTTTACATATTTTTTAATACAGGGATCATGGGTCTGGGTCATTGTCATAAAAAGTTAAGCCACTATTTAAACATTTTATTTTACAAGTCTGAGCTTGCAGAATATAGTGTAAAAAGTGGACTCTTAAAACTTAAAGAAAGCAGGAAACTCATATACTCCATTTTTTGAACAGTGAGAAAAACTTGTGTGATATATGACAAAGAGCAGACAACACAAATTTCAATAAAACTGATCACTTTGGAATGGAAGTCTCTGTAATTAGGTAGGACTTGAAAATAAGTAGACAGCATTGGTTAGGATATTAGTTTTTCTCCAAGCATGCTTCTCTGGAATATATGTGGGGTGCCCACCTTGAGCTATGTTTTGAAATATTCAGAGTTTGATGGAATCTAATTTAATAGGTCCCCACTGGCAACAGGAGCTGTCAACACAAAACCTATTCACTAGTAAGGGAGAATATTTTTGACCTTCTCTACAGAGAATGAAATGTTCCTGGAATGGCAAAAGGGCACCTATTCTTAGAGAAGCCCTGTCAATTAGAGTCCTCCTCTGACAGTGTTGAGAATATGTGAATTCAACGAAGTTCCTCAAGACTTTATTCTGAGTAAGTGTGTCCATATGGTGAGGTCATATCAGCCACACAGATAAGAGACACAGCCCCTCATTTCCATATGTTCCTTCAGGGAGAGAGAGAAAGTTGACCAACAAGCACCGAAATCCCTACATGTCATTAACTTGAAACAAATTTCACTTGTGTTGACAAGGACTGAGAAAAGTTTAACAGAATTGCATATCCCTAAGCAGAAATGCATTATCAGTGTGTCTGATAGGGCACTGTTTCCAGTTATCAAATGCATTGTTTATATAGTTGATATATTATGCTGTAGCTTACTTGCCTTGCCTAGAGCCTGTTTTATAAATTCAGCCACTGCATTCTCTTTTCCAGCTGTAATATGTTGCTCAGATAGCATCATTCCATTCCCCCCAACATGGAATATACTCCTCCTCTCTGCTGCCTACTTAAATACTTTCCACCTTCAAGGCTCTGCTTGAATCCTAGGAAATTATGCCATTTCCCGATTCCAGCTTAGACTTATACCTTCCCCTTTCCGATCCCACATTATATCGGCTGTCAAGAGACAGTATGGGTTAAGTGTTTGGGCTCTGAAGTTAGATGGTCTAGATTTAAATGCCAGCACCTTATTTACCATCTTGGTGACTTCATCAAGTTATTTAATGTATTTGTGTTTGTTTCCTCATCTGTAAAATGTAGCCCAGAGTTGTCATGATTAAATGAGGTTATATCTGGAAAGTATCGCTGTTGTTAACCACCATTTGTAAACTGAGATACAATTGACATATACCATTGTCTAAGTTTAGCATGTACAATATATTGATTTGCTACATCTATATATTGCAGTATGATTAGCTAACACCTCCATCACATCACATAATTATCATTTCATTTGGGGGGTAATCTCTTAGGAACTTTGAAGTTTATAATACAGTAGTGTTGACTATAATCACTATGCTGTGCATTAGATCTCCAGATCTTATTTATCTGCTAGTTGCAAGTCTGTACCCTTAAAGATTTACCCAATTCTCCCACCACCCAGCCCTGGTAGCCACCATTCTATTCTGTTTCTATCGTTTCTGCTGTTTTTTATTCCACATATAAGTGATCATACAGTAATTTGTCTTTCTCCATCTGACTTATGTCACTTACCATAATGACCTGAAGGTCTATCCGTGTTCTTGCAAATGCAAGATTAACTTCTTTCTCATGGCTAAATAATATTGCATTATATATATATATATATATATATATATATATATATATATATATATATATATATATATATATATAATGCATGCCACATCTTCTTTATCTATTCATCAACTTATTGACACTTAGTTTGCTTCCATACCTTGGCTATTGTGAATAATACTGCAATAAACATGGGAGTGCAGACATCTTTTTGATACCCTGTTTTTATTTCCTTTGATATATACTCCGAAATAGGATTTCTGGATCATACGGCAGTTCTATTTTTCATTTTTGAAGAACATCCACCCTGTTTTCCATAGTGGCTGCATCAATTTACATTCCCATCAACAGTTCCCCAGGGTTCCTCTTTCTCCATATCCTTGCCAAAACTTATCTCTTGTCTTCTTGGTAACAGTCATTCTAAAATGTGTGAGGTGAAATCTCATGGCTTTGATTTGCATTTCTCTGATGATTAGTGACGTTGAGCATAACTTCGTGTGTGCCAGCTTAGTTTTCCAAAAAGGATTACAAACTTCCTGGTGTCAAAGTCATTTCTGATGTCTAGCACACTGATAGGCACTAAGGAGGTACTAAGTAAATAGTGATTCATTTGTTTTAGCATGATGTTTCCAAAACAGTACTGAACCAGAAGAGAGAAAAACAAGGCTTATTTTTCCCCTAGATTGCCACCAATCAGTGGCAAGAATCACTGATCTTAAAAGAGTGCCTGCTTTTCTGTACTTCAATGCCCTCACTGATAAAAATAAAGGAAGTCTAAATTTTTAAGATTGTGTACACCACAAGTCTTCTTCTATGGATGATAGTTTACATACAGAGGAAAGATACCAGAGAGAAGTCTTTTTTTTTTGCCATATGCGGGCCTCTCACTGCTGTGGCCTCTCCCGTTGTGGAGCACAGGCTCCGGATGCACAGTCTCAGTGGCCATGGCTCACGGGCCCAGCCTCTCCGCGGCATGTGGGATCTTCCCAGACTGGGGCACGAACCCGTGTCCCCTGCATCGGCAGGCGGACTCTCAACCACCGCGCCACCAGGGAAGCCCCGAGAAGTCTTTTTGGTATCTCTTTTGTCTAAATGTAAAACTGTACCCTTCTTTTTTACAGTAAAAAAAAAAAAAAAAGTAAACAGTCTTTAGGTCCTCAATATCAAAGGAACACCTACCCCCCAAAGACAACTCTTCCTCATCAAGTAGGGCTGAGTGTAAAATATTTAACATATGTCAAAACATGTCTTGGAGACTGTCCAGAGTAGTCTGTAAAATTCTGTGAGCTTTCAGACTCTAGGCAGCAGCTTCTAACATGGTATGTCCTGGCTATGTACATCTCATGCATTTTTTAAAGCTCTGCTTTAAATGCAGGTTTATCAATAAAATTGCCACCAGAAAACAGTTTTGAAATTTTAATCTCTTCCTGAAATAAAAGGTTTCCTCAAGGCAGGCCTGGAATTGATTGTGTCTGAACGCCATCCACTTTCATCATAGAAGAAATTGTATTACAGCTGCTAAATCCTAATTTTGCAAAAGTTAAAAAAATGCAGCTCTGCATCTCTCATCATCAAAAGCAGCATAATTTAAGCCTTTATTGTGTCATTCATGAATTGTCTCTCCTGTAAGCTCACAATGTCAAAATATTCTTTCAGATTAATGAGGACCCTCACAATTACAGAGTAGGAACCGTGATGGTGCACAGTACAGCCTATGCATGGCAGAAATTACCCTGAATGTTAATGCATTAGTCAACAATTACAAGAGGAATTACTGCTGTCATCAAATCCAAACAGGCCTACAACTGGAAGATGGACAGTTCTGCCATCTCTCAAAGTGATTCTGGGTAGAAGGTGAACTGCCACAGGGGGATCTTTTTATTTCTTTTTTACATACTGTATGTAATACCTTAGACTGTCTAGGGAATTAGCAAAAAAGTTTTTTTTTTTTTAAAGACTTTACGCCTCTACAGAATGCAACGTTTTTACTAACTAATTTGTACATATAGAATCGAAACATGTATCCGATTCTCTTATGTAAACTCAGCACAGTTTCCTCATCTCTCACATTTGGATACTTGTAGTGTTTGGCACATGCCATATACACTCTTAGTGGGGAACTAGAACAAGAAACAGTTCTGGGCTTTCCCTGCTTCAACTCATCCTCTATTCTGTTCCCAGGTAAGTCTACCTTTTAAAAATAAGTATGATTTCACTTATATGTGGAATCTAAAAAGGTCATACTCATAAAACCAGAAAGTAGAATGGTGGTTGCCAGGGGCTGAGAGTAGGGGAAATGGAGAGATGTTGGTCAAAGGGTATGAAGTTTCAGTTATACAGAATGAATAAATTCTGGGGATCTATTGTACAGCATGGTGACTATAGTTAATAACACTGTACTGTATATTTGAAATTTGCTAAGAGAGTAGATCTTAAGTGTTCTAACCACACACTCAAAAATGGTAACTATGTGAAGTGATGGATATATTAATCAGCTTGATTGCTCTAATCATTTCACAATGTATATTATTATTAAACCTTCATGCTGTATACCTTAAACATACACCACTTTTTTTCACCAATTACACCTCAATAAAGATGGAAAAAAATAATGTGAACTTTTCACTTTCCTGTTTTACATCATGGGCAAAGTTCAAATTCTCCAACATGATAATTGAGTTATCTATAAGTCACCTCTGCAGCCTCCCTTCTTTTAGGACCGTGTACTCTAGATGTTGCATGACATTTCCTTCTATCCTGTGCCTTCATGCATGTTATTTTGATAGTTGAAAACCCCTTTCCAACCTGGCAAAGCCCCATTCTTATGTTATTGCTTTTGTGACTCTATCTCTGACTACTTTCCCCCAAATGTGCACTCTCATAACACTCACTACATTGAATTAATGTGATTGGCATCTGTCATTTTTTCCCTATAGAACTGCTCTGTCCAATGCAATAGCTTGCAGACACATATAACACAAATATTTAAATTTAAATTAAGATGAAAAAATTAAAAATTCGGTTTCTCAGTTGCACTAACCACATTACAAGTACTCAATAGGCACACGTGTCTAATGATTACCAAACTGGATGGTGAAGACAGAAAACATTTCCATCATCGTAGAAAACTCTATTGGACAGTGCCATTTTAGAATGTGAGAGTGGGGACCATTCTGTTTCTCTTACTGTCTAAACAGAAAAATGGGAAAATCTATAGTGAGTTGAATGGTGACGCCAAAAAGATATGTCCAAGTCCTAACTCCTGGTTTCTATGGATGTGACCTTATTTGAAAATAGAGTCTTTGCAGATGCAATTAAGTTAAGGATCTCAAGAGGAGATCATCCTGGATTTATGATAGACCCTTAATCCAATGAGTATTGTCCTTACAGAAAGAAAGGAGAGGAGGAGTTGAGACAGAAAAACACGGAGGAGAAGGCCTTGTGAAGATGGAGGCAGAGATTGGAGACATGCACCTACAAGACAAAGAATGCCAAGGATTGTGGGCAATCACTAGAAGCTAGGAGAGAAGCATGGAACAGATTCTAACTCAGAGCCTCCAGAAGGAACCAACTCTACTGACACCTTGGTTTCAGACTTGTGATGTCTTAAACTGTCAGAGAATAAACATTTGTTGTTTAAAACCACCCAGATTGTGGCAATTTGTTACAGCAGCCCTAGAAAACTAGTGCATCTAGTCTCCTCATAACAAAGGAACGTGTTAAGGACACTGCAATTGCAGCAGAGGGAATCAAATGTAGGAAATCATTTACATGTAAGAGTGGCTGAGAGTCAACAGACAGCAGTGAGGAACTAGATTAGCAGTAGCAGGAAGCCATCACCACACCAAACTGAAGAGATGAAGGGGAGAGAAAAATTACTGAGAAGTTTCTGGAGCCCAGGGGCTAAGGGTACCTGCCTCAAGCAGGCACACAGCAATCCTGAAGCCATGGAGGAGATGTACTGGCCTTATTAAAATATGGCAAACTCAAGGTAAACTTATATAATTACATACCATTTCAGTTGACTTGATACAGAATAGATTATCATAAGAACAATTTTCAAATTCATTTGTTCTTTTCTTTGTCCCTCCTTCTTAATACCACAGTAATTAAGGATAAAATATATTTTATTTTTTACCCTAATTTCTCCAGGTACTCTCCAAAGTTCAGATCAAAGGACATTCCCCACACCTTAGAACATTCAGAGTATGGTGTTTAGAGTGTGGTATAGTTCTGATATTCTTTTCCAAAAATTCCTCTAAAAGCGAACAAGCAAACTTTCTCTTCCTGCACACTCAGTCCCTAGCCAGTTCTTTTGTGGCCTGCCTGACTTCATGGCTTTGGAACTTGATTGACCATCACTACCATCATTGCCTTTCTGTTCCCCATACAGTCCCTTCAGTCTATATCAAATCACCTTACTTTTCCACCACTGTGGTCCCCTTAATATTACCATGTTCACACATTGAAAATGCTTTTTATGCTTTTCTGTCAGAGATCTTTGCCTCTGCTCCAAGATATTCTTCTAATTATTGACCTTGCCTTGCAACTTTAAATTCCCCAAAGCTCTTATTTCTATTTAAAATGTCTTCTGTGACTATGGACCAGTGCTTATTTAGGTAAGTGTATGTTTAGCGGGGAGAATGATTTTTATTCCAACCTTCTATCACCCCATCTATTTTAATTGTCTAACTCTGAGGATCATTTGTATGTGTAAGTGTAAGAATTTTAAACTCATGGGATGTTGTGAGATCCTAGACATATCCGTGAGTAATGACAACAGAAGTAAGTGGTGAACACAGTTATGAAGGATATGGGGTCTGCAGGTAGATTACCCTGGATTCCAGTCTGGCTCTGCCATTTACTTGCCATAGAATCATGGACAATTCTTTAAGCTCTCTCTGTCCTAGTTTTCTCATCTCTAAATATGGCAAATTAAACTATTTTTAAACACAGATTGCTTAGATTAATCTAGATAATATTTGTATAATATATAGAACACAGTAAGTGTTTAATTAATGTCATCTGTGGCAGGGGTCCCCAACCCCTGATACTGGCCCATGGCCTGTTAGGAACTGGGCCGCAGAGCAGGAGGGTGGTGGGTGAAGCGAGCAGCACTTCATCTGTATTTACAGCCGCTCCCCATCGCTCTCATTGTCTCAGCTCCGCCTCCTGTCAGATCAGCAGCGGCATTAGATTCTCATAGGAGTACACCCTACTGTGAACTGCACATGCGAGGGATCTAGGTTGCATGCTCTTCATGTGAATCTGATGCCTGATGATCTGAGGTGGAGCTGAGGCAGTGATTCTAGCACTGGGGAGCGGCTTCAAATACAGATTGTCATTAGCAGAGAGGTCTGACTGCACAGACACCATAATAAGTCAATTGCTTGCAGACTCATATCAAAACCCTATCAGTGAGTAGCAAGTAACAATTAAGCTGCATCTGGTGGCAGGCTTTATAGTGGCAACTGAGTTGATGTACTTCAATTGTACAGCTGCATCTGGTGGCAGGCTTTAAGTCAGAATCCGATACTTATTTTAGTCTGCGCATGGCCCGCCCATTATTTTATTTACCACTTCCATCCGCGCCTCTTTCCCACACTGTGCACTTGTCTCAGTCACAGTTTTTGCGAGCCCACAAGCTAACCCTCGCCAAAATGAGTAAAAAATAAACGTCGCTGGAGAGCTTCTTTGAAAAGAGGGAAAGACTCAATGATGAGACAGCAGAAGGCTCTAAGACTGCCCACAAAAAGAAAGCTGCATTTAAAAGAAAATACCAAGAGTCCTACATAAATTAGGGGTTCATTGCAACAGGTGAGTCACATTCTCCAATACCACTTTGTATATAATATGTAGCGACTGGCTACACAATGAAGCCATGAAACCTTCAAAACTGCTTCGTCACATGGAGACCAAGCACCCTGCATTAAAAGGCAAGCCTTTGGAGTTTTTCAAAAGATAAAAAAACGTGAACACAAAGAACAGGAGCAATTACTGAAGGCCACCACTTCATCAAATGTGTCTGCACTGAGAGCATCATTCTTAGTGGCTAATGGCATGGCTAAAGCTAAGAAGCCCTTTACTGTCGGTGAAGAGTTGATCCTTCCTGCTGCTAAGGACATTTGTCATGAACTTTTAGGAGAGCCTACAGTTCAGAAGGTGGCATGTGTTCCTCTTCCGGCTAGCACCATAACTAGACGAATTGATGAAATAGCAGAGGATATTGAGGCACAACTGTTAGACAGGATTAATGAATCACTGTGGTATGAAATCCAGGTTGACGAGTCTACCGATGTTGACAACAAGGCAACAGTGCTTGTTTTTGTGTGATATGCTTTTCAGGAGGATGGGCATGAGGATATGTTATGTGCACTTTTGTTGCCAACCAACACCACAGATGCAAAACTATTCAAGTCTTTGAATGATTACATATCAGGAAAATTGACCTGGTCATTTTCTGTTGGTATATGCATGGACTGAGCGGCTCCCATGACTGGACAGCTTTGTGGTTTCACTACTCGGGTCAAAGAGGTCACTTCTGAATGTGAGTCTACGCACTGTGTCATCCGTAGAGAAATGCTGGCTAGCTGAAAAATGTCACCCGAACTTAACAGCGTTTTGCAGGATGTGATTAAAATTATCAACCACATTAAAGTACATGCCCTTAACTCACGTCTGCTCGCACAGCTCTATGAGGAGATGGACGCAGAGTACACATGTCTTCGCTTATACACAGAAGTGACATGGCTTTTTAAGGTAGATCACTGGCCAGAGTTTTTGAGAGCCACTCCAGAGATTTCTTTTAGAAAAACAGTCACCACTGGCAGCACATTTCAGTGACACAGAATGGGTCGCAAAACTTGCTTACTGGTGTGACATATTCAACCTGCTCAATGAACTCAATCTGTCACTTCAGGGGAGAATGACAAGTGTGTTCAAGTCGGCAGATAAAGTGGCTGCATTCAAAGCCAAACTGGAATTATGGGGGTGATGAGTAAGCATTGAGATTTTTGACATGTTTCAAACATTAGCAGAGATTTTGAAAGAGACTGAGCCAGGGCCTTCTTTCTCCCAGCTGGTGCATGGTTGCCTACCTCAGCTTTCAGAAGAGTTTGAGCATTACTTCCCAACCACAAAAGCACCCTGAACTGGGAAGGAATGGACCCGCCACCCATTTGTGAATAAGCCAGGTGAATCCACTTTGTCTGTGCTAGAAGAGGATCAACTGCTTGAGATCACAAATGAAGGTGGCCTTAAAAGTATGTTTGAGACAACTTCAAATCTTCACATGTTCTGGATTAAAGTCAAGGTGGAGTATCCTGAGATTGCCACAAAAGCACTGAAAAGCCTGCTTCCATTTCCAACATCCTATCTTTGTGAAGCAGGGTTTTCTGCAGTGACAGCAACCAAAACCAGATTACGGAGTAGACTGGACATAAGCAACACATGTCACGTGTCACTGTCTCCCACCACCCCCAGATGGGACCATCTAGTTGCAGGAAAACAAGCTCAGGGCTCCCACTGATCCTGCATTATGGTGAGTTGTACAATTATTTCATTATGCATTACAATGTAATAATAATAGAAATAAAGTGCACAGTAAATGTAATACGCTTGATTCATCCCAAAATCATCCCCCTCCCCAGTCCACGGAAAAATTGTCTTCCATGAAACCAGTCCCTGGTGCCGAAAAAGTTGGGAACTGCTGCTCTATGGTACTATTCTTCCTATTATTACTATCATTACTATTATTATTAAGAATTAGGACAAGAACCACGGATGATCATGGGAAGAGGTAAGCTGGAGAAACATGATCAGGGCTACAATTTGAAAGATGGGAAACTCATGAAAGGTATGAAGGAAAATACCCCAGAATACCTTGGTTCTGAGATGTAGACATCAAAGAGGTTTAGGAGATCTAATCTAATCATGTGTAAGGCCCTATACCAGGCTTTTAAAATATATATATGTTATCACATGTAATCTTCACTAACAGCCCATGAGGCAGAGATTCACACCCTCATTTCACACATGAATAAACTGAGGTTCAGAAAAAATAAATATGGCACAACAGAAAACATGGGGCTTTCTATCCAGGCAGACACAAGTTTTTATCCTAGCTCTGCTACTTACCAGTCATGTGGTGTTGTGGAGATCAAAAAAACTCTGAGTCATAAATTTTTCATTTGTAATTTGTCAATAATACTACATATACCGCAGAATTTTGAATTTTTCAAGAATTCAATGTGCTTATACGAGTCTTTGAACAGTGCTTCACGTATTACATATAGCCTCTCAATAAATGATAGTTATTTTTATTGTTGTATTATTGCAACCATTAATACATAAGTTAGTTTACCTGGTGTCCTGGCTAAGAGGAATCACCTAATTACATGCTGCCACAGAATTCTGAACTTCTCCTGCATAGCTCCAAGTGGGCAGGAACTGTATTTATCCTACTCACTATGCCCCTCTTGCACTTCATGGGCTGAAAAATTATTGCATATCTAGCTGGCTGGCTTTCAGAACTGCGATCCGATCAGAGAAGAATGCCTTTTTATACGGCCATAAAATGAGTTATAGAATGGAGCAGTGCTCACCATGAACATCAGTGTCATTGGGAATCGCCATACATCTTCCACCATGAGCAAAATGCAGAGATTTCGGAGGAAGAAACCGAGCCTATAAATGTCAAGGAAATTGGACCTAAGAGATCCATCTGGAACTGTCAGTGTATATTTTAAGGCATTTTTAGAATTGTTTACAGTTCTTGATTTCTTCCATCTTTCTTCTCTGTGTGTCTGTCTAGCTCAATAGTTTATCCCTCTTTCCACATCATGTTTCTACTCTCAGGGAGGTCTTCTGTTCCGTTAGGTATAATTAGCAACCCCACAAAGGAAATATCTGCTTTATAACAAATGCCACATTGTATGTTTGTGTCTGTAGGGAGTTGACTGAGAGAACTAAAATTTAGAGCAGACCCATTCCAAGCAGGCTCCACTTTCACAACCTAAATAAAGGCTTTGCAACTTCAACCTATGATTCATTAGTTTCCACATTTACAAGGAAAAGAAGTGCACTCCTTATAAGCAGGTGAGCGTATACCCTAGTTTAACTGGGATAGTCTAAGTTTTCTGAAATAGTTCCAGTTATACTTATTGTTCTAGAGCAATTATTAATGGTGCCTCTTTTTACTCTTTGTATTGTATTTAGGATGATAAAATTTATGGTCTCCCTATTTATATGGAAATTCATAACCAGGTTCTTCCAAATCCATTCTAATTTATCTCCTCCACACCATGATATAAAACCCTGTGATCATCCCTTTTCTGATCTCCATCACAGCTTGTGTCATTCTTAGGTCTGCACTGAATCTGCACACATTGGAATAGCTCTTTACTTCCCTCATGGCTGCACACCTTTTGTCCATCCTTCATTGTCCTTCATTTTCCCTTCATCCTTTCCCACATCTTCCCTATTTCTATTGCACCGACTCTCTTTGACAATGTGTTATAGTAATTTTTGTTGGTACCATACAATTTGCTTTTGATTGCACATGGTTTTTCATTTTTCTACCCCTTTTTTTTTTCTTTACAGAATGGTTTCTGAAGTAGCAGAAGTTACAGAATCAGAGAAATTAGAAGGGCATTTGAGATTTTTCAGTTTAGCTCCTCCAATTGAAGAATGAGTAAATGCATTCAGGGATGCTGAAAGATTAGCTCAAAGTCTTAGAGTTTACCACAGAAAGAGTTTAGCTTAGAACACTGTTCTCCCAATTTTCAGTCCAATACTTTTTCCACTTTACAGTCCTGTCTTATTTACTATTGTTAACTGATTTAATTATCTCATACATGTTTTTAAATATAAAAGTATGTTTTGTTTTTCAGTTTCTCAGAAAGAGATTCAATGCATCACCCCCAGGGCAAATGGTACAATCAGGCTAGCCTCACAAGTAAATAAAAAAAATACATGGTGTGAGGTCAATAGTTTCAGCTCCTTCCACATAGTCCAAGCACATTCTCAATGGCTTCCTGGCACTTAGAATTCTACAATTTAGAGAAACCTTTTTTTCATGTAAGATGTGCTAGCCAACAAAAGTGCGCATGAGAAAGATAGCTAATTAAAACTTACTCTGCATTTATATGTGGAAATTCTGCTTTATTTAATTCTTTATTGAAATTTTGAAGGATTGGTGAAAGAAGAGATCAAAATAACATTACGGCTCTGTGAGAGTAGGAAAAACAGGCTTCCCTAAGGAATCAAAGAGGACCAAAAGGAGAAATCTGGGCACATGGATAACAACACAAGAAATTTATAATAAAGTCCAACTCTGAAGATAACTATCCATGTAATTTAAAGAGAAACTATCCTTTTTTTGCATTGATTTCTAGGTTAAGCAAGTTTCTCTCTTGTTAGAATGGGTTTTCTTATTTGTACAACTCTCTTCTTAAAAAGGAAGAATGCATTAAATTTGAAGTATCTTTTAGACCAATTTAGAATTAGCAAAGGATGACCCAATAACAAAATGCCTGAAGTTAAGTAAATAAATAAACATTTTACACTTGCAGATTTAGAAAGCCCTGCAAACCAAATGACTTGGGAAATGACTTGGGAAACATTAATAACTTTGGGAACAGCAGATTTCTGTGATGCTTAATAACCATGGAAGACTGTACAAAGCCACAGAATCAGGATGTAGGAAAAAGTGAAGAGAGAAAGGGCTTAAGTAATAGGCAACATTTGTTTGTAGGCTTCTCTTTTTATGGAATGCATTTGGGCTCTAAATAAGTCTTCTCTTTTCTTCATCTATTCAGTAACTACTGGTCTCTCTTTAGTTATGTAACAGAAACTGCTGTTTGCCTACTCAAAACCTTTTCTTTACCAATAGAATTAAAATTCTGTTCAATTATTAGAAAGTGGGGGATGCATTATGTTCAAAAAAGGCAGGGTCAAGCGATGAACATATTTAATCTAAGTCAGTCATGTGAGTCCTGTTTCCCTTTTCCAGTTAGGGGTTTGAAGTGGGCACATGGCTGGGTTTTAGCAATGTGACGTCAGGTTATATGCTATGAAGATTCTCTGGGAAAGATTTTCTGCCCCAACTGAAAGAGAAAAGCCCCTTTCTTTCTCTCTCTCCCTCCCTCCCTCCTCTTCTACCTGACTGCATGAGCAGAACATTGATCTCCGCTTACCTTCAGTGCTCAGGCCTTTGAATTACACCACTGTCCTTCCTGGGTCTCTAGTTTGTACACAGTAGATTGTGGAACTTCTCAGCCCCCATAATCATGTGAGCCAGTTCCTTTTAATAAATCTCTGTCTAGATATGTGTATGTGTGTTTGGGTATGTACATATATACATACAGAGAGATATAAATATAGACATAGATATAGATGTGGATGTGGATGTGGAGATGGAGGTAGAGACAGAGATAAGAGATATACTATTAGTTCTTTTCCTCAGAGAATCCTAATACAGATTTTTGGTATCAGGATTTGTTCCAGAGGAAAAGAATTTTAAGGATGAGTTTTCTGAGTTGGTTTTGGGGTTTCTAGAATTGGCTCTCTTATCTCATTAGATTTAAAGATGCTGAGAGAGAGAGAGAGAGAGAGAGAGAGAGAGAGAGAGAAAAGCACTGGAAGGAGTCCCTCTTTCCTTCCTGCATTTGGACTTTGACATGAGGTGATGTGATGCTTGGTGCTCTGGTGACCACGTTGTAATTGTGAGGAAAAAGCCAAGAGAATGACTTCTTCCAAAAAAATTTTGACTTGGGATACAGTAATTCTAATTCAACATGGCTAGTCTTTGGTTGACAAAAGTATCAACCCTGGAACTGCTGGCCACATTAGGCAAATGCCACTCTTCTTCATAAAATCTTTAGTGGTTTCCTATCTCATATGGAGTAAAAACCAAAGTTTCACCATGGCCTGAAAGACCCTACATGATCTGGTCCCAGTTATCCATCAAAACTCAGCTCTCATTTGCTTTTCCCTTGCTTACACTGGTTCAGTCATACATAATTCCTTGCAGACCCAGAAAGCAAGCCTTAGTGCTTGTATATTTACTCTTACAGATACCTGTGTGGCTTGCTTCTTCACTTATTGAAGTAGAGACTATTCCCTTTATGATCATAGATAAATAATCACTTTGCTTACTATTCTCTTATCCTGATGTTTTTTTCTTTTTAAAATTTATCATCAATTGGCATTGTATATGTGGATATATATTTTTTTAATTTTTTATATTTTAACACCTTTATTAGAGTATAATTGCTTTACAATGGTGTGGCAGTTTCTGCTTTATAACAAAGTGAATCAGTTATACATATACATATGTCCCCATATCTCTTCCCTCTTGCATCTCCCTCCCTCCCACCCTCCCTATCCCACCCCTCAAGGTGGTCACAAACCACCGAGCTGATCTCCCTGTGCTATGAGGTTGTTTCCCACTAGCTATCTATTTTATGTTTGGTAGTGTATATATGTCCATGCCACTCTCTCCATTGTCCCAGCTTACCCTTCAAGTCCATTCTCTAGTAGGTCTGTATCTTTATTCCCGTCTTGCCCCTAGGTTCTTCATGACCATTTTTGTTGTTGTTTTTTAAATTCCATATATATGTGTTAGCATACAGTATTTGTGTTTCTCTTTCCGACTTACTTCACTCTGTAAGACAGTCTCTAGGTCCATCCACCTCACTACAAATAACTCAGTTTCGTTCCTTTTATGGCTGAGTAATATTCCATTGTATATATGTGCCACATCTTCTTTATCCATTCATCTGTCGATGGACACTTAGGTTGCTTCCATGTCCTGGCTATTGTAAATAGAGCTGCAATGAACATTGTGGTACATGACTCTTTTTGAATTATGGTTTTCTCAGGCTATATGCCCACTAGTGGGATTGCTGGGTCGTATGGTAGTTCTATTTTTAGTTTTTTAAGGAACCTCCATACTGTTCTCCATAGTGGCTGTATCAATTTACATTCCCACCAACAGTGCAAGAGGGTTCCCTTTTCTCCACACCCTCTCCAGCATTTATTGTTTGTAGATTTTTTGATGATGGCCATTCTGACTGGTGTGAGGTGATACGTCATTGTAGTTTTGATTTGCAATTCTCTGATGATTAGTGATGTTGAGCATCCTTTCATGTGTTTGTTGGCAATCTGTATATCTTCTTTGGAGAAATGTCTATTTAGGTCTTCTGCCCATTTTTGGATTGGGTTGTTTGTTTTTTTCATATTGAGCTGCATGTGCTGCTTGTTAATTTTGTAGGTTGGTCCTTTGTCAGTTGCTTCATTTGCAAATATTTTCCCCACTCTGAGGGTTGTCTTTTCGTCTTGTTTATGGTTTCCTTTGCTGTGCAAAAGCTTTTAAGCTTCATTAGGTCCCACTTGTTTATTTTTGTTTTTATTTCCATTTCTCTAGGAGGTGGGTCAAAAAGGATCTTGATGTGATTAATGTCATAGAGTGTTGTTCATCCTATGCTTTCCTCTAAGAGTTTTATAGTGTCTGGCCTTACATTTAGGTATTTAATACATTTTGAGGGTTTTTTTTTTTGAGTTTATTTTTGTGTATGGTGTTAGGGAGTGTTCTAATTTCATTCTTTCACATGTAGCTGTCCAATTTTCCCAGCACCACTTATTGAAGAGGCTGTCTTTTCTCCATTGTACATTCCTGCCTCCTTTATCAAAGATAAGGTGACCATATGTGTGTGGGTTTATCTCTGGGCTTTCTATCCTGTTCCATTGATCTATCAGTCTGTTTTTCTGCCAGTACCATACTGTCTTGATTACTGTAGCTTTGTAGTATAGTCTGAAGTCAGGGAGGCTGATTCCTCCAGCTCCTTTTTTTTTTCTCAAGGTTGCTTTGGCTATTTGGGGTCTTTTGTGTTTCCATACAAATTGTGAAATTTTTTGCTCTACTTCTGTGAAAAATGCCATTGGTAGTTTGATAGGGATTGCATTGAATCTGTAGATTGCTTTAGGTAGTAGAGTCATTTTCACAATGTTGATTCTTCCAATCCAAGAACATGGTATATCTCTCCATCTGTTTGTATCACCTTCAATTTCTTTCATCAGTGTCTTATAAATTTCTGCATACAGGTCTTTTGTGCCCTTAGGTAAGTTTATTCTTAGATATTTTATTTTTTTTGTTGCAATGGTAAATGGGAGTGTTTTCTTATTTTCTCATTCAGATTTTTCATCATTAGTGATAGGAATGCAAAGATTTCTGTGCATTAATTTTGTATTCTGCTACTTTACCAACTTCATTGATTAGCTCTAGTAGTTTTCTGGTAGCATCTTTAGGATTCTCTATGTATAATATCATGTCATCTGCAAACAGTGACAGCTTTACTTCTTCTTTTCCAATTTGGATTCCTTTTATTTCCTTTTCTTCTCTGATTGCTGTGGCTAAAACTTCCAAAACTATGTTGAATAAGAGTGGTGAGAGTGGGCAACCTTGTCTTGTTCCTGATCTTAGTGGAAATGGTTTCAATTTTTCACCATTGAGGACGATGTTGGCTGTGGGTTTGTCATATATGGCCTTTATTATGTTGAGGAGAGTTCCCTCTATGCCTACTTTCTGGAGGGTGTTTATCATAAATGGGTGTTGAATTTGTCAAAAGCTTTCTCTGCATCTACTGAGATGATCATATGGTTTTTCTCCTTCAATTTGTTAATATGGTGTATCACGTTGATTGATTTGCATATATTGAAGAATCCTTGCATTACTGGGATAAACCCCACTTGATCATAATGTATGATCCTTTTAATGGGCTTTTGGATTCTGTTTGCTAGTATTTTGTTGAGGATTTTTGCACGTATGTTCTTCAGTGATATTGGCCTGTAGTTTTCTTTCTTTGTGACATCTTTGTCTGGTTTTAGTATCAGAGTGATGGTGGCCTTGTGGAATGAGTTTGGGAGTGTTCCTCCCTCTGTTATATCTTGGAAGAGTTTGAGAAGGATAGGTGTTATCTCTTCTCTAAATGTTTGATAGAATTCACCTGTGAAGCCAACTGGTCCTGGGCTTTTGTTTGTTGGAAGATTTTTAATCACAGTTTCAATTTCAGTGCTTGTGATTGGTCTGTTCATATTTTCTATTTCTTCCTGGTTCAGTCTCAGAAGTTTCTGCATTTCTAAGAATTTGTCCATTTTTTCCAGGTTGTCCATTTTATTGGCATATAGTTTCAGTAATCTATCATGATCCTTTGAATTTCTGCAGTGTCAGATGTTACTTCTCCTTTTTCATTTCTAATTCTATTGATTTGAGTCTTCTCCCCTTTTTTTTTGATAAGTCTGGCTAATGGTTTATCAATTTTGTTTATCTTCTCAAAGAACCAGCTTTTAGTTTTATTGATCTTTGCTATCGCTTCCTTCATGTCTTTTTCATTTATTTCTGATCTGAACTTTATGATTTCTTTCCTTCTGCTAACTTTGGGGTTTTTTTGTTCTTCTTTCTCTAATTGCTTTAGGTGTAAGGTTTGGTTGTTTATTTGAGATGTTTCTTGTTTCTTAAGGTAGGCTTGTATAGCTATAAACATCCCTCTTAGGACTGCTTTTGCTGCATCCCATAGGTTTTGGGTCGTTGTGTTTTCATTGTCATTTGTTTCTAGGTATTTTTTGATTTCATCTTTGATTTCTTCAGTGATCTCTTGGTCATTAAGTAGTGTGTTGTTTAGCCTCCATATGTTTGTATTTCTTACAGATTTTTTTTCCTGTAATTGATATCTAGACTCATAGCATTGTGGTCAGAAAAGATACTTGATACAATTTCAATTTTCTTAAATTTACCAAGGCTTGATTTGTGACCCAAGATATGATCTATCCTGGAGAATGTTCCAAGAGCACTTGAGAAGAGGGTGTATTCTGTTGTTTTTGGATGGAATGTCCTATAAATATCAATTAAGTCCATCTTGTTTAATGTATCATTTAAAGCTTGTGATTCCTTATTTATTTTCATTTTGGATGATCTGTCCATTGGTGAAAGTGGGGTGTTAAAGTCCCCTACTATGATTGTGTTACTGTCGATTTCCCCTGTTATGGCTGTTAGTATTTGCTTTATGTATTGAGGTGCTCCTATGTTGGGTGCATAAATATTTACAATTGTTATATGTTCTTCTTGGATTGATCCCTTAATCATTATGTAGTGTCCTTCTTTGTCTCTTGTAATAGTCTTTGTTTTAAAGTCTATTTTGCCTGATATGAGACTTGCTACTCCAGCTTTCTTTGGATTTCCATTTGCATGGAATATCTTTTTCCATCCCCTCACTTTCAGTCTGTATGTGTCCCTAGGTCTGAAGTGGGTCTCTTGTAGACAGCATATATACAGGTCTTGTTTTTGTATTCATCCAGCCAGTGTTTGTCTTTTGGTTGGAGCATTTAATCCATTTACATTTAAGGTAGTTATCGATATGTATGTTCCTATTACCATTTTCTTAATTGCTTTGGGTTTGTTATTGTAGGTCTTTTCCTTCTCTTATGTTTCCTGCCTAGGGAAGTTCCTTTAGCATTTGTTGCAAAGCTGGTTTGGTGGTGCTGAATTCTCTTAGCTTTTGCTTCTCTGTAAAGGTTTTAATTTCTCTGTTGAATCTGAATGAGATCCTTGCTGGGTAGAGTAATCTTGGTTGCAGGTTTTTCTCCTTCATCACTTTAAATATGTCCTGCCACTCCCTTCTGGCTTGCAGAGTTTCTGCTGAAAGATCAGCTGTTAACCTTATGGGGATTCCTTTGTATGTTATTTGCTGTTTTTCCCTTGCTGCTTTTAATATTTTTTCTTTGTGTTTAATTTGTGTTAGTTTGATTAATATGTGTCTTGGTGTGATTCTCCTTGGTTTTATCCTATATGGGACTCTCTGTGCTTCCTGGACTTGATTGACTATTTCCTTTCCCATATTAGGAAAGTTTTCAACTATAATCTCCTCAGATATTTTGTCAATACCTTTCTTTTTCTCTTCATTTTCTGGGACCCCTATAATTCGAACGTTGGTGCATTTAATGTTGTCCCAGATGTCTCTGAGACTGTCCTCAATTCTTCTCATTCTTTTTTCTTTATTCTGCTTTGCCTTAGTTATTTCTATTATTTTAACTTCTGGGTCACTTAACCATTCTTCTGCTTCAGCTCTTCTGCTATTGATTCCTTCTAGAGAATTTTTAATTTCATTTATTGTGTTGTTCATCATTGTTTGCTCTTTGGCTCTTCTAGATCCTTGTTAAATGTTTCTTGTATTTTCTCCATTCTATTTCCAAGATTTTGGATCATCTTTACTATCATTACTCTGAATTCTTTTTCAGGTAGACTGCCTATTTCCTCTTCATTTGTTTGGTCTGGTGGGTTTTTACCTTGCTCCTGCATCTGCTGCATATTTCTCTGTCTTCTCATTTTACTTAACTTACTGAGTTTGGGGTCTCTTTTTCACAGGCTGCAGGTTCGTAGTTCCCATTGTTTCTGGTGTCTTTCCCCAGTGGGTAAGGTTGGTTCAGTGGGTTGTGTAGGCTTCCTGGTGAAGGAGACTGGTGTCTTTGTTCTGGTTGATGAGGCTGGATCATCTCTTTCTGGTGGGCAGGACTGCATCCGATGTTGTGTTTTGGGGTGTCTGTATCTTTATTATGATTTGAGGTAGCCTGTCTGCTAATGGGTGGGGTTGTGTTCCTGTCTTGCTAGTTGTTTGGCATAGGGTGTCCAGCACTGTATCTTGCTGGTCATTGAGTCGAGCTGGGTCTTAGCGGTGAGATGGTGTTCTCTGGGAGAGCTTTTACCGATAGATATTATGTGGAACCAGTAGGCCTCTGGTGGACCAATGTTCTCAACTCGGCTCTCCCACCGCAGAGACTCAGGCCTGACACCCAGCCAGAGCACCACGATGCTGCTAGTGTTGGATAGCCTCTTGCAGAGGCGGGGGTGGCTGTGGCTCACCGTGGGGACAAGGACACTGGCAGCAGAATTTCTGGGAAGTACTCCTTGGTGTGAGCCCTCCTGGAGTCTGCCATTAGCCACACCAAAGAGCCCGCCCCGAACTCTTGACATGTTATTTATTTTTAGGTGAACTGTATTTTCTTTGTCCCAGGAGAGTACCTTTTACATATATTATCTTGGAATAGTTATTGATAACATCCCATTTAACTCTCAAGAGTATATTGGTTTGATCAATGAATTATATGGTCACCTTTCTTGTTTTGAGAGAACTACAGTTAAGCATATACTACATACAGCAAGCACCTGGAACCTCAAAGGGGTTTAGTTACTTTCCCTGTGCCCCAGGGAGATGGGATACAATTAGGAAGGATGAAGATGGTAAGTCTTTAAGCCTCGATTCTCTAAGTTCATTTCAGATCATATTGACACTGAGGGAGAGCCCAGCTATTCCTCCACAGTTATATGGTCAACACTGCTCTATTGCCATCCTCATCTGAGATGAAGAGTTTGTTTGGGGTCCACAAGGTTTGCAATAAGTAGTTCTCATACCTATATTTTAAGAACAAGAAAAATGTCATCAAGCTTTGGTCGTTGTAACAGGTCAGGGAAAAGTTTTCATTAAACAAGTGGCAATTGAGTCAGTCATCTTCACGCTTTCTGAGGGGAAGGAAAGTGACTTAGGAAAGTGGACATGGTTTGATGAAGTGATGAAATTCTGTGAGGAGAAAGAGTTAAGTTATGAGAGCAGAGTAAGCAGATGAAGACTTAGTTGAAGGAACTGGATAAACGATATAAGGTCCAAACCAGAGGGGTTAATAGTTTGAATATTTAATAAACCAGAGTAACTTGAGCCCATATGATATTGTGAATGGATTATCTAGAATGAGATCTCTACCATATGTAAAAATAGTTGTGCTCTTGGACAAGCAGAGAAATAGTGGAGAATGTGAAAGAAGGTTGCTGATAAAGAAGGAAAAAGCCATGAGGAGTAGTTTTTACACTAGCAAACTTCCACCCCCTTTTTTTTAAAATCTGGGGAGGAGAGATGGTGGCTGTGAAAAATGGTACAAAACCAGCCAACATGCTGAGAACCAGCTGGGGCAGTCCCATTTCAAGGTAGCCCTAGAGGTGCCATTTAATTACAGCTCATTACACAAATAAATGCTAACTGGAGGGAGCTTAACATTTCATTTTTTCCTCATGTTAACCAAACCAAATGCTCGGCACAGCTGGAAGGTGACTGTCATCCAGGAGGGATTCTTTTACTTAGTCTTTAAATACTACCACAGTAGATTGCTCAAGTAACAGTTAATAGCGACAGTTCTAGAAAATTCCTAGACTGTAGATAGTGCCTGATTCTTCCACCTCCTGAGATATATACTAGTGGCCTAATTAAGTACATTAGAAAGTCAATTAGTAGAATTCTTAAGAGCATGAGCTTCAGCTACAGAGACCTAAATTCTAATTTCAGCCCTGCCAATTTCTGGCAACCTGATTCCAGTAAAAACAGTGTAAGTTCTCAGATTCTCTTTTTCCCCATTTAAGAAGTGATTCTAGGGGTGCTGTAAATATGAATTAAATACAGATAAAACCCTTAGCCCAAAGCCTGATCTATAACACACACTCAATACATGATAGCTATTACTATAAAAACTAACTTCAATTATGATACTTCATTACATGAGTCACTTCAGTGATTTGTTATTATACTTGGGAAATATCCAAAATCCTTAATAAGTCCCTTCATGCCTGGCACCCCACATATCTCCCACTCTCCCTCAATGAGCTGCATTATTTCTTCCCCCCGTTCATTTGGTGTAACAACTTCTTTCCCCATGTCAGCGTCTTTGCATAATTCCGTTTTTCTTCCCAGATCAGTTTCCTGCCATTCATCTCTGAAAAGCTGATCCTCCTCCTTCAATTCTCATCTAAATGTCACTTCCCCAGAGAGGTCTTGATTCTCCCAGCCACAGTCTCTCATCACCCATCACAGTATTTATCAGTATGTAAAAAATCCATGTAATATTTGTAGTCTTTTTAAAAAATATACACCTGTCCCGTCAGCCTGTAAGTTCTGAGAAATCCAGGACTTGCTTCTCTGTGCACCAGTGCAGCCATGGTGCCAAGCACAGTGCCTGATGTACAGCAGGTACTCCAAAAATGTTTGCTAAATCAACAAGCTCACCGACCCGGGTCACTAGAGCATAATTCAGGGAAACATTTTGTTCTAACATTTATGGTCTGAAGGCTTACTACAGTTTCTGAGTGCCTGAGTATATTATAGGTGGGTTCAGGGGGAAAAAATGAATTTTATTATGCTTTGGACAAGGTACATCACAAGCATCCAATTATTAAAACTTTTGTCACTGTTGCTTCTGTGTGTTTAATGTGATCTTACCATTCAAAAACTACTAACATATTTTTGTTTTATATATTTTACTCAATAGTTCTCCTGTTCAAATATGTACATGTACCTTTTTGTGTATATGTATGGAGAGAAAGAGAAAGAGAGAGAATGTGTGTATATGTAAAACTCTCAAAAAGCCACAAAAATAAACAAGAAAGTTAGTGGTTCCCATCACGGTTATTTTTATTCGAAAGGGTATGGAATATCTCCTTTCTCTGTTCTGCTCAAAACACACTGTGGCTCTCTGTAGACACTATTTAGGCAGCATTAGAATCTTATGACACACTCCAAGCTGTAATACACTTTCATATAGCTTCACTTTCTTGGCTTTATATGAATGGCCCATGTGGGAGGGGGGTGTTCTTATTTTCCATTACTAGATGCCACATACATTGTAACAAAGAACACAATTTTGAACACATTTCCAGAGAGACCCTCTCATCTCCTATTTTTTCTCTTGCTTAGTCAAAGAAAATTGCACACTCAGTTGAGAAGTGTCGGTGATTCTCATTCTCATTCATTAATGATAGTATATCGCAAAGAAAGCAATATACTATTCCTTTAACATTGAGCGGAACCACTCCCAAAAGCGAGAACAGGAGGAGAGACAAGAGAATAATAATGTTCACCCAAAGGCATATTCGCCATGGAGCAAAAATCATACATGCAGAGATGGTGAACAATAAGAGGGACAAAGCAGTGGTTAGTTCAGAGAAGGGAATCAAAAGGATCACACCATTTCAAAGTACTGCCACAGAATTAATCATTGAAGATTGTTAAAGATGCTGGCTAAGAACCCAAAGCCCCCAGTCCACTGGGTCACTTACAATCCTTGTCAAAACTGAGACAAAAGAAGACTGAACTTGGTGCATTTCCATCCTGCTCCAGTGGAGTAAATTAATCCTCCCGGTGAAACCATTTTTTTTTAACATCTTTATGGGAGTATAATTGCTTTACAATGGTGTGTTAGTTTCTGTTTTATAACAAAGTGAATCAGTTATACATATACATATATCCCCATATCTCTTCCCTCTTGCGTCTCCCTCTCTCCCACCCTCCCTATCCTACCCCTCTAGGTGGTCACAAAGCACCGAGCTGATCTCCCTGTGCTATGCGGCTGCTTCCCACTAGCTATCTATTTTACATTTGGTAGTGTCAATGCCACTCTCTCACTTTGTCCCAGCTTCCCCTTCCCCCTCCCTCTGTCCTCAAGTCCATTCTCTAGTAGGTCTGCATCTTTATTCCCGTCTTGCCCCTAGGTTCTTCATGACCATTTTTGTTGTTGTTTTTTAGATTCCATATATATGTGTTAGCATACAGTATTTGCTTTTCTCTTTCCGACTTACTTCACTCTGTATGACAGTCTCTAGGTCCATCCACCTCACTACAAATAACTCAATTTCAGTTCGTTTTATGGCTGAGTAATATTCCATTGTATATATGTGCCACATCTTCTTTATCCATTCATCTGTCGATGGACACTTAAGTTGTTTCCATGTCCTGGCTATTGTAAATAGAGCTGCGATGAACACTGTGGTACATGGCTCTTTTTTTTTTTTTTTTGCGGTACGCGGGCCTCTCACGGTTGTGGCCTCTCCCATTGCGGAGCACAGGCTCTGGAAGTGCAGGCCCAGCTGCTCTATGGCATGTGGGATCTTCCTGGACCGGGGCACGAACCCGTGTCCCCTGCATTGGCAGGCAGACTCTCAACCACTGTGCCACGAGGGAAGCCCCTATGACTCTGTTTGAATTATGGTTTTCTCAGGGTATATGCCCAGTTGTGGGATTGCTGGGTCATATGGTAGTTCAATTTTTAGTTTTTCAAGGAAACTCCATACTGTTCTCCATAGTGGCTGTATCAATTTGCATTCCCAACAATAGTGCAAGAGGGTTCCCTTTTCTCCACACCCTCTCCAGCATTTATTGTTTGTAGATTTTTTGATGATGGCCATTCTGACCGTTGTGAGGTGATATCTCATTGTAGGAAACCAGTTCTTAAAAATACTTTATTTATTCTGAGCAAATGACTTAGCAGCTTAAATGTTACTAGGTGTTACTACTTCTATCAGTACTGTATTACTAGACTTCTACCACTATTACTACAACTACTTCTACTACCAGTACTACAGCCACCATGTAGTGCCACATACATAAAAGGTGCTCAATGCATGAAAGTGACACACACACACACACACACACACATTTGTGTGTATATAACTAACAGTATTTCTCTTGTCCACTTTCTAAAAAGGCATTTATATGATAATAATAATAACTAGCATTAGCATAATGAATTACAGAGCATAATTATTACCTTATTTGAGGTAATACTCCATAAAGCAGGCAATGCTGATTTTATGCATCTTTTATAACAAAGGAAACAGAAAGGATGTCCAAAAACAAGACCAAGATATTCTGGTTCCAAGTTCAATTCTGTTTTCCTGTTCTGATTCCCCTTTTTTAAAGAGACTTCCTTTATGAAGTAGGGAGGAATTGAGGATACAACATAATATTCTCCCCCTACCAAATACCTACGAAAGTGTAAACACAAATACTTTTAAATTTGCCCTTTATCTCCATCTCTAAAATTGCAAAAATAAATGTCAGCCTGAGAATTGTGTTTCCTGACATACTTTTAACCCCAGTCAGATAACAACATTAGTAGACATAATAAATAAGAAATTAAATGTGGGGAGCGAAAACAGCATGTGAAACAAAATATGAAGCAAAGAAATATTCACATACATTATGCAAAAACTTGATATATAATTGAAGTGAAATTAGAAAGCAATAGTTAAAAGATACATGTTGCCAGGACAACTGGTCCTACAGAAGGAACAATTAAAATTTGATTCTTACCTCAACCATATAAAAATTGTAATATATGTGGTGCTAAAACTAAATGTGAAAAGCAAAGTCATTCAGCTTTTATCAGAAAGTAGAAAAAATATTGTATATATGTGGCCAGGAAATGATTTTCTGTTAAAAAAAGATATAAAAATTAAAACTATAAAAAATACATTTGACTGCCTTAAAAGTAAAAACATTGGTGCATTTTAAAAAGTAGAAAAAAGATAAGCTACCATTTAGAAGAATGTATCTGCAGCTGCCTAATCAACAAAGGATTAGCATTCAGACTACATAATTATCTTCTCCAAATCTATAATAAATAGACCATCACTCCAATTGGAAATGGGAAATCTTTAAGAATAAGGAATACCTGGCTGAGGAAACCTAAATGGTCAAAAGAAACAAAAACATGCTCAAATCCATTAGTAATCAGAGAAATGCTAATTAAAATACTTAAACATAATTTAGCATCTACCAGAATGACAAAAATTAAAAATATGTTGAGAAGATATAGAGAAAGGGAAGTTTCATACTCTGATAGTGGGAGTATATACCAGTTCAACTTCCCTGGAGAACAATTTTGCAGGATTTAGTAAAGTTAATGATATGAATGCTCTGCTCCTATATTCTACATCTTCATATGTATCTTCTAGAAACATGTATATATGCACAAGGAGACGTATAAGAATATCTACAGCAGCATGGCTTATAATAGGAAAAGTAATGGAAATAATTTTAAATAATCAGTGATAATTTTTAAATCTCTGACACATATACATAGTGAAATGCTAAATAAAGTTAAAATGATTGAAAAAATTCAGGTATTAATACGAGTAATGTCAAAAATATAATATCGAGTAAAAAATGTACAGGAATTCATACAGTGTATATTTATTTTTATAAATTTTGCCAACCAATACTGTGTGTTGTATATGGATACTTATTTATGTAATAGTAGTTTGGAGAAATTTATGACAACAATGAGCACCAAATTTAAGGTGGTCATATCTCTGAGTAGGGAAGAAGCAGATTCTTACTGGATATATAAGGATCTTCAAATGTTTCTGGAGTATTTTGATTCTTAAATATAAATGGAGCAATCATGGCAAAACAGATTTTGATAGATCTGGGTAATAGGTATGTAGATGTCATTTTTTTAATTCCCTATAATTTTCATATATATGAAATAACTCCAAATATAAAATGGAACAAAGATTTAAAATATCATAAAATAAGTTGAATTGATATCACAATAAAATAGAATGCTCTTTTATATTATTAAATATTAACGTATCTAAATTGCACTAGGCTTGTCTAATCCTTAAATATTTCATAAGGAAATGCATTGTGTAAATTTGAATTACATTAAATATATGGTTATTTTGTTTCTAGGGGGAAAATTCCATTAACTTGATGTAGGAATGTCAACATGCAAACTAGTGAATTACCCATGGCTTACAGTACTCCAGATGAATCCTAATGGCCATAACAGGCAACCAATATACCACCTATATCCCAAAACTTGAGTTGATGAATTGGAAACCACTATCAAAATAATCATAATAATTCTTACTGGACCAAAGGACAAGTGTATGAATCACACTGTGCTGCTAGTCCCTTTAATACCCTGTATTCGAATTTCACCCAGGAGCTCTGAATTCTTCTTCTTCAATGATGTGGATCCCTTTCTTTTGTCCATAGCCTTGGAGCTGGTGGTACCTGGCCAGTGGCATTTTATATGGGCTCTCTCAGGGAATCCATGCAATTTCCTTTTCTGGAAAACTTTCAAAGAGTGGCCTTGAAGAAGTATGGTCACAGTTCTTCAGAAAATAGTCTTTATCTATCTCATTGACAATATACCAGCTCTTAGTTTTCAATTTGATCTTTAAAGCATCATATCTAATCCTGTGAGCAACATTCTATGTATTTTTATTGCCATCACTTTATATATGAGAAAACTGTGGCTCAGTCATATTACATGACTTGCTGAAGAAATGACAGAGTTTTGATTCAAATGCAGATGTTATAATATTCAGTTATCCAGAGATTCCCTTATACTAGACCACTCTCCTTAAGGGTGAGGGTTAACAAACTGTTATATCAATCTGCTTGGGTTTTTAGGAGACTCGTAGGCCAAACTCATAAAATATTATATATAATGAGAATCATCAAAATCATGTATTTAAATCATCTAGTATTTTATCATCTTACCCTGGTATTTTCATTTTAAGATTGCAAATATTACACAAAGCCTAAATACAGGTGTTACCATAAACATAATTTAAAACAAAAGCCTCTGAAAATTCCCCTGATCAGAAATAACCACTCTAAGTAATGTGATGCATATAACTACAATGCTTTTCATGAGTGTAAGCATATTTATCATTACTATTACTGTCATATTTTACATATGAATCAAAAACATTATTTTTCAACTTGGTATTTTTTCAGTTATCTTGGGCATATTGCATTTGTTCACACATTACCTACTTTTTTTTATTTTCAAGGACTGTGTAGGTTTTCATTATTTAACCAGTTTCATATTGATGTATATTTAGATTTTTCTCATTGGTTCCTTTACAAAGGAAACTACAACGAACTTTCATGTAGATGTCTCCTCAAACACTTGTGGGAATGTTTGTATAGAATAAAACCCAAAAAGTAGAAATGTTACATATGAGGGTGTAAACAGTTTAGATTTTTATAAATACTACTAAATCACCCTAAGAAAAGACTAGCCAGTCTCACTTTTAAGTAAGTTTTAAAATGCTTCAAGTCTTGTGAAATCAAGCACTAAACTATTTTGCAGCTCATGATCCTCAATTATAAAATGGGAAAAAAAGTTTGACAAATCTATTTCACAACATTACTATAAAGACCAGATAGAATATTATGCAAGAAAGCATTTTATATAAGTTTTTATTTCAAAACTCAGTCTTTTAATTAAAATAGAGTTCCTGCATTATGGTAAAAAGTACCTGCATATGTGTAAACAATACAAACGAGTTTTATAATTAAAAGTAAACATTCCTTCCACACCAGATGCCCCGTCCATTTCTGTGAAGGCACAGAAATGTTCTGTTTAAACACAACATAATCATGTATATGTTTATGTATATGTATATGTATATATGTATCTCTCTGTGTATGTATGCAGAGAGAGACAGAACAAATTAGATGATGATTTTGATGAGTGTGGCAGATTGTTCAACATCCATTTTAAACTCTTGATGTGCAGATGTGCAGAAGCTACGAAGTGAAAGCTTATATTCCCTAGAACTCCTTACAACCAGCATTCCAGATCTGTTTTAGTCCCCAAGAGAATGATGCAGTGGGGTGAGACTTCCAAGGAGAAAATGTGGCAGAGGTGAAGCTTTTATGCTTTTGTGTTTGCGGAGCAGAGTCATAGAGGCCTTTGGTTTTTCTTGGCATCTTTAGCAGAGATCTCAGTACTGTACTAAGTAACTATTTCATAATCGTCAAGAGTCAGGGCATGGGCCAGCTGTCTTATTGATGTGGCCTGGTCCTGGAACTGGTAATAAAAATGGAATGCCATTCTCTTCACCTTACCCTGATCACAGTGGGGACAGAGTAATATGAGTGCACCACTGATTTCCAGGGTAACAAGCCAATGGAACTTTTCAAGTCCTTATCTTTTTTTCATCATGTGCACCACATATAACCTCACTCAGTGTTTATCACTACTCACTGTTCTACATGACATTTTTTCACAATTCTAATAGCCTAACTTGCTCTAATTTAATCTGCACTGATGTAACTCTCTCCATCTTTTCATTTCCATAGTTATTGAGTCATTTGGGTCTTAAGAATATATTTTTATAAATATGTTATAGTTCCTGATGATTTGTGTGAATTATGCCTAGTATTAATTTTCTGTTACCTTTGTTATTCTTCTATTCAGTCTATGTACTGATTTTACAAATCAACAATTGTTATTTTTATTCTAAGATCTCTAAGAACTGCTTGTTCTTTTTTATAGTCATTTTTTAAATTAAATATTATTAATTTATCTATAAGCTACATTACATTTGGAATTTTCTTCTTTACCTCCCTAAGATTTGTTTTTGTTTTGTTTTATTAAAATGTAGTTTACAGGGCCTCCCTGGTGGCGCAGTGGTTGAGAGTCCGCCTGCCGATGCAGGGGATACGGGTTCGTGCCCCGGTCTGGGAGGATCCCATATGCCGCGGAGCGGCTGGGCCCGTGAGCCATGGCCGCTGGGCCTGTGCGTCCGGAGCCTGTGCTCCGCAACGGGAGAGGCCACAACAGTGAGAGGCCCGCATACCGCAAAAAAAAAAAAAAAAAAAAAAAAAAAAATGTAGTTTACATTTAGTAAAACCATCCCTTTTTATAGTTCAGTTCGACAAGTTTTGACTAATACTTAGTCATATAAGACATCCATCACTTCAATTAAGGTACTCATTACCTGAAAAAATTCCTTCTTCTGTTTCTGAAACTCTTATCCTCACTCTAGTTCCCTGATGACCACTGATAGTTTTGCCTTTGCAAGAACATCATATAAGTGAAATCATACAACATGTACCTTTGAGTCAGGCTTCACTCACTCAGCATAATGCATTTGAGATCCATTTATGTTTTTTAATGTATCAGAGATTGTCACTTTTTATTGCTGAGTAGCAGTTCATT
Source organism: Mesoplodon densirostris (assembly GCF_025265405.1). Classification (NCBI taxonomy): domain Eukaryota; kingdom Metazoa; phylum Chordata; class Mammalia; order Artiodactyla; family Ziphiidae; genus Mesoplodon; species Mesoplodon densirostris. Next base: position 19,404,995 of record NC_082670.1, read on the forward strand.
GTATGGATGTATCAGTTTGTTTATTCAGTCCCCTGTTATGGGACATTGGAATTGTTTCTAGTTTGTCTTGGATGATTAAAGCTGCTATTAATATTTTGGAAGCAGGTGTCTGTGTGGACATAAATCTTAATCTCTCTTGGGTAAGTACACAGGATTGAGATTGCTGGGTCATATGGTAAGTGTATGTTTAACTTTCTAAGAAGGGTTGAATGTTTTCCAAAGTGTTTGTGCCTTTTTACATTTCCATCAGCAATATATGAGCGTTCTAGTTGCTCCACATCCTTATTAGCTCTTGGCAATGTTGGTTTCTCATTGTGGTTTTAATTTGTACTTTCCTAATGACTAGTGATGTTCAGCATCTTTTTATATGATTATTTATCATCCACATATCTCTTTTGGTAAGTGACTACTTAAATCTTTTGTCCATTATATTATTAGGTTTTTTTGGTTTTTCTTTTGATACAGCAGGTTCTTATTAGTTATCCATTTTATACATCTCAGTGTATATATGTCAATCCCAATCTCCCAATTCATCACCCCACCACCACCACCCCACCACCACTTTCCCCACTTGGTGTCCATACATTTGTTCTCTACATCTGTGTCTCAAATTCTGCCCTGCAAACTGGTTCATCTGTACCATTCTTCTAGGTTCCACATATATGCATTAATATAAAATATTTGTTTTTCTCTTTCTGACTTACTTCACTCCGTATGACAGTCTCCAGATCCATCCACACCTCTGTAAGTGCCCAATTTCGTTCCTTTTTATGGCTGAATAATATTCCATTGTATATATGTACCACATCTTCTTTACCCATTTGTCTGTCAATGGACACATATGTTGCTTCCATGACCTGGCTATTGTAAATAGTGCTGCAATGAACATTGGGGTGCATGTGTCATTTTGAATTATGGTATTCTCTGGGTATATGCCCAGTAGTGGGATTGCTGGATCATACAGTAATTCTATTTTTAGTTTTTTCAGTAAACTCCATACTGTTCTCCATAGTGGCTGTATCAATTTACATTCCTACCAACAGTGCAAGAGGGTCCCCTTTTCTCCACACGCTCTCCAGCATTTCTTGTTTATACATTTTCTGATGATGGCCATTCTGATTGTTGTGAGGTGATACCTCACTGTAGTTTTGATTTTCATTTCTGTAATAATTAGTGATGCTGAGCAGCTTTTCATGTACTTCTTGGACATTTATATGTCTTCTTTGGAGAAATGTCTATTTAGGTTTTCTGCCCAGTTTTTGATTTGGTTGTTTGTTGTTTTAATATTGAGCTACATGAGCTGTTTATATATTTTGGAGATTAATCCTTTGTCCATTGATTTGTTTGCAAATATTTTCTCCCATTCTGAGGGTTGTCTTTTCGTCTTGTTTGTAGTTTCCTTTGTTTTGCAAAAGCTTTTAAGTTTCATTAGGTCCCATTTGTTTTTTTGTTTTGATTTCCATTACTCTAGGAGGTGGGTCAAAAACGATCTTGCTGTGATTTGTGTCAAAGAGTGTTCTTCCTATGTTTTCCTCTAAGAGTTTTATACTGTCTGGCTTTACATTTAGGTCTTTAATCCATTTTGAGTTTATTTTTGTGTATGGTGTTAGGGAGTGTTCTAATTTCATTCTTTTACATGTAGCTGTCCAGTTTTCCCAGCACCACTTATTGAAGAGACTGTCTTTTTTTCCATTGTATATCCTTGCCTCCTTTGTCATAGATCAGATGACCATAGGTGCATGGGTTTATCTCTGGGCTTTCTATCCTGTTCCATTTATCTGTATTTCTGTTTTTGTGCCAGTACCATATTGTCTTGATTACTGTAGCTTTGTAGTATAGTCTGAAGTCAGGGAGCTTGATTCCTCCAGATCCGTTTTTTTCCCTCAAGACTGCTTTGGCTATTCGGGGTCTTTTGTGTCTCCATACAAATTTTAAGATTTTTTGCTCTAGGTCTGTAAAAAATGCCATGGATAATTTGATAGGGATTGCATTGAATCCGTACATTGTTTTGGGTAGTATAGTCATTTTCACAATGTTGATTCTTCCAATCCAAGAACAAGGTATATCTCTCTATCTGTTTGTATCATCTTTAATTTCTTTCATCAGTGTATTATAGTTTTCTGCATACAGGTCTTTTGTCTCCTTAGGTAGGTTTATTCCTAGGTATTTTATTCTTTTTGTTGCAATGGTAAATGGGAGTGTTTCCTTAATTTCTCTTTCAGATTTTTCATCATTAGTGCATAAGAATGCAAGAGATTTCTGTGCATTAATTTCATATTCTGCTACTTTACCAACTTCATTGATTAGCTCTAGTAGTTTTCTGGTGGCATCTTTAGGATTCCCTATGTATAGTACCATGTCATCTGCAAACAGTGACAGTTTTACTTTTTTTCCAATTTGTATTCCTTTTATTTCTTGTTCTTCTCTGATTGTCGTGGCTAGGACTTCCAAAACTATGTTGAATAATAGTGGTGAGAGTGGACATCCTTGCCTTGTTCCTGATCTTAAAGGAAATGCTTTCAGTTTTTCACCATTGAGAATGATGTTTGCTGTGGGTTTGTCATATATGGCCTTTATTATGTTGAGGTAGGTTCCCTCTATGCCAAGCTTCTGCAGAGTTTTTATCATAAATGGGTGTTGAATTTTGTTGAAAGCTTTTTCTGCATGTATTGAGAGGATCATATGGTTTTTCTTCTTCAATTTGTTAACATGATGCATCACATTGATTGATTTGCATATATTGAAGAATCCTTGCATCCCTTGGATAAATCCCACTTGATCATGGTGCATGATCCTTTTAATGTGTTGTTGAATTCTGTTTGGTAGCATTTTGTTGAGGATTTTTGAATCTATATTCATCGGTGATATTGGTCTGTAATTTTCTGTTTCTGTAGTATCTTTGTTTGGTTTTGGTATCAGGGAGATGGTGGCCTCATTGAATGAGTTTGGGAGTGTTTCTTCCTCTGAAAATTCTTGGAAGAGTTTGAGAAGGATGGGTGTTAACTCTTCTCTAAACGTTTGATAGAATTCATCTGTGAAGCCATGTGGTCCTGGAATTTTGTGTGTTGGAAGATTTTTTTTTTTTTTTTTTTGCAGTACGCGGGCCTCTCACTGTTGTGGCCTCTCCCCTTGCGGAGCACAGGCTCCGGCCGCGCAGGCTCAGTGGCCATGGCTCACGGGCCCAGCTGCTCCGCGGCATGTGGGATCCTCCCGGACCGGGGCACAAACCCGTGTCCCCTGCATCGGCAGGCGGACTCTCAACCACTGCGCCACCAGGGAAGCCCTGTTGGAAGATTTTTAATCACAGTTTCAATTTCATTACTTGTGAGTGATCTGTTCATATTTTCTACTTCTTCCTGGTTCAGTCTTGGAAGGTTATACCTTTCTAAGAATTTGTCCACTTCTTCCAGGTTGTCATTTTATTGGCATAGAGTTGCTTGTAGTAGTCTCTTAGGATGCTTTGTATTTCTCTGGTGTCTGTTGTAACTTCTCATTTTTCATTTCTAATTTCATTGATTTCTGTCCTCTCCCTCTTTTGCTTGATGTTTGGCTAATGGTGTATCAATTTTGTTTATCTTCTCAGAGAGCCAGCTTTTAGTTTTATTGATTTTTGCTATTGTTTTCTTTGTTTCTATTTCATTTATTTCTGCTCTGATCTTTATTATTTCTTTCCTTCTACTAACTTTGGGTTTTGTTCTTCTTTCTCTAGTTCCTTTAGGTATAAGGTTAGATTGTTTATTTGAGATTTTTCTTGTTTCTTGAGGTAGGCTTGTATTGCTATAAACTTCCCTCTTAGAACTGCTTTTGCTGCATGCCATTGGTTCTGGATCATCGTGTTTTGTTTGTAATTTGTCTCCAGGTATTTTTCGATTTCCTCTTGATTTCTTCAGTGATCCCTTGGTTATTTAGTAAAGTATTGTTTAGCCTCCATGTGTTTGTGTATTTTGTGTTTTTTTCCCTGTAATTAAGTTCTAATCTCATAGCATTGTGGTCCAAAAAGATGCTATATACGATTTCAATTTGCTTAAGTTTACTGAAGCTTGATTTGTGACCCAAGATGTGATCTATCCTGGAGAATGTTTTGTGTGTTCTTGAGAAGAAAGTGAAATCTGGTGTTTTTGGATGCAATGTCCGATAAATATCAATTAAATCTATCTGGTCTATTGTGTCATTTAAGGCTTGTGCTTCCTTATTAATTTTCTGTTTGGATGATCTGTCCATTGGTGTAAGTGAGGTGTTAAAGTCCCCCATTATTATTGTGTTACTATTGATTTCCTCTTTTATAGCTGTTAGCAGTTGCCTTATGTATTGAGGTGTTCCTATGTGGGGTGCATATATGTTTATAATTGTTATATCTTCCTCTTGGTTTGATCACTTGATCATTATGTAGTGTCCTTCCTTGTCTCTTGTAACATTCTTTATTTTAAAGTCTATTTTATCTGATATGAGTATTGCTACTCCAGCTTCCGTTTGATTTCCATTTGCATGGAATATCTTTTTCCATCCCCTCACTTTCAGTCTGTATGTGTCCCTAGGTGTGAAGTGGGTCTCTTGTAGACAGCATATATATGGGTATTGTTTTTGTATCCATCCAGCGAGCCTGTGTCTTTTTGTTGGAGCCTTTATTCCATTCACGTTTAATGTAATTATCGATATGTATGTTCCTATTTCCATTTTCTTAATTGTTATGCATTTGTTTTTGTAGGTCCTTTTCTTCTCTTGTGTTTCCCACTTAGAGAAGTTCCTTTAGCATTTGCTGTAGAGCTGGTTTGGTGGTGCTGAATTTTTTTAGCTTTTGCTTGTCTGTAAAGCTTTTGATTTCTCAGTCAAATCTGAATGAGATCCTTGCCGGGTAGAATAATCTTGGTTGTAGGTTCTTCCCTTTCATCACTTTAAATATGTCATGCCACTCCCTTCTGCCTTGTAGAGTTTCTGCTGAGAAATCAGTTGTTAACCTTTTGGGAGTTCCCTTGTATGTTATTTGTTGTTTTTCCCTTGTTGCTTTCAATAATTTTTCTTTGTCTTTAATTTTTGTCAATTTGATTATTATGTGTCTTGGCATGTTTCTCTTTGGGTTTATCCTTCCTGGGACTCTCTGCACTTCCTGGGCTTGGGTGGCTATTTCCTTTCCCATGTTAGGGAAGGTTTTGACTATAATCTCTTCAAATATTTTCTCGGGTCCTTTCTATCTCTCTCCTCCTTCTGGGACCCCTATAATGCGAATGTTGTTGCGTTTAATGTTGCCGCAGAAGTCTCTTAGGCTGTCTTCATTTCTTTTCATTCTTTTTTCTTTATTCTATTCTGTGGCAGTGAATTCCACCATTCTGTCTTCCAGGTGACTTATCCATTCTTTTACCTCAGTTATTCTGCTGTTGAGTCCGTCTAGTGTATTTTTCCTTTCAGTCATTTTATTGTTCAGCTCTGTTTATTTGATCTTTAATTCTTCTAGGTGTTTGTTCTTTAATTCTTCCTGGTCTTTGTTAAACATTTCTTGCATCTTCTTGATCTTTGCCTCCATTCTTTTTCGAGGCCCTGTATCATCTTCACTATCATTATTCTGAATTCTTTTTCTGGAAGGGTGCCTATCTCTACGTCATTTAGTTGTTTTTCTGGGGTTTTATCTTTTTTTTTTTCTTTTTTTTTTTTTTTTTTTTGTGGTACGTGGGCCTCCCACCGCTGCGGCCTCTCCCGCCGCGGAGCACAGGCTCCGGACGCACAGGCCCAGCAGCCACGGCTCAGGGGCCATGGCTCAGGGTCCCAGCCACTCCGTGGCATGCGGGACCCCCCTGGACCGGGGCACGAACCTGCGTCCCCCGCATCGGCAGGCGGACCCCCAACCACTGCGCCACCAGGGAAGCCCTGGGGTTTTATCTTGTTCCTTCATCTGGTACATAGTTCTCTGCCTTTTCGTCTTGTCTATCTTTCTGTGAATGTGGTTTTTGTGACACAGGCTGCAGGATTGTAGTTCTTCTTGCTTCTGCTGTCTAGGTTGTTTTTCTTATTGAGTTTTGAAGAGTCCTGTATATATTCTGAATACTAATCTTTTAATCAACATGCGATTTGTATACATAGGATTTGTCTTTCCTATAACTTGTCTTTAATTGTATTAGAGTACTTCAAAGAGCAGACATTCATATATTTGACAAAATCCAATTAGCAATTTATTTTCTTTATGGTTTCTGCTTGTGGTGTCACACCTATGAAATATTTGCATAGCCCCAAATGACACGATTTTCTCCTTTGTATTCTTATGTCTTAGATTTTACATTTACATCTACGATCCACTTTAAGTTAATCATTCTTTTGTGAAGCAAGGTATGAATTGAATATAGTTTTCAATATGGTTATCCAATGTGTCTAGTGCCCTTTGTTATTTCTTCTTCAATGAATGTATATTTGTTGCAAATCAGACTTCTCCCTAATATTTTAACATCTTGTTCTTATTTTCCTAATAATTGTTTCCTCCAGAGTAAAACACTGTTTTTAGTAAGCTTGACATTCTCTTTATTTGTTCTGGCTTTTCATTAATATTTGGTGAATTTTGATTATGTTTTTATCTCTGCATTGAGATTTTTCACTAGATTGTCTGCTGCCATATTTGTACAGCCTAATTTGATGAGGTAAGTATCTCAGCAGCAGGTCTCCGGCTGTGTCCAATTTATCTCAGACATTGCCGTCCTCCTTGGGCATCTTTTGTTGTTGTTTTTTTTTCTTTTTTCCTCCACAAGCTTCCTCACTGAGCACTTTCACTTGATGAAAGACATTCTAATCATTGCTGATTAACCCTGCCTCGTGCTCCCCTGGGTTTCCCTGGTTCCCCTCCTAATGCCAGCTTCCAGTGCCTCTAGGCATAGGCAACATTGATGCTGCCTCTACTTTGGTGATTGTATTCTCCTGTCTCCACCTCCACATGTTCCCTCTATGAGAAGAAAGAGTATATACTCTTACAACAAACTAATCCTGGAGAATTTCATAATGCCCAGTAGACTGGTGCAAATCCGTGTGTCTCTAAAAGAAGATGAGGAATAACTACACAGAGATCTGAAAGAAAACCTGACACCAGAAACTCATTCACACATACCATCAACAGATAATCTAGAAGCCACAAAACCCCTTGTGCTTCATAATTCCCTTTTGGTTTTATTTCTCAAATTTGATGATACTATATGAAAAGCAGATAACTGTTATTGCTTTAAATTGCATGTAAATTTGTGTAGTAATTATCAGTGCTTACCTAAATAATTAATACCTGCTCATCCTGAGCTATGTTAAATTACTGCACAGATGACATTCTTTATAAACTTAATCTCTAGTAATAAGATTACAATTAAATACTTATTGATCATGTAATGTTAAGCTCTTTACTAAGAAACATTGTACACTTGTTTTCAATTCTTATTGTCTTTAAGTAACATAATCAAATACTTATTTAATCAAAAGCAACTTATTTAAAAGTGTTTGTTAGAAAGAGAATCAATATATTAATAAAATTAAGTGAAACTGTATATTACTGATAATTGTGATATAACTAAAGTAAAATGCTTATATTCTGAAACCCTAAGAAAATGTTTGACAAGAAACTCTTTTCTCATTTTTTGCTTGAAAATCAACAAATTTTCTGCAGTGACATACCATTCAAGGGTTAGTTAGGTGATGTTAAACTCATGAATAAGGTTAATTATGCAAGAAAATGTGATTACTTTACATAGCATTATGATGTTTGTACATACTAAAATAATTAAAAGCTAAAGAAAACTTAAAACAGAGATTTTGTTTCTACAAGAGACTAAACATTTAGCTAAAAGAAAAATATTTGAATACTTGATTTTTGTAGCTTTCATTTAAATGAATGGAGAAAAAACTTGTCTGGATTATCATTTAATAGTTCTGTATAGAAAATGGAATTTTCTGTACATTAGAGCACTCAAAAGAAGTTTTGCAATCTCAGTACAGGCCTAACTAGATTTGGTAACATTACCAAACCCATGCATTATATCCTGAGGTGTTCATACACACGAACACTTCACATTTGCTGGGATGGTTAAGAAAGCTTGCAGAACATATAGCACTGAGTTTCTGACTTTATTTTCAAAATTTTACTGTTTCAGGAAAATTGCAATCACTTGAATTAAGAAACCGTAATGGAGACCAATTAAGATTTCTTCCCAAAAGAGCTTGAAAGTCAACAAGTGCAAATAAAGAGGGAGTCAGAGAGACTATGACAGCAACACATTGAGATGATGATCTCTCTCTTCTGGCCTGAAGACCTGTTCCATAAAGCCATGTATCAAGGACCTCATATTCTGAGTGAAAGATGAGAGAATTCCTCCAACACACCACAAAGAATAGACCTGAATTAGCTTCCTTCAAGCAAAGAGTACAAGTGAGGGATCTGGAAAAATATATTCCTAGTCCTGAACTGCAAGAAGAAATTATAAATCCTCTTATTGGTGATGGAAATATCCCAGACCTCCTAGCTTGATTAATTCCATGTCAGCCCTATGCATAAATGTTTTTCACTTACTTAAAAAAAATCTGGTCTTTGATGTCAAAGCAAATTTCAGCTCAGAAAAATGCTGAAGGGACTAATCCTGATATTTGCCAGTTATTTGAGATAGCTCCATTTTTAATAGAAATGGCGTTTAAAAATTATGAATTAAACACTTCAAAAACATGTCACCCTGAATCTCAAACCCTCCCTTTTAATTTCTTTTTCCATGCTTTCTAGATCATACAAGCAACAGTAGTTACGAGTGCTCTTTGTAGTTAGTTTCAAATGGTAACTATTATTATTGCATAATACAAATTACTAGTCTCCCTGGAACTATCTAGTCCTTCAGCAAAGTTGTCTTGCTTAAATCTACATTTAGGTTTACATTTTACAAAATTAATAACTTCCATGAAAATTTGTTGGCCCTATATTATTATTTTTCTTTCAAAACAACGACCTGATTCTTTATTCAAGTTCATCAGAAGATGAATACTAAAGATATATTAGTTTCATAGTTAGAAAGAAATGTGTTTTCTCTGCATTTCTATGAAATGAGAATGAACATACAAATTCTTCAAATAAAAGCAAAAAAATGGCTTTGAATTAACAGAAAGATGGAACTTTGTTTTATAAGCTTTAACCTCCAATTACTGTTATGGGCATGCACTGGTAAATAGATAAAGAAGTAAGATTCACAGTGACAGACTGGGGAAAGAGGAATAATCCTACTAATTCAGAAGACATCTGGGCTTATTCAGACAACAGCAGTCAACATTTAGAAAATGTGTATGAAGTTCTTACAGATTTGTTCAGCTCTATCAGAGTACTCATTTTATTGAAGACATTTTAGACTTTAAACTGTAGAGTAAGCTTCTCAACAGTCAAATTCTCTTTGTAATTGACAAAATCTATTCATCTAGATTGTATTTTTAAAAGGAAATAAAGAATTATAGTATAAGGATCAACTGGTGTCTGAACAGCAAGCAAGTTCCTCAAGATATGCTAAATGAGTATGAATTAAAATCAGGTAAGTACTAATTCTCTTCAAAATTATATTTAAAGTTAATCTTTTTTTCTCAACAATAAACTTGGATGTTTCGTTATTATTTGGAACCTGGACACTTGAAAATTAATATTGCAATATATACCATAGCTAAATGACTTAATATTTTGACAAATTCTAAAAGAACATTTACTCTATCTCATGCCATATTCATTGAAAAACTAATCACTATTCCTGCACTATCTTACCCATACTCTCCAAGCCAGAGTGAAGGTGGGAAGGGCTCTGAGAGGAAAGGGGCAGTTCTAACATTCTATTTAGGTCCTAGGTTTGATCCAAGTATTCCATCCCATGCCAGGAAGTCACAAAGATTTCCAGTCTCCTTCTTCTGTCTTTTTTTTTTTTTTTTTTTTTTTTTTAGGTTCAGTTTATTCTTAACTTCCCCTAGTTAGGTTAATTTGGCTGTCCTGTGTGATTAATTACTGTACTCAGAAGTAAATATCCTGTGCCACATCAAATTTCTTCATATGTACTGTGTGTGGTCCCCCTGCATTCAAGTAGAGATATGTATGTGTGGTGACTGAGTAAAAACATACTCTCTCCCACCCCCTCATTTTTTTATCACACAAAACAATTCCAAGTGAGGATGTATTCCTGGAGCAGCAAAGAGGAGAGATTCAGCGTGTTACAAAAGCATCACAATTAATGGCATTTTATACTCCGCCAAAGTGTTTTTATTTGAAAACGTTCCTTTTGTGTGTTGTTAAAATACCTTAATTAGAAGTTGAAAATAAGACAATAACCTGGCAACCTTTCTTGTCCTTTCACATTTTTAGCGAGCCTTTTGAACATTCAGTGACTGCCGAAAAAATATTTTAAACTAATGGACGGAATTAGACCGTTGCTAAATATTGACACCAATGCAAATACCGACAATTACATTAATATCCATACAGTTCAGGGGACTATAATAAACTGAGAAGGACAGGATCATCTTAATTATTCTGGATTGACTCAATGGGAAAGGAAATGCAAGTTCGTGTCTTGACTGTAAGTTATTGTTCACTGAAGAATAGAATTAAAAGCATACAGAAGTAATTCCCCCATATCTAGTTATAGGTGTGAGTCTTACCTGTCAGGAATGAAATGCACCTGTCTCTGTGTACAAAAAACTTCTTGTTGTACAATAAGTGATGTGACAGCAGCAAGAACTCTGACAAACTAACTATTGTTAGACAAAGAACCATCATTCTGGAAAAATAGCAAGTCCAAATTCTCTCCCAAGTCTACCCAAACAATCTAATCTTCAGTTAAAAAATAAAGAAAAGGTTTGTCATTGGGAAGTGTTGGCCTATATTCTTTCCAAGTCTACCAAAATGTGTGTGTGTGTGTGTGTGTGTGTGTGTGTGTGTGTGTGTAGTCTATAGTCTTCAGTTAAAAAAGATTTGCCATTGGGAAGTGTTAGTCCATATTTGAAATAAAAGATTAGTAAAGTATGAATTTAAACATTTCACAGACTGTATAATCCTATCAAAATGGAGAGATGGAGAATTTATCCTGGGCCTCGAAAATTTTAAGGGTGCAAAATAATCTTTATTAGCTGTCCACAAAGACTGCATCCAGCATTTGAAAACTTGAGGCTCTACTTCACTGGTCTGTAGAGACTATTTTTCTTCCAACATCCTAGAGACTACATACGGCAAAAGAACTGCAGTAATAAACGATGCCATCAGATATAAGTTCCACGGGAAAGGGAGAGATTTTTGGCAATAACTTTGAGTAAAGGAAGTGACATAAGCCTAAACCTTATATCAAATGAGTATCCTAAAATACTGAGAGATTGATACAAATGCATAATCCACCTTAAACTGTTAATGATCAGTTAATTCTAAAGAGCTGAAACAGAGCTATAAAGAACCAACAAAAACAGATCTTTTATGAGAGTGGGAATATGAGATTATAAGTAGCAATAGCAGGGCTATCAGTTTAAGACATACTTTTTGTTCTGTTTTGTTTTCATTTATTTTTCACTTTAATGATATAGAGTAAACTAGCCCAAGTAATCCCATTCTGATAGGATTAATTAGCCATGGAAACTAAACCACAGTTATCACTTCCTTATTGGTTGCATGGATAGCAATCTCTCTCATAGAACGGGGTGAGTAGCAGCAGTGGGAATAAAATATGAGACCCAGCTTTTGAAGTGGTGCATAGGAAGTGTCAAATAGAAACTCAAGTTGAGTTGAGAGAAGTTGGCATCTAAGCAAAAAAGAAAGGAGGGAAAAAGCAGATTTAAAACCATGTTTCAAAAAGAACTTTGTGTATACTTACTGACCCATAAAACTGACTGATGAAAATAGGTCAGAAACCTACTACATTTCTGGGAGGAAATACACTATTTTGCCAAAGAAATCACAAGCCTTAATATACACACATACATACATACATACATAGAATCCCTTTGACACTTTGAGAATTGAAACAATCCATAAGCTCCTAACATTCCATGTGGGAGAAGCAGGCTGATAAAGTTGTGCAATTTGCAAAGAGGTCATAGTCCCCAATATCTATTTCACATATTGCCAAAGAAGATACTGGAAAAATAAAAACATCTGAGAGGATACAGCCAGGGTTCCTGGAAAGAAATGGACCAGGGAAGGAGCTCTTCCAAGAGAGAACAACAGGACAGAATCAAGATACATCTCATGCTCACTGGGAAGGGGTCTTTATAGTTTCTGCCCAGTGTGATTTCATAATTGCCAGGGGGCACTGACAACTCTATCTCATTCCTCCTCCTTCCCAGTGAGATTTTTGGCTTTTTGTTGCATCTATCTCATCCCTATTTTAAAATTATATACATTTTATTATGTAACAGGGAGAAGCACAGATAGTTTGCCATATTTTACCCACGGGCCTCAGGAGCAAAGGAACAACATCTGGACATGATGAAGATATGGGACTACCCAAAGATCTGAGACTTGAGCTAATCACAGTTACTGAATGAGACTGGGTTATCTCCCTTTAGGGCGGGGGGTGTATGTGTTCCATGTGTGAGAAGAGAAAGTGAATGAGTACTGAGTGACCAAAGGACAGACTGCCAGAGACTGTTAAGATTGACCAAATATCTCTATGCTTCTCTACATTCCCAGCCCTTCTGGAAGTTAGGCTGGAAATATGAAATTCTGGCCAAGGTAATATGAAGGAAGGAAGTCATTTCTGATCTCAGACAGTTAAGATATAGTTTGTCCCTTCCTCTCCGTCTTCCCCTGCCACAGTGAATGGCTTTGGAGGCTGTGCGTTCTGTCCAATATGGCCCAAGTCCCCTCTTGGAAGAGAACTACCCTAGGGAGAGGCTACACCAGCATATAATTCTGACATGACTGAGAATTAAACTTTTATTGTGTTAAACTCCTGAGATTTGAGTGCATGTCTGTTGCATTAATTACCCTGACTAATAAAATAAGGTGACACAAACCCCCAAATTTTAATGTGAAATCCCCTAATTTTTCAGGCATAGCAAAGCGTCACAATTCATAATTGAAATTAGACATCTATTTGACATCTATCATCCATCTATCCATATTTCTATGTATGTGCATTTCAATCAGACCTTATTCAAAGACCAAATTTCTACTATGTCCATATAATCTTGGCCAAAGTACAGTTGAGTCTCAGTTAAGGTTAGCAAGAGTAGCTCAAGAATAATTCTATTCTTGACACCCTTCTTCCCTCAGGAGAAATGACCACTCAGTCTTGGGTTCCTCGCTGACCACTTAATCTGAAATAAGAGAAACCAGCTCTAGCTAGCTTATTCAGAAAAATTATATATTAAAGTATCTTGGGCAGCTTATGGATCCTTTGGGGAGACAGAATAGTTATAGACGTTTCACAGCTAAGACCAATGCCCAAAATCACATGGTAGAACTAGTTCAATAGAGATATCACTGCTCCTCCCTTGAGCACAGACCTTTCAGCTTCTACCACCAACACTGAGAATGTTGAACCCGTAAAGGTACTCACTCCATGACTCTCTGCTGCTCTGGAGCTTAGAGCTGCCACCCTCATACAATACCTGATTCTTTGCTTTACTGGCTTTGTCTTCGAAATCTAGCCTGTATCATCCCTGAAACGTGAGGCTGGAAAAGTGAGTCAGTGCCTTCCCCAGAGAGCAGCAGGGAGCCGACACTGGGGGAATTTCCCAAACACATGAAAGATGTTCAGGGGAGGGTAGCCAAAAGAAATGACCAATTTCTACTATTGCCACATATATACCGCTACTGTGGACTATAACAGGGATATAATAGACACTTAATAAATATCTGTAAATGGATGAAAGAACAAAGAGTGACCAGGATTGAAGTATTCGTTTATTGCTATTCACACAGCATCATTTTAAATGACACAAGAGTGATTGGATGGTATAGCATGACCACACAGCTCCCCTGAGTTCAACAGAATTATTCTTTCAGTCCCATCCAGTTCAATAGTGATCAAAGCCAAAGCTCCAGAGAACGAACTCCAACTGACACACTCAGCCCCATCCTATAGACTAAGAAGAGGAGCTCAGAGCTTAATAGGACACTGAAGAAAACTGACTAGGCTTCCACTATCAAAGTGAAGTGGGGAATTAGAGCAATTTTCCTGACACTCCAGGCAAAAGTGGGCAGTTTGCCTGGATTATCTAGGTCACTGCTTCAAACTCTAAGATTCATTTTGCCCGTGGAGAACTGTCCTATTAGCTCCAGTTACCACAGAGTAACTAACTGAGAAGTATGCTCAGGGTAAAAACAGCCTCATTCCTAACAATCTCCTTTTAACTATGCTTAAATGTCCATGATTTTTGGTCATATTGATCTAGGCTGGATTTAAAAGAGCAACTCTTTGAAGATGGACTACAAATGCCACACACTCTTAACTTGCTATTATATTTAAGGCAGAATGTGTCAAATCAAACGATAAAAAACGAGGGGCCAATTCTCTTTCAGGCTGCCTTGAAGGGTTCCCCCATGATTATGGTAGGAATGAATCATCCACAGTGATATTTAGGTTAGTAATGCCATTATAATAAAGTGTGTAATTTAGGTTAGTCTCCATTATGTCAAGAGAATTGCCACATATTCACCTCCTTCTCCGACTTCTCAGCTTTGCCCCTGTGGCTTACTCAGGGCACTGTTAATTGACACAATTAAGAGTGAAGACTGATTTAAAGGACCCAGAGGAGCCGCTGGGAGAGTGAGGTTTATGTACTCAGGAGAAGGTTTTATATACTCGGTAATAACTTCCTTCCGGATGCCCCAATTCTTCTCTCGATCAGTGAAAAAGCCAGGATGGGGGATGACCAACAATATTAGCGTTACAATTTGGTTTCACTCATTTTATTTGTATTTATTTAAATCAAGGACCAATTTAGGTCTGGTTCCCTTTTAGAGGTACGGATGTGGCTATAGACCTGTCTAGTTCTCATCCACTTTCCCATTAGTTTTTTTTTCTCATTATTTTTTGATACTATAATAAATTATACTGAAGTGTCAACCCAAACCAAAGCATTTTCAAAAAGAGTTTTCCCATGCTGAGGAAGGAAAAAGATACAATGGACTAAATAAAGTTTCCTCATTAAGTAAGGAAAATTCATGTCCATTCCCATTAAAAGAATTTAGCTCACTGTTGAAATTCTTATTTACCAAGCAACCACTTGATCCATCTAGCTTAACATCTTAACTACAGAAATGAAAAGTGCCCGGAATTAAGTGGTTGTTTTTCACATGCAGAGTCAGAGAACAAAAACAGGGACCCACATCTGTACTTATTTTAGTTCTGTAAGTCTTGCATCTCTTCTTAGGAGATCAGCACTAGCAAATTGCTGTTAACTGGGATAATTATACAGTTCTCTGAGCAGCGAGCATAATAACACTATGAGTGTCCAAGCGCTTGAACAATTTGGACTGATTTTGTATGGTGTATAATTTACAGTAGAGATTCGGAATGTCTTTTTTTTTTCTTTTAAGGACAGCTTTCATCCTTTTGCTCTGGATCATTATACATGGAGACACGTATTCACAGTCAAATTTGATACAAATAAATCTAAACATCTGCAAAACTAGGATAGTTTTATTGGCATTTACACAGTGCTGTCTCGGGCCATTTCTGGTTGTGATTGGCAGGGCCCTAGAAGTTAGCTGAAACTCACCCATGTCAAAATACGATGTTTAAATGGGTAAACTGACATCAAGACCTTAATGTAATTGTTAAGAAATAAGTCAGTTAGGAAATGTGAATGAGAAAGATCATCTAAAAATGGTATAAAGAAATGCTCAAGTGTATAAAGTAATTAAATGCATATAACATACTGAGCTATACATAAGATGTGATTATAGGGCGTGGTGGCTCGCACTGTAGTCCCAGCTACTCCAGTGTCGGAGGCAGGAGGATGCTTGGGCCAGGAGTTCTGGGCTGTAGTGCTCTCTGCCAATCAGGTGTCCCCACCAAGTTCAGCATCAATCTGTAACCTCCCTGGAGAAGGGGAGCACTAAGTGGCCTAGGGACGGGTGAACTGGCCCATGTCGAAAATGGAGCAGGCCTCGAGATGTGATTGAAGTTGCAGTAAAAAACAAGGCAAATGAAATTTTTAAAAGTACATTTCAATAAGCTTCTTTCACTTGCTTATTCGTTCAGTCATTCAACAAAAAACCATTTGCTTTGGGGAAAGAGGGGGAACCCTAGAGAGTGCTGGAGACTACATGGCTGAACCAGACATTCTGTCCTCAAGAAGTGCAAAGATTGGTTTCTTGGTAAATATACATAAAAGGCAAACATATTAGCAATCAATATTTCTAGGATAAAGTAGAATTTCACCCCTTCCATAGCTAATCAATTTATATTAATTGTTCTATTAGGTAATGATGCTCAAAGAAATCCAAGTCACATAGAAAGTATAGTATACAGATAAAGAAAATGACAAGAATATTATACTGCCTGCAATTAATTCACTATACCATTGTGTTAATCATAGCAACTGTTCTAATGGCCTAGCCCACTTACTAATAAAAAACTAGCTAACCAAGAATTTAGGCATAATTGTAATGAACTTATTGAGTTATTGAAAAGTTATTTTTCACACTGGATTTATCATCTCAATTTCATGAAGATTAACTTCAAAAGTTAATTTCTTAGAATTATTGTTTGTTGCTTTCTAAATCCAAAAATAAATTTCTGGAAATAAAGAATATCATCAGCCTTGGAAATTGTTATCAATATTTAATGCCTCCTTTTTTCCAAAGCAATTCTAAGATTTAGAGACTTTAATGGAGTATAATAGAAGAACACAGAGTTGAAATTGATTGCATCACTCAATGAACATGAAAAAAAGCTGATAGTGCAAGAAAAGGATGGGATGATATTTTCAAAATCTTTTATTAAACATTTCAGATAAGCAAAAAAGGCATAAAGAATTATGTAATAAATATTTGTGTACCTACCACTGAGCTTAAGAAATATTACAGTTGTAGAAACCCCTGTTATAATAGTCTATGACTGCATTTTCATATACCTTCCTACCAATTACTAACATTTATTTACTTCTTTAAGGTAAACGAACTTGATTTTTTAGAGCAGTTTTAGGTTCACAGAAACATTGGGTAGAAAGTACAGTGAGGTTTTCATATATCCCATCCCCACACATGCACAACCTCTTTCCCCACCAGAGTGGTACATTTGTTACAGTTGATGAACCTACACTGATACAACGTTTACACCCCAAATCCATAACTCACATTAGTGTTCACTCTCGGTTTCATACATTCTAAGTGTTTTGACAAAGGTATAATGGCATGTATCCACCACTGTAGTTTCACACAGAGTAGTTTCACTTTTCTGTGTAAATATATGTATATTTATTTACCCTCTGTGTTCTGCCTATTCATCCTTTCTCCCCTCAACCCCTGGCAACTACTGATTTTTTAACCCTCTCTATTGTTTCGCCTTTTCCAGAATTCCATACAGTTGGAATTATATAGCATGGAGCCTTCTCAGACTGGCTTTTTGCAATTAGTAATACACATTTAAGTATCCTCCATGTCTTTTGGATTTTCTCCATAGATGATGATGTCATCTGCAAACAAAGGCATTTTTTTCTTACTTCCCAATAAGCAGACCTTTTATTTCCCTTTAGTTCCACTGCGTTAACTAGGACTTCCATTATCATGTTGAAAAGGAGTGGTGAGAGAGGACATCCCTGTCTTGTTCCTTATCTTAGTGGGAAAACTTGGCATTCTCACCATTAAGTATATTAGCTGTAGGTTTTGGTAGAAGTCTTTTGTCAAGTTAAGGAAGTGCGCTATATTCCGAGTTTGCTGAGAGTTATCATCATGAGTGGGTGTTGGGTTTTGCTAATAGTTTTTGCTTCTATTGATATAATCATTGATTTCTCTTCTTTAGCCCTGTTAGTATGATGAATTAAATTAAATAATGCTTGAATGTTGTCCCAGCCTTGCATACCTGGGATAAATCCCACTTGGTCATGGTACATAATTTTTATTATACATTGTTGGATCTGGTTTGTTGATATTTTATTGAGAATTTTTATATCAATGGTCATGGGAAATATTTCTTGTCTTGTAATGTCTTTTTCTGGTTTGGGTATCAGGTTAATGCTGATCTCATAGAATGAGGTAAAAGGATTTCTTCTGCTACTATGTTCTTAAAGAGATTGTGTAGAATTAATATAATTTCTTCCTTAAATATTTGGTAGAATTCAACAGTGAACTTACCTGGGCCTGAATCTTTTTCTTTTGAAAGACTGTTAATTATTGGTTCAATTTCTTTAACAGATATAGCCTTATTCATGTTGTGTGAGTTTTGGCAGGGTGTGTCTTTCAAAAAATTGGTCCATTTCATCTAGGTTATCAAATGTGTGGACATAGAATTGTTCATATATTCCTTTACTATCCTTTTAAAGTCAGTGGGATCCTTGGTGATATCCCCTCTCTCATTTCTGGTATTAGTAATTTGTGTATTCTTTTTTTTTTTTAGTTGGCTTGGCTAGGTGCTTATTGATTTTACTGATCTTTTCAATGTTGCAGCTTCTGTTTTTATTTATTTTCTCTATTGATTTCTTGTTTTCAGTTTCATCAATTTCTGTTCTAATTTTTATTATTTCTTTTTTTCTGCTTATTTTGGATTTAGTTTGTTCTTCTTTTTCTAGGTTCCTAAGGTGAAAGCTTAGATTAGTGATTTTGTATCTTTCTTCATCTCCAATATATGCATTCAATGCTGCAAATTTCTCTCTAAGCACTGCTTTCACTGTATCCCACAAATTTTTATAAGTTGTATTTTCATTTTCATTTTGTCCAAAATATATATATATTTTTTGCGGTACACGGGCCTCTCACTGTTTTGGCCTCTCCCATTGCGGAGCGCAGGCTCAGCGGCCATGGCTCGTGGGCCCAGCCGTTCAGAGGCATGTGGGATCTTCCCGGACTGGGGCACAAACCCATGTCCCCTGCATCGGCAGGCGGACTCTCAACCACTATGCCACCAGGGAAGCCCTGTCCAAAATATTTTTAATCCTCTTGAGATTTCTTATTTGAACTTGTTAGAGGTATGTTTTTTAATGTCCAAGTATATTAGGATTTCCCATCTATCTTTCTGTTATTAATTTTTAGTATAAGTCCATTGTGTTCTGAGAGCAGGCACTGTATGATTTCTGTTTCTTTAAGTGTGTTAAGACGTGTTTCCTGGCTCAAAATGCGGTCAAACTTGGTGAATGCTCCATGTGAGCTTGAGAAGAATGTGTACTCTGCAGCTACTGGATGAAGTACTCTATAGATGCCAATTATGTCCAGTTCATCGATGGTGCCGTGGGTTCAGCTGTGTCCTTAGATCTTCTGCCTTCTAGATCTGTCCATTTCTGACAAACATAGGTTGAAGTGTACCACCATAATGGTGGATTCATCTATTTCTCCTTGCAGTTCTATTGTTTTTTGCCTCATATATTTTGACTCTCTGTCGTTAGGTGCATACATGTTAAGGATTATTATGCCTTCTTGGAGTATTGGCTCCTTTATCATTATGTTATACACCTCTTATCTCTTCAGAGCAGAGCTCTGAAGTCTGCTCTATCTGAAATTAATATAGCTATTCCTCTTTACTTTTGACTAGTGTTAGTATAGTATAATTTTTTCCATTTTTTTTTTTACTTTTAATCATTATATCTTTAGATTTAAAGTGGGTTTCTTGTAGACAATCTATAGTTTGGGCTTGCTCTTTGAACCATTCTGACAATCTCTCTTAATTGGTATATTTAGACCATTGATATTTAAAGTAATTATTACTTTATTTTATTTATTTATTTATTTATTTTTTTGCGGTATGCGGGCCTCTCACTGTTGTGGCCTCTCCCGCTGCGGAGCACAGGCTCCAGATGCGCAGGCTCAGTGGCCATGGCTCACGGGCCTAGCCTCTCCACAGCATGTGGGATCTTCCCGGACCGGGGCACGAACCCGTGTCCCCTGCATCGGCAGGCGGACTCTCAACCACTGCACCACCAGGGAAGCCCTAAAGTAATTATTGATATAACTGGAGTAACATCTACTATATTCATTACTGTTTTCTATTTGTTGCCCTTGTTCTTATTTTTGTCTGGCACACTTTTTCTGCCTTTTGTGGTTTTAATTCAGAATTTTATATGATTTTGTTTTCCTGCTTTCTTAATATATCAATTATAATACTCTTTTCTTAAAACTGTTTTAGTGGTTGCTCTAGAGTTTGCAATATACATTAACAGATGGTCCCTGACTGACAATGGTAGGGCTTATGATTTTTCTGACTTTATAATGGTACAAAAGCGATATGCATTCAGTAGAAACTGTACTTCAAATTTTGAATTGTGATATTTTCCCTGGGCTGGTGATACATGGTACAATACTTTCCCATGATGCTGGGCAATGGCAGCAAATCACAGCTCCCAGTCAGCCACGTGATCATGAGGGTAAACAACTGATACACTTACAACCATTCTGTACCCATAACCACCATTCTGTTTTTCACTTTCAGCCATTACAGCATTCATAACACTCATGTTAGTTCTAGTTTTTTGCTATTACAATACTGTGATGACCAATCCTGTCTGACTATCTTTGTATAGAGAAATGAACATTTTTCTATGAGCTGCTCTTTAAACTTTGGTAAAGGTACCCTTAGGGTTAGATATAATGTCTCCATGAGGAATGTGTGCATAAGTGCTTTAAATGGAAGCAATTCATTTCACCTTCCACATTATTTTTCTCCTAAAGTGACCTGCCTGAGAAGGTGCTTATGGTTGAGGTGTGGTGCTGTTTCTCCTTTCCCGTATCTCCTTTCAAAATCACCCTTTTCTCATTTTACATACACCTATTAGAATGGGTAAGATAAACAACACAGACAATATCAAGTGCTAGTGGGACTGGAACAGTGGGAACTCTCATAAATTGCTGATAAATATGAAATTGTATTGTCACTCTGAAAAATGGTTTGGCAGTTTCTTAAAACATCAAACATATCCTTAACATGAGGCCCAGCAATCCCACTCCTACGTATTTATCTTAGAGAAATCAAAACGTATGTTCACACAAAAACCTACACACAAGAGTTTATAGCAGCTCTATTCATGACTGCCCCAAATTGAAAAGAACCCAAATGTCCTTAAATGGATGAATGCATAACCAACTGTGGTACATCATACAACTGAGTACTACTCAGCAACAAAAAAGAATGAACTTATATAAATCTCAAAGGCATTATGCTAAGTGAAAAAATATCTCAAAATGTTACATATTATATGAATCATTTATATAACATTCTGCCAGACAAATATGTAGCAATGGAGACCAGATCACTGTTTGCCAAAGGTGATGTGAGGTGTGGGAGGGAGAGTGTGACTACAAGGCATCAAGGTAACACAGAGATGCTTTTGTGGGGGAAAGGGCTGATGCAACTATTCTGGTTCCTCACTGCCGTGGTGTTTACATAAATTCATACCTGTGTTAAAATTCACAGAGCTGTATGCACAGATAAATAAATGTTTCTCTATGTTAATTTACAGTAAAATAAAATAAAATAAAAACCTGTGTATTCATTCAGGATCTCACCATGGAACATGGCTCTAAAACATTGCTCTAAAATATAAAAGTCCCTTGGGTACCAAAAGGACAGTTTGAAACATTGTGGTTTATTTAGAGGAAATCAATAACTCTAAAGACTATATTACATAACTTTATGCAGGTTATGTGGTTCATGATGCTTTACTTTCAACAAAATTTTAGTGCAATCTAATCCTTTTGTTACTTAATTTATGTCTAAAAAAATCAGTGGTAGATCTCTACATGGTTTTTGATATGTAATAGAGGGAGTTCAAGTAATTAAGAGCTACAAGGAAATTGTTTTCATTCTCATCTATTTATTTATGTGAACAAAGTTTCTTAGCTCTTAGATCTATAAAAATGAAAAAGAAAAATACCCACATAGGAATAGAATTGATGCTAAACCCTTGCTTAATGAGAACACCTGTTCTTGTTTGCTGATGTCTTCTCATATCTGTCTGAGAATTTGTTTCTTGATTTCCTTCATCCTTTATGTTTGTTTCCTCAAAGTTATTGTCTCAGTCTTTTTCTCTACTTATAGTTAAAAGTGAGGCATTAGAAGAAGACCGGAAGCTTTGTGTATGTTCATGGATCGTGGAGATTTTATTGGTGTAATGAGTTGTATCATGTTTACTCCAGCATAGGTATGTTGTAGCCTTAAATTAACCTCCAGTACTTCACAATATGACCTCACTTGGAAATAGGATCTTTACAGAGGTAATCAAGCTAAAATGAGGTCATTAGGGTAGGACCAGATCCAATATGAATGATTTCCTTATAAAACAGGAAAGTATGGACACAGAGATATACATAGAAGATGTGCAAAGACACACGGCCATCCATAAGCCATGGAGAAAGGCCTGGAATAGAATCTTCTCTCACAGACCTCAGAAGAAGCCAACCCTGTCAACACCTTGAGTTCAGACTCCTAGACTACAGAAATGTGAGACAATAAATGTCTTCTGTTTAAACCACCCAGTTTGTGGTACTTTGTGGTCCTCCTGCCTACTGCCAAAGTGTGGGAAGAAGTTTGGGGCTTCTAACTGTTTCTCATGCAAATTTCAATAACTCTCTATATATTTATTCCCAAATTTATCCCAGTTACTAGGTACCTGGTACTGTTAAGTCCTGAGCCTTTTGGGGGCAGGATTCTGTGGTATAAATAAAGTGATTTCTTGGCTTTCCCCACTGCCAGCTTAGAATTCAGCTTTTTTAGAGCTGCTAATTCCATTATCACAAGTGTGATGCTTCCTGGCTTTCAAAATGTTAATGCTATTTTTCCCTCTCCCATTTTCCTCATCCTAGTAGGTTTATGCCTTCTTTCAAAACACAAGTTTAATTAGAAGCATAAAGTTCCATTATTTCATATGACCTCAGCTACACATTAGATAAGATATTTGATATATTTTGGTGGATGTTTTGAGTCAGGAGACATTTTTAGGATGACTACTCAGGCGTATGGCTGGAAAAGGCATATTGTAACCATAATACTTGCTTATGTTGATTAGAAGATATTAAATCATCTCTGTTCCAGAATCTGTTCTTTTTTAAGGGGCTAAGGTTGACCTAATGATAATTACATTAAGCAGGGTTTACAATCAGATGTACTTATTTTACTCCAATACAGGTTGAATTACTAGATAGTAACATATCTAGACATCCACATGGAGTTACACTGATTTTGTAGAATAGTTTATACTTATATCTTTAGCAATAGATGGAAACTGAGTGTTGAAATGTGACTTCTATTGCAGGTTCTGCCGTTTACTAGATGTGTGCTGTTATTACATGCACTTTATCTAAAGTTTGTTTCTTCTTCCATAAGCTATATGTGTATTAGTTACCAAAATAATTCTATAATTCTGTACTTTTAATTGAAACAACAGCCACCCTTCTTCATGCCTAAATTATTCTCTAGCGTCTAAAATAGAAATATTTTAGAAAAAAAAAGATTCATGGTGTTCACACTGAGGGAATCTACCACACTCAACACTGGCGATCAGATAGAGGTGGAGAAGCAGGGCAGGGCTTCTTGCAACCAGTGCTCAGATCTTGCCAGACTGCCTCTGCTTGCAGCTGCGCCAAAGCAGAGACCCTAGTCTCTCTGCAGATCGGAGCTGGTAACCCTGTCTGGCCAAAGAACTGATTGGCAGTTCTGTCAGATTTAGGTTCCCAGAGTACGGGCCCATTCTATCATTGTTGCACAACATTGTGAATGTGCTTCAAATCACTGAATTATACACTTTAAAATTGTAAAAGTCACTTTTTTTTTTTTTTTGCAGTACGCGGGCCTCTCACTGCTGTGGCCTGTCCCGTTGCGGAGCACAGGCTCCGGACACTCAGGCTCAGTGGCCATGACTCACGGGCCCAGCCGCTCCACGGCATGTGGGATCTTCCCGGACCGGGGCACGAACCCGTGTCCCCTGCATCGGCAGGCAGACTCTCAACCACTGCGCCACCAGGGAAGCCCAACACCATGAATCTTAACAGAGTGGGTCTTCCAAGGAGAATCCTGCAATGATGGGAAAGCTTATGTCCATCTTGGACCATCTTTCCCACTGGATAAATCACAGGTCTAGGGGTGGCGCTCTTAGTGTGGGGTTGTGCCAGCCTGGGGGAGGGGCCATGTAGGCAAAGTGAAACAGCTTCTCTTACCCTCAAGTCCTTCTCAGTCTCTGTGGTCCAGGGAGGTGCTGGGAGGTGCTTCAGGCTCACCCCCAGGGTCCCGGCATTTTCTCAGTAGTGTCTTATCTATGGATAGCTGCTAATGGTCTTCTTGTGAGGGATACTGAAGTCAGGAACAATCTATGTCATCTCCACCTTAATTCTCAGCACCCTTGCATAGCTATATACTTGTTCTGCCACAATGACTCCCCTCCCTCCACTGTGGCTATGCTTTCACATGGCTCCACTGATGTTATGTTTAAAAAGATCATGTCACCTTTCTGCTAAAAATCCTGAATGGCCTCACATATTACCCTGAGAAAAAACCATGACCCTTGTTACAGCTTGTAGGACCATATGTGATCTGACCCACACAGTTTCTCTGACCTCACTTCCTACCACTTTGTTCCCTGATCACTGTACTCCAGCACACTTGCCTTCTTGATTTTTCCTAAATACTCTAGCCCAGGTTCTGTCTTCGTAGTGCACGACCTCCAGATATCCACATGATTTACTGCTGTAGTTCCTTCATATATCAACCTAGATATCACCACATAGAGGACTTTACTGACCAAGTTATGTCAGATAGCACTCTCTTCATTCTCTGTTCCCTGCTTTCATCTTCTCTGTAGTACTTATTATCTTACATAATGTTCCATTGTTATCCACCTACCTCCATGAGATGGGACTAATCCATGAGAGTAATGCTCTAAATATATTCTTGGAAATAATTAATATAAGAATAGAAAATTTGAGGGCTTCCCTGGTGGCGCAGTGGTTGAGAGTCCGCCTGCCGATGCAGGGGACACGGGTTCGTGCCCCAGTCCGGGAAGATCCCAAATGCCGCGGAGCGGCTGGGCTCGTGAGCCATGACCGCTGAGCCTGTGCGTCCGGAGCCTGTGCTCTGCAACAGGAAAGGCCACAGCAGTGAGAGGCCCGCATAGTGTACCACAAAAAAAAAAAAAAAAAAAAAGAATAGAAAATTTGAAAAGGAATGATAGGTTTAGTTTCAATCATGTTGAACTGGACATGAGCACTGCATACATGTTTTCTTTTCTGGAACTCAGGAGAAGACCAGCTGGATACAGATTTAGAAGATATTAACATAGGTGACAGTGAAGCCATAAATGTGGATATAGAGTACATAGTTTGTCATTGATAAAACCATTAGTTCAAAGTTAAACAATTGTAGACCTTGGCATTGACCCTAAGCAGTACGACTCCTCTGATGGACATGCCCGATTAACTTGGCAATTGAGAACATAGAGGCTACAGGACCCGTAGTCAAGAGCGCTTGGGGTCATTTAGACTGAACCTCACAAAATGCGTATCTTGTTAATGTCTGCTAGCAGTGACAGAACACAGAGAAATTTAGAATTGTCAAGAATGCTAAACCAATTGCCTCTTATCTTGTTCCACCTTCCAAATAGGAAAAAAAAAAAAAAAAAGAATTGGATCTTATATGTAGGAGATTTTGATCTGTACAATTGGGACAGAATGCTGAGTTGTTTCCTGTTGCCCCAGAATTAGTGAACAGGGTCCAAGGATGAACACAAAGAGATGATGATTACTTCTACATTCTAAAAGCAGTCAACATTAAAAGGTTCAGATAGTTCCCTACGACTTAAACACAGGCAGTCAAAATTATTCTGCCTTTGCAGTCATTTCCCCATTAAACTCTTCTAGCAAAAGTTCTAAAATAGGAGGAAATTCAAGGATATATAAGGAGTGGTGAGATATTGGCTTAGAGGGACAGTCCTGCAGCTTTTCTCTCTTTTCCTGTGTGGCTGTAGGATGGAGACGTATTTTTATCCTCTCCTTACAGCCAAGTAAGAAGGCTTAAAAGAAAGACTAGCATCTCATTCCTGATTGTTCATTCACTTAGGAGGAGACTTCTGATCTTTCTTCTGTCCTTTTGAATGGAGGAAGAGGTAAGGAGTGAGCATGAATGGCTGAGCAGAGAAAGGAGGCCACAGTGAAATAACCTGCAATTTTACAAGTTTTGAGTAGTCAGGTAGAGATTCTTTGTGGCTTAAATAGACATAGACGAAAGAAGACAGCCTTGAGCAGCCCAGCCAAGTCTAGACATGTTCAGTTCTATATTTTATAAAACCTGGGCAAAGAGTGTTTCCCAGAAGTATGCAGCTATAGAACACCTGGCTAGAAAAGGTAGGCGAGGAGGTATTGCTGAACATCAAAAATGAAGAGTTTTCTTAAAAGCCCATCACAGACCCAGTCCATGAGATGCACCACGAGATGGCTCAAAGGTCCCAGGAAATGGTCAGGCTCTGGATACGCAGAGTCTGCATACCTGTGTCAGGAGCAACCAAAAAAGACAATCGCAGCACTTGCTAGTAAAAAGATATTTTATGCTTTTATTTAATTTTCTACCTTTCCTTCGCAACATAAGAAAAAGGGACACAGAAAAGAGAAAGAAGAGAAGTGATAGAACAGGCCACACATTTACCCACTCCTAGTCGTCTGCTAAAATTTTATCAGCAGGAGTGGAAGGGGAAGAGTGAGTGTTAACTAGATATGAGATTAAGTCAAGTAGATTGAAAGAACTTTTTTAACTGTGAAAGAGTGGCTGAGATGTCTTAGGGTCAATAGGATAGATTTTTTTCAAGCACAGTTGAAAACAGTGATGGAGAAAAAAATTAAAACATTTAATTTTTGTATCTGGTTGTATAGATTTTTCAAATATTGCATTATTGTGGGTTTTAAAAACATTTTGGGGGCTCTTTATTCCTTCCTGAAAATCAGAGTTTCCATATGGCATACTTTTTCTTAAATCTGAAAAACTTCCTTTAGAAGGTCATGTAGTGCAAATCTTTTGGCAACAAATTCTTGTAGTTTTCTTTTATATGAAAGTGTCTTTATTTTTGCCTTCATTCTTTAGAGATGTTTTCACCCTAAAGGTGGCATTCCACTAGCTTCAGGACTCCATTTTCTTGAGGATAAATCAGAGATCATTTGAATCATTACTTCCTTTTATGTAATACTTTGTTTTTCTCTGGAATCTTTTAAGACTTTTTCTCTATCTTTAGTTTTTAGCATTTGACTGAGATTGCCTGGGTATTGTTTGCTTTGTATTTATCCTACTTGGGCTTTGCTGAACTCTTTGAATGTTTAAATTTATGTCTTTCAGCATACCAGTACCAACAATTCCAATACACTTTCCTGTCAAGCATTGCCCAATATTGAGTTTTAAATATTTACTCTTTGGATTACTATTTAAAAATATCTGTCAGAGAACTGGACTAAAAAAAGCTGTCTGGCCACTTCCTAAAGAAGGATACTTTATTGATTTTTACATGCTGTCAATATTGTACTATAATACCAAAGAACAAATATTTAAAACTCAATACTGGACAATGCTGGATAAGGAAGTGTATTGTTATTGTACCTAATAAAGATTATTTCAAAGCTCTCCTTTCAAAATAATAATAATGATAATTATAATAGTAGTAGTTAATTCCCACTGTATACTTTGATTTGCCAAGTAGTGTTCTAAATGCTTTATGTGTATCAATTTGTTGAATACACAAAAATATCACAAACAGGCATACACTATTATTGACTCAATTTTGGAAATGAGAAAACTAAAGTATAGAGAGTCCAGGCCCAAGACCAGCAGGTAGTAGAAGAGCAGAAATTTACACTCAGGAAGTCTATATTTACAGGGTCTGTATTTAACCAAGAGCTTACATTGCCCTGATATTTTCCTAGCAAGTGATTAAACATCTAATCTCAGTAAAAGGAAGTTTAGCTCATATTGTTTCCAGCATAATTTGACAGTTTTAAAGATTCTCCCCCTTGAGTTCCCACTGAGAACACTAATCTGAGACAGAGAGAAGTGGGGAAATAGAGGCTGTGTGCATGTGTATATTTTCCGAATGGTGGGATAAATGGCTTGTCAAGAGTTAAAAAGAAAATCAGAACGTTCTTACTTTAAAGATCACCTCCATCATCAGATCTTACTTTATATGAACATCAGTTCGCTGGTACATGCCCTTAAACCAAAAGAATCGCTTAGACCTCAACAGATATTGTTGTATAAGAGCTGTTACAGACAGTGTGCTCCTGGATGGGGAGCCAGTGATTGCGATTTTAAATGGTGATGTGATTTTGGTGACTAATCTTGAAGTGTGTGTGGTGGTGACAAAGAAACAGGTTAGTAGAACTCTAACAAAACAGAACACCACCTTCTGCACTATGTTTTACAAATAAGAAATTCAGTCTAGAAGGCAACTTAAATCTGAGGACTCTGATTTGATTTAGATTCAACCCTTTTCCAACCTAAGACTTACAGCAATATAGTTTTTAGAGAAAATGCCTTTATCATTAAGAATGTGGAAAATACAAGTCATGTATAAGCCCTCATTTCTCCAAAGATGAATAGCCACTGATGAACGGTGAATATACACCTTAAATAATAACAAAAAAGTAGCCCACTTTGCTCTACTCAGAAATACTCTGAGATTTATATTTGTAGCAACTTGGGAAAGGGCTTATTGTAGAATCATAGAGTGAGAAAGGAACTTGACCATCACTATATTTAATTTAGAGATGAGGAAGGTCAAAGTCACATTAAGCATGAATTAATCTATTCAACAAACACTGGCTAAGCTTCAATTATGTGCCAGATGCATATAATCATATACGTTAGACTGTGAATACATGAAAAAAGTAAACAATGAATTCGCAGAATAACACAGAGATAGGCTGAGAATTCAGATCTCTGGGTGCCCAGTCCAGTGCTTTATCCAGAATAAAAGTGGCTAAGATAAACAAATGGGTATCCAGAGCTTTCCACAGAAAGCTATTTGGTAGGACTTGATTTTCTTTTACTATCTCAGTTAAACGTCAGTATTACCTTTTGAAAGCAGTACAGAAAAAGGCAACTATTTGACTTTTAGGGAATACATCTAGGGTTTCATATATCCTTGGTTCAGAAAAAGCAGTTACTTCCTACCATGTAATCATGTCTTATCACTTCCATTAATTCTGGGGGCTTGTATTATTAGGCTTCAGAAAACTGTTTAACATGCTAATCGTTGTATTTAAAATGTCGGATAAATGGCAAACATTCTCTATATTCTACGCAATAAGAAATAACATTTTTCCACAGAGCAAATGAGAGGTATTATCTGAATTAAATGATCAAACCACAAAAGGCAATAGAGGTTAACTTTGCACAGTGTGTTTCCAATACCATTTGAAAGCTAACACAAGTTCAAAGGGCCAACTTCAACCTGAAAATGTTCCCAAATACTCCATTCCCAAAATATATACACAAAGTTATTGAAATCAAAATAATTATTAATGCTGAAACTTTTTAAATGTAAGGATATTGATTCCTTAATAACTTAATAAGTACATAATAAAACATATTTAATAATGTTTGTTCAATAGAACCTAAGATTATTTAATTATTCTGTTATAGGTGAACAAGTAAGAAAGCTAACACTTTTCTCAAAGTTGGTAGAATGATGAGACCAACACGGAGTAAAGTTTTACTATAGAAAGAAGCTACAGAAAGTCACATTGTACTCTCTACTCTCCAAAGTTATGAATATGAGTTTTACTTCATTCCATCAGTAACTTAACCCATATTTATTTACCTCTATCTCTAAAATATAGTGGAAAGTGCTGTGGAGGGTAAATGCGTGACTCAAATATAAATATTTCCTTCAAGATATTTAGAGATTAATAGTAAAGATAGAAAATATATGTAAATTATTTTAAAGAAACCTTTGTAGGGGAATAAAATTGAGAGAGAATGCAATAAAACTTACTTGACAGCAATACATTCAGGTAAGTAAGAGGGTGTCTGACTTCCCTGCCAAGGACTGGTAACTCTTGAGAATAACCATGGGTCAACTCTAATATAGGTCTGAGGGAAGACACCAGTGATCTATATTAAAACCCAGCATGTGATAATGGAAAAGGACTCTTCAATGAGGGTCTCACTCAATGCTCAAGAATTATTCGGAGCTCTTGGTTAAGAATTATCTAGAAGGATTTCTTTTCTAGTACCCAAATATTCTTGACTGGACTGAGTATTCTGTCTTTTCAATGATTCTTCTCTACTTGGTGAAGGTATGTATGTGACTGAGGTAAGAACAGGGAACACTCTTGATTGAACAAGGATTCCACAGTACCTCAAAGCAAGTCCAATATGGGTTGCTCTCGATTAGCAGCTAACTTGAGTTTGAGAAAGACCATTATCTTCACTGCCCTAAAGAGAAAACAAAAAGAAAAACAAAACAAAACAAAACAAAACACACATGTCTCTTGGCATTCTAGGAACTGACCAAATGAATGACAGAAACCAGAAGTTTCAACAGATTGCTCTATTCTATCTGCCGTTCTTGCTCTAGACTCTCTCCTCAGGATCAAACTCTCTGGAAAGCCCTTCAGAGCAGATCAGAAAAAGAATCAGGAATTCATTCATTACTTTAACTCTCTTTTTATCCCTTCATTTATTCTACAAGCATTTACTTGGCAGCAATTCCCAGAGAAAGTGGCCCTTCAGCTGACTTTTAAAGAATGTGTGAAAGGCAGCTGGATTTTGTAGTGAAGAATTTCATACAGGGTATGGTCATGTGAAATGCATGATAAGTTTAAGAGACCACAGGTAATCTTATATGTTTTGAACCACAGCCATGTTGTATGTCTCGGGAGTTATGTATCAGGTTGCAGCAACACCAAGCTGTTATGGGCCTTACTGCTGTGTTAGAGCGTGGGCTTTCTCTTGAAACTTACAGACTCATTGAAAGGTGTTAACAAGAGAGAGGCAGGAACAATCTTCCTTTTTTGAAAGAATTCCTGAACAATAACTAGTCCTCAATAAATAATTATTGAATAAATTAATGAATGATGAGGGTCATAACTAATTCAATGACAAAGAGATAAAAAGGCAATTATAGAGATAACAGAACAACACATTCTTTGAAACTTGAAAAAAGATTGAAGTGTGGCTTGAAAAAATGAGAGAAATCAAATACAGTAAGTCCCCCACATGTGAACGAGTTCCATTCCAAGAGCACGTTTGTAAGTCTAATTTGTTCGTATGTCTGACAAAGTTAGCCTAGGTACCCAACTAACACAATCGGCTATATAGTACTGTACTGTAGTAGGTTTATAATACTTTTCACACAAGTAATACATTAAAAACAAACACAAAAAATAAAGAAAACATTTTTAATCTTACAGTACAATACCTTGAAAAGTACAGTAGTACAGTCCAACAGCTGGCATACAGGGGCTGGCATTGAGTGAACAGGCAAGAACAGTTACTGGCTGGAGGAGGGAGAGGAGGTGGGAGATGGTAGAGCTGAAGGATCGTCAGCAATAGGAGACGGAGGGCAAGCTGCAATTTCACTAATGCCTGATGTTGATGGCACAGGTTCTGCCTCCTTGCTGGATTCAATTCTATTGAAAAAACGATCCAGTGATGTCTGGGTAGTAGCTCTTTTTTTCTCATCATAGATGACATGTAACACTGGATTGCATTCTGAATGGCTGCTGCAGTCTTCGTGTACCAGTCTACATTCGGGTCCTGTGTCTCAAAAACTAACAGTGCCTCCTCAAAGAAAATCCCCTTGCCATTTCCTGCATCGTGAATCTCTTCGGTTCTTCAGTTACTTCTTCTTCCTCTTTTCTCTCTTCGTCCTTTCTCTGGGCTCCAGTTTCATCAGGTCTTCATTAGTCAGCTCCTTGTGTTGCACAACAAAAAGTTCAATGAAGTCGTCCTCTTGCAGATCTAGCTTGAAATAAATATACTGTACTACTGTACTCTATACAGTACTGTACAGTAAAGTACACAAAAGCACAACCACTTGTAGAGGATGCACGCACGTAACAATGTATGCCAGACATGGGAACTAACTTACGTGACTGGACATATGAACGCACGTTCGCATCTTTGAAAGTTCGCAACTTGAAGGTTCGTATGTAGGGGACTTACTGTATGTCTGTGTGAAAAAAAAAAGAAACCATGGACTTGCTGTTTAGGGCTTTTTAATCATACTCACCCATATGGACACATACGTGTGTATTTGGGACACACAAATGCTGATGCTATGCATTTTTTGAAGCTACAGGGGGATCTTGGGTACTACAGGACCTATTTAATTTAGCCTAGATAGCCTTTCTACAACACCTTAAATGGATTTGACATTTAAATCATGTCCCCAAAATTTCTAGCAAAATTGGCATATTGTCCCAGCAAAAACAGCTGCTTTGACTCAAACAGTTCATATAAAAAGCAGCAACACAAAGTTAGTAATAGCAGTTAAAAAAAAAAAAAAGCCACAAACAACCCACAAATGGTAAGCAAGGCTCTATTTTTAACATTTGTTTTTAACGTCAATGGCAACACATTTTTAAACAAATAATATTCTTTTTTTCCCTAAGTTATTTTCAAATACAAATCTCTATAAACACTCTGAAGCAAGCCTTTGGGATCTCTCAACTTATAAACTCCAGGTGCCTTAAAAAAAAAGTGATTTAATCTTACACTATTTGCCTGAACCTCTTCTGATTTTAAGCTGTAATTATATTGGTCCAGAGTCATATTACAAAAGAAAAACTCTAAGAGGATTTTGGGAAAGGGAGATGAAATGTTTAAAATTATTTTTTTAGTTCATTTGGAGGACGGCTATATAGACTGAAACTGTCATAGCATTAAACTCTGAACAAGTAATCTCACAGTATATTTGCAAACCTGAAAAAAAAATTCCTACTGTAATTCATTTTTAGTTTTGGAGGAGATGGGAATGGAATATGTTCAGTTATTTATTAAACTGTTTTTTAAACATTTTACCTAGATATCAAATGTTGCATTCCTATATTTTATACGGCCAGGTTTTATCTAGTGTAGTAGAGAATGCTAAGCATGTATATAGAGACATTTCAACCAACATTTGGTTAGATAGAAATTTATTACTTAATGATAGATTATCAGACTCCTCAATCACCTTCCTTTGTAATATTTTGCATTGTTTAAAACTTTTTATTGTGAAATAATTTCAGAATTACAGAAAAATTGAAGACATAGTACAAGAAGATCTTTTATACCCTTCAACCTGTTTCACCTTATGTTAAAATCTTATATAAATAACCATATCACAATTATTAAGAAAAGGAAATTAATGTTAATACAAATCTTATTCAAATTTCACTAATTTTCCACTAATGTTCCTTTACTGTTCCAGTACCTCATGTTGTGTTTAGTTATAAACATCATCAATAATATCAGAATACATCATGTATCCCTTGATATGATGCACTGCAAAGGACACCATATCATTTTTGTGCTGTTTTTTTCTTTTGAGAAAAATGCATAAGCTCAATCCAGTCAGAAGAATACATCATTCTTACCCAAATTGAGGGACATTTGAAAAAAATAACTCTTCAGTGCTCTTCAGAAGCAACAAGGTCATGAAATACAGACTTTCATGCCAGTTGCTTTATAATATTATCTCTCCTAACTTCCCTAAAAGTTTGAGAGTTATAACTCTCAGAGAGTTATATATGAGAGTTATATATCTCTGTGTTGCAGTTTGAAAAACTGAGGTCAAAAGAGGTTAATTTCATTCCTGAAGTACAAAGCTAATAAGAGGTAAAGCCACAATTAGCAACCAGGTCTATAAGATTCCTAAACCACTGACTTTTAAATTATATCAAGCTATTCTTTGAGACAATACTTTATTGAAATTCTATTTAAATAAAAATAAAACAACACCCCGCACTTTATATTATAAAAATTTTATTTTTCAGTGATTCTAGTAAATTTGGGGAAGTTGTCTATTTGCCTGGTAGCTGTGAATAAAACAAATGTATTTCAACAGTCAACCTTTAAGGAAACTGACCAGTTTTCATAGTTATAAATTTTCCAGCTTCCTCATCTGGAATGGTGATACAATCCTTTATTATCTAAATTCTTCTGTTGTACAAATTCTATTGATGTAACTACTTGAGATCAGCTACTAAATCTGCTTGGGGACAGGCTGACCAATTGCCAATACCACTGAAGCCCTGGGCATTCTTTTGTCTAAGAAGTGCTGTGTTCCTGAATTCAAATAAACTCTTCTACTGCATCATTATGAAGTTTTATTTACAGTGAATTGCCTTAAAAACTTATATTCTAAAAAATAATCTAAATTTTGAAAAAACATCAATGAGAGGGTAGATGCACAGAAAGAGAAACTAGAAATAAGAGTTTTTACAATCAATTCTTATTCCTAAATCAAATTATTATTCATTTACCCTAATCCAGTGTTAGACCCATGATCATATTTATTTAATTAATAAACTTTATTTTTAGAGTAGTTTTAGGTTCATAGCAAAATTAAGTGGAATGTATAGAGATTTCCCCCACACATGCAAACCTCCCCAACTATGATGGTACATTTCTTACAATCAGTGAACCTACATCAATACATCATTATTACCTAAGTCTATACCTTATATTAGGGTTCATTCTTGGTGTCATACATCCTACGTGTTTGAACCAATGCTTAATGAAATGTATCCACCACTGTAGTACAGGACAGAATAGTTTCACCATCCTAAAAATTCTGTGCTATGCCTGTTCGTTCTTCCCCCAACCACTAATAACCACTAATTTTTACTATCTTGGCTGTTTTGCCCTTCAGAATGTAATATAGTTGGAATTATACAGTATGTAGCTTTTTAAGATTGGCTTCTTTCACTTAGTAATATGCATTCCAGGTTTCTTCATGTCTTTTCATGACTTGATAGCTCATTTCTTTTTAGCACTGAAAAATATTCTATTGTCTGGAGGTTCCACAGTTTATTTATCCACTCCCCTACTGTAGGACATCTTGGTTACTTCTAAGTTTTGGCAATTATGAATAAAGCTGCTATAAATGTCTGTGTGCAGGCTTTTGTGTGGACATAAGTTTTCAGTTCATTTTGGGTAAATATTAGGGAGCACTATTCCTGAGTCATACGGTAAGAGCATGTTTAGTTTAGTAAGAAATTGCCATAGTGTCTTCCAAGGTGACTGTACCACCCATGATCATATTTTAAAATAACAGAAGCTCTCTATGATAATTATTTTCTCATTTTTAAGATAATCCAAAAACTCACTATAAATGTATGGGTTGTTTCATTTAAAACATATAAACACCCAGCTCCACTCAAAATCAATTGGATCAGAATCTTTAAAGGGTGACATCTAGGCACTGATGTATATTTTAGAAGTTCCTTGATTCTATTAGGCAGCCAGGATTGAGAATCCTTTATGTTTATTATCTGGGCAGCCACCTAATCATCCCACAGCACTACATGAATGCAGTGCTGTCATTGCATTTGTATTTATACTTATATTTGTGACAAATGATCTACTAACATGATGATATTTAACTTTTCGTGCATTGGTAAGTGTAACTGGCTATCATTAAGCTGCTCTATTCTATTATAAAAATGACAATTGCATAAAGGCAGCCATTTACTCATGTTGAATTATTTTTCCAGTTGTAAACACAAAACTTCTTTTGCGCTAGTAATTCACAACTAAAAAATATTTTCATGGAAACCACACTGTAGTTTAGCAAATGACTTTTTAAAAAAATTAGACTTGTAATCACAAGAACAGCACAAAGTAAATATATTGCTCTTTAATTGTTCCTGGCAACTGAGAAAGAAACAGAGAAAGATTTAATGTGAAAATGAAGAAATTTTGGAAAGTGAAGTCCAAATGACCTTTTGAACATGCTGTATCAATAATAGTTCACAATATATGAAAGTGGAGGAGAACTAAATCATCGAACATCTCATGGTTATACAGGCATCTCCATCTAAAAAGATCTTGTTTGTTAGCAGTTAGTACTATCTAACTTGAATGTAACCTATCTATACACTAATTTGTAATAATCTGTTACTAGTGAGTGCAAGAGTATACAACAAAGATACCAGCAGGGATACTAAAGCACGTTCCTTCCTGTGACATCAGGAATTCTCTGATGACCACCGTTAGCTCACAGACTCCCCAATGGCGTCGAAAACACTTCCTTAAGCTCCCAGCAGTCTAGAATGCCCAACCAAACTTCCTTCTGTCCTTCCGGTCAAACTCCTATCACACTTCCTGGCTCTCTCCCCATTCTTTCTCACAGGTGTTTCTCTTAAAATTCTTTCATGTTCATCTTGGCTTCTGCTCCTGAGAAGACCCAGACTAACACATGAGCCAAAAAAAAACAAAACACAGCTTGATGGTTGAAAATGAAGATATTTTTCCTTCAGCAGACATCATTTATCATATTAATTTGATGACAATTTTAACAGCAGGCTGTTGATTTTCTTTATTTATAAGTAAAAATGTTTTTAAACTATCTTACGTCACTACTAAAAATAAGGAAGGGTTTTGTTTTTCCTTTAAAACTGGTGTGTATGCCATTCAGGTCTGCAAAGCTGCCCTAACGAAACATTAACTTGCTACAATTCTCTGTAGCTGAGGGGGCTAGGGGGAATAAACTTCCATAAGTTTATCAAACTGATTTCAAGCAAATTGGTTTCCAGTTCAGCTACATTACCTCTAGAGACAAAGCCATGGATCCTGCTGAATTCTCTCTCTGAGCATTATTCTGAGCTGTGCATTCTCATCACTACTAGGAAACAAAATCACTCTCAACTGCTAATGTGTGCTTTTACTAAATGCATCAACTCCACCCAGTCTTGCTCATTCACCACAACCCAGTTTTTAAACACTGCTCAGATTCCTGCCTCAACCATTTGTGCCCATTTTGGCTGCCTTCTCCAACAATTTAGGAAAGCCTAGAGGCCAATAAACAAGTAAACTTGGACAGCCACAAACCACAGTGCCTCAGATCTAAACTACTGAGTTTGCTTACTTAGCATACCTCAAGCTGGGGCAAATCCATTTGCTACCGTAGCTTGAGGCCTCCCAAGAACCTCCTGAGAATGCTGGGGAGGGACCACATGAGCATATGTAAATATCATAGCCTCCCTTATTCAAGGATCCTGCAGTGAACATTAGGCAAAGTTTCTTTTATTGCTCCCGAGCTCTATTATCATTGCTACCATCCTTAAAATTTCTTCAATACCTTTGGGATCTAACCCACTTTTCATTTTCTAGGACAACTGTGGGTGGGGAGATGGATAAAAGGAAACACACAAGATTCTTGGCATTTCTCTCCCTGTTACTTACTTTTAAAGCAAGGCTTTCAACAAACAAGTGAATAGAAGCAGAAATGCAGACATGGTTTCAGTCTTCTCCATCACTGAATAACTCTGATCACTGTGGAATGTGCCATTAGGGGACCAGGCTCTTTCAATCTTTACATGCTACAGAATCACCTGGGGAGCAGAGGGTGATGATTCGCACAACTAGAGAGCAGTAGTATCACAACAAGGAGATTGGCATTGGTTCAACCCACATCCCAGACCAATTTAAAGAGAATCTCTGGGGGGTAGTATCCAAGCATCTGTCACCCCAGGTGACTCAAATTTTCAACCACCTTTAAGGTCCATTACCCTAAGTCGAAGACATTTGTTCTCAAACTTTATCAAGCATCAAAATCATCTGGACACTTTTAATACAAAGATTGCTGGGACTTATCCCCCATTTCTGAGTAACAATCTAGGTAAAGAATTTCGCATTTCTAACATGCACTCATTGATGCTGCTGGTCCAGGGATTTTGAAACCCTACACTCTAGGAAATTCTGTTTCCCAGAAGGTCCACGTAAGCACACTTCTGCTTACATTTTATTGGCAATGACTGTCACCTGGACATCACTAGCAGCAACCAGAATATTAAATATTTTCACTGAGCACAGTACTTCCCCAAACAACATCAGAATTATCTTAAAAAAGAAGGGGAGAAGAGATATCTGGGAGGTGAGTACTTCCTAAAAAAATTAATGTCATATGAACATAAAAATGAAATTGTTTTGTGTATTTTGTGGCACACTGGAATAACTGAACATTTATGGAGCCTGGACGGCGGCCAGCATCTACTGGTACAGGCTCTTCAGCCATCAGGCTCTGTCCATCCACAAGGGGATCTGAACTCTGTCCATGCAGATAGATGATGAAGCTCTGGATTGACAACTGGAAATGTCTGCTACAAAAATGTACCAAGGTGAACCACTATACCCTAATTTGTATGACCAGTCCATCCTTTAAAAGAAAAAAAGGTTCATATTCAGCAAATTTAGCAAATGTCAATTTATGTGGGAGCCGGTATGAAAAAGAGTTAACTCCTAATGGCTGAGCTGCCTCTTCTCTCAGCAAACTTCATTTCAGAGGGTCACTAGTGAATTGTCTACAAACATATTGGCTATGTTAGCACTTTAATCTGATCTGACTTCAATCATTCTTTCTTATATACCATTTCCTTCAGATTTTTTTTTCCTATGAAGAGATCTCACACAATTCCCGGCTCACACCATGTGGCATTAGAGTTTTAGAATCACTGCCAGTAGATTAGCTGAGTGACTGACCAAGGGAACACATACCAGTATAAAGCATTCTAATACCCCTAATTCTCCTCTTACCTTCTGCACACCGTGCCCATTTGGAATGATTGCAATGTTTCCCATTTTTGTAATGGTTGAAGCTGAAAGGGAAGTGGGCCCTGAAATACCTTAGTGCAGAGCAATTTTAAAAGATTTGAAAGCTTTCTCCTTCAAGCCACAAAACGTTCTGAAAGCTTCTGATCGCTTGACTCTATTCTATCCCACATAGATCTGACCAAGCTGCCATTCCATCAGCCGCCACATACACTGAAAAATATCTGTCTTTAATCATTAAGACATTCCCTATTGCTTCAAATGACTCTACTGCTCCTATAAAAGCTTAAATTATTTTCACTTGAGAAGGTCCAGGCCTGTGAGTTCCTTTGCCAAAAGAATGGGGTCCATCAGTAAAAATTACATAAAAGCAATGGTTTGCATTCAAAATATGTCTTATTGTATATAAATAAAATATAAAGAACTCCTATGTATATTGGTCTCCTTTGTTGGGAAAAAAAAGAGCCATAGTAGTTGCCATAATCTTTATGACATTACTGCTGTTACTCTCTCAGTGACAGTAGAAGGCTCATTGCTGGGATGACAAAGAGTCACAAAGCCACACACTCAACACCCTTTGCTCTGTGGCTACCGCTGCAATTTCCAAGGCCTATCATAGGGTGAAGTGCTATGTCTTTGTTTCTCAGGCTGCTTAAATCTTTGCCCAAAGTTGGCCACCCTGGCTCTAATTGCCATCTACTGAGAGGGCTCCTCCAACTTCTCTGGGCTTTTATAGGGTATCAGGGGCTTTTTAGTAAATGTACTCATAATCAAGGATTAGCAGATTCTGTATTAGCTAGGATTGTTAGATCTCCATGACCACACAAAGTTTAAAAGCATATACTCATGTCATCATTCTCTTTCTAATTTCATAAAAGTGAAGTTATGTTTTGTTGTTCATGAATCAGCCAAATACCTTTCATACACATTGGCATATCAGTTCTTTTATCTAATAATTGATAAAGAAAACATCACACTACTTCAATTAGAATTAGTTCGAGTTCGTTCATCCAATAGCCACTCAGCAAGTATTTATTGCGTGTCCACTGCATGTAGACTCTGCCTCATGTAGCGGGTACAGCAGTGAATAAAAGAGTCACCGTTCCAGTACTCAACAAGCTCACATTTATCTAGTAAATTGATTTATAAAGTGCATATGTAATCATCTATGTTTCTCAATGAGGCTCTTGCTATTATGGAATGAATTTATTTCTGGCAGTTTTCTAACTGTGGTGGGGAAAAGTAAGCAAGTGAAAAGAATCTGTCCCTAGCATTCTGAGGGTCAAAAGACTCTTATTTTGAGTCTTCTTTACTTTAGCCCCATTACTTTCCTTTAATTTCTGATCCTTGGTCCTCAATTCAACAACAGGAAGTTAGTCAATTCATCCCCTATTTCTGTCTATCCCTTCACTAGATGGTGAGCTCCATTCTTGAGCACAGAGAAATGATGTCTCATGCATTGTCCCTTCCCATCCCTGACACTCCTCTCTTCTCACACAGCACATACAGGAGTCCCCAGCACTGTGAATGTCTAAGACACGCTGGATGAATAGACAGATAGATGGATGAGTGGGGGGATGCCCAGTTGTGCCTCGGGAGGGTGTCTATTGGACTGGTACTTTATGGAAGTGACTACCACAGCTTACTTAGTCCACATGGCTTCCTCATAAGTCCAAACTTATTTCTTCAGGTTTTGAAGGATTCTGTCAAAGCAGAGTACTCAGGTTCTGTGCCAGGTTACAGGGAAGGGAGGTCATATTTTGCCATGAAAAAAAACTCTTCACAGAATCTGGAAGGCAACTCAGAGAACATCCAGTTCAATCCCATAATTTATAGATGAGAAAAGGAACCATGTAAGGTGAAATGTTCTACCTGAGATTATGTTGCTGGTTAGACACAAAGCAATGACCAGAACCCAGGCTTCTTCACTTGCAGCCCAGGCATCTTCCTAGTGCACAATATGG
The DNA here is from genome assembly GCF_025265405.1 of Mesoplodon densirostris. Classification (NCBI taxonomy): domain Eukaryota; kingdom Metazoa; phylum Chordata; class Mammalia; order Artiodactyla; family Ziphiidae; genus Mesoplodon; species Mesoplodon densirostris. The sequence continues at coordinate 19,445,793 of NC_082670.1, forward strand.
ACCACATCTGTAAACTAGACAAAGTGAGGCAACCTCACAATTGTCTTCAACAACTCGCTATAGACATGAGTGGACAGATGGTTCACCATGACTCCCGGATGCCAGCCAAAGGTCTGGGCGGAAGGACAGGGCACCTTGAGTTTATATTTGCTTAAAAGGCTACAGTATGTTTACCCAGAATGTGTAGCACATGCTGCATCTTTCTATCAGCCTTGGTTATGCAGCTGAGACTGAAATTGTGTGTGGCCATGTCCTCAGTAGTTGTGTTTAGTGCCCACTCATAGAAAATTTTTAAAAATAGAACAAAATAACAACCTTAAGAAAAACTTGAGGTTTGGGAGAATCAAGATGTTCCTGAAACCATGCCAGATATTACTTAATTAAAAAATAAGCACAAGTTTTAACACAGTGGGGCGCTTGAAATAAAGAGAGCAATGGTACAGAAGAGCATTAAGAAGAATTATTGCTTATGTTAATGAATGGCATTCCCTTTATTATCTAAATTGATAGGGAGGTTGTATTGTTTTTGTTCACTCAACATGTATCACCCACAGGTGGAGTAGTGTGTATGATTTGAGAGACAAATAGGAAACTCTGCCGGCCTACAAACTAACTTACTGCAGCATAAGAAAAGAACTCCTTTGTGCTTAACAGGCTGACCTTAAAAGTGCAAATAATTTGGAAGAGTTATGTCATAAAATTGCATAATTATACCATCAGAGTTTATAACTTAGTGAACACATCTTTAGTGAGATGACACAAAACAAAATTGCCAATTCTCTCATTGGTAGAGTGGGCTTCTTCTTGTTCTGGGCCTGCCTGACATCCCCAGATCAGCGAGTTCCATATTGTGTATGTAATATGTTACAACACACTCTTTCTTTTCCCAGATAACTCTTAAAATGCTTCCAGTTATAAGTAAAAGGATGATATCTAACTCAAACTGGCTTCTTGCCTCTGTATTCATCTCAGAATTTGGTCTTTGTAACTGAAAGGTGAAAAGGGCAAGCAAGCATCTTGCCCCCTGTTCTATCCCTGAACAAAGTCATAAGTGGACTCTTATTGGACCAAATTCCAATACGTGACCTTCCCTAAACCAATTACTGTGGGCCTGGAGGATGGACTGTTCTGATCAGCTAGAACTGATTGTGGCCAACAACTAGAACTGAGGTGATATAACTGCATGGAGGCAGAGATGGATGTTTGCTGCCATGAGCACCACAGAGTGCACTATACTCTGTGCTGTAAAGAGACAGGAGTTATCATGGTGGATGGGGGAATAGGAGAAAAGATAATCAGTTCAGAACATGGGGTAGTGCCTGAAGAGGATGGATACAGTTGGATCCAAAATGGGAGTTCTGAGGACTTGCCTGGTGGTCTGGTGGCTAAGACTTCATGCTCCCAATGAGAGGGCCCAGGTTCGATCCCTGGTCAGGGAACTAGATCCCACATGTGGCAACTAAGAGTTTGCATGCTGCAACTAAAGATCCCGCATGCTGCTGCTAAAGATCCCACACAAGCAACAAAGATCCTGTGTGTCACAACTAAGACCCAGCACAGCCAAATAAATAAATATATAAATAAATATTTTTAAAAATAAATAAAATGGGAGTTCTGTAGTGCCAGATTAATGTATCTCTCAGTGGCAGAAGAAGGGTAAATAGTTGCTTTTAGTTGAGAGAGTTTCAGAAAGAGGGCTGACAAGGGCATGCATTTTCTTAGGGCACAAATGCAATAATTTACAGATATGTTCTGCAAATCTCTTGCTCGAAGTTATCAGTAGTGGATGACAAGTAGCAAAACATTCACATTCTCCTTCCTGCTTTCTTTCCGTATGACCACAGCTCAAACTGAATAGGAATAGGATTCTACAGAGTATTCACAATATTCTGGGTGGGAAAAAAACATAAAGAAGAAGAATTAAGTTCTTTTCAACCTATTGACATTGCTCTGATGCCTATTTTACTCTTCAAATATAACCCTTTAAGATCATAGTCATAATTTTCTTTAAAATTAGATGATCATTTGTTTGTTTTGTATCCAAAATCTTTAGAGGTTGAGCTTAAAAATTACTGCTTCTTTTCTTTCTGTTTGTCTTGTAAGGTGATCATGTATCCTCCCTTCCCAAGTCTCTCTACAGTGTATCTCAATATACCATAATGTGATAGCATTTTTATGAGACTAATTCAGTGTAATAAATGCTGCAGATGGAAATTAGCAGCACAAAATAGTAACAAGTGCACTGCCTTTGGAAAATGTAAAACCTAGAATTCCACCATTAACCATGAACTTTGGTCAAGTCATTCATTTCTCAGGGCTTCAGCAGTGGGTTCTTTCTAAGACGAGGTAAGAATAATATCTTACCTGTCTAAAAGAGGAGAAGTAGTAGACAAGATGATCTCTTGATTCCCCCTTAGAATGAAAATATCTATTATTCTTGGGAAAAGTCAACAAATGACACTTGCGAATGATATGGTAATAATCCTATGATATTTCGAAATGTTAGTATTAACATAAGTGGGCTATTGGTGTATTCATTGACGGTAAACAAATACGACAGCAATGTAAGCTAGCAAAAGGGCAGCTTTCATTTTGAGATTTTGTGTCCTGTGTCTCAATCAATCATTCTTCAGTTTGGAGATCAGTTTTAGTTGTAACTTTTTTGTGATATGTCAGTAGATAAGATAAAAAATGTAGTTGTTACCAGGACCAAAAACTTACACCAAACTGATAACTTCTCCACTACTCTATAAATGCACTGAATATTTAAAATTAATATATTAGAGGGCATTGCTATTAGCTTGATTACTCTTCCTAGAAAACTGCTTTTGTATTTAACTGTTTCCTTCATAGTCCTAAAACATGTTTTCAGTGTTAGGACCTATTGTAGTAACCATAGTTTCAAGTAGATTTTTTAAAAACAAATTGAATTGAAAGCCATTTATTGGAGAAGGGTTGAGGGCAAGGGAACTAAACAAGTGTGTTTCATAAAGTTGCAGGGATTCAGCTTGTGAGACTTGTGGATTGCATTACATGGCCACCACTAAATTAAATTAGTGCCTGCACTAAAAGCTTATTTATAACACATGTATATGTAGATAAACATTCATTCATATATGAGTGCCTTATTTCTATACAGTGAATACTCATTATGTGCCAGGCACTGTGCTAGGAACTGGTTACAAAAGAATGAGTGAACAGAGCTTCATGGAGCTATGAGCAAATGTCAATGACAGTACAAAGAAGGATGTGAGTATTCTACCTCGAGAAGCCTGAAAGACTTCACAGACTTGGGTGGGCATCTTCCATACATCTATGCTAGCTAAGTGGGTGACATTTCCCAGGAAACAGTGCAGAGCTGGAGGATAAGAAAACAGAGTGCAGAATATAGGGGATAAACTACTTTTAAGGAGCTAGTGGAAGAAAACAGTTAGGAAAAAAATAGTGAAAAAAATACAGAGAGGTACAAAAAGAATCAGGAGGCAGCATTGCTCAGTGACCAGGATGGACAGAATTTCAGGAAACTGGTCAACTTGTAGAAAAGTCCAGTAGGATAATGTCATAGAACAGTCCTCAGGGATTAGCACTCAGGTGGGCATTGGTGACGTCTGGGGACAGCTTCCACAGTGAGGCTATTTCACTGAATGCCATTCTGGGCAGCTCTCAGGAAGAGGCCACATTGAGGTCATCAAAATATTTTCAAAAATTGTAGTACTCAATGTCCCACCACCAGCTGACCCTATCTGTCTCTCTGTGTCATAGGGTCTTGACTGTTTGCACTGGTCAGCAGAACAACATCTATGATACACAGTATCTTCCTTTTCGCCTTTCAACTCAATTTTTTTCCTTTTCTTATAAGATACTGAAGGACACTTCTACTCCCTGACAAGCCCTCCCGAGACTCCTCTTCATCTTCAGAGGAAGGAAACAGATTGTATTGATAAACCTGTCTACTTCTTCATAGGCTTGCCTGGTTGGTAGTTTGTACCCTCTCTTCTCTCAGTTTCATCAGCCTTTGAAAAGACAACTAAAACTACTGGTCACAATGAGAACAAAGATAGATAGTTTTGTTCCCCATTCCCTGCCAAGGAATGGACTTTGGTGGAGGCTGAAAGAAAATCACTGGCTGTGTCAGCCACATCTTCAGCTGCTCTAACTAAGAGACTCCACATTAAATCAACAGCTTGAAGAAGGTAGTTTATTTTTCTCACAATAACCAAAGGAAAAAGTTCTAGGTGGAGAGTAGGTCTGTTCTGCACAGTCAGTTAGGGACCCAGGTCTGTTCCTCTTTGCATGAGCAAGAATGTTTGGTAAAGCTGAGTCTCAAGCATGTCCAGATTCCAATTCATGGGGAGGGGATTAGAGAGCAGGTCTGTAAAATGAAACATCATACTGAATCTGAATCAATCACCTAAAACTTAGTCATATGACAGAGAGCAGCAAGGAATATCCCAAGCTGGGCTACTACATTCCAGCTACAATTCCATCAACATGGAGGAGGAGAAGAATGGATTTGTGGAGGTAGCAATCAACTGCTAAGAAACAAGGGCAGAACAGATTCTAGTGGGCAATTATCAACCTCTGCCAAAGTATGTTCCTTTCCCTTTATACTTTACATTCTTATTGGAGAAGCATGCAAGGTTAATAGGTAGTTATAAACAGTCTGTTAAAGGCTATGACAGCTGTAAACACAACATGGATGTTAAGAACAAAGTAATGAATCCAACTTGGCCTTTGGGGATCCGGAAGGCTTCTAAGACGAGGCATTTATATATAAAAAAGAGAATCCTGAAGGATAAGTAATAGTTACTCTAATTGGGGGGTGGGGCATTGTCAAGGGTTTTAGGAAAACAACTCAGCCTGAAGACAAGTCATGGTGAGCACTATGGGAAAAACACAAAGAGTATCACATGACTAATATATAACATTTTATTTAAAGAAGGAATTGCTGGACTATAGACAGCATGGGGGAAATGGTGTCAGATGGGATTGAGAAGCTAGATTACAAGGGATGTTATAGTACCTGTAACCTTATAACCAGGCAATCAAGATTTCACTTGAAACACTATGGGGAGACATATATAGGCCAGACAGCCTCAATCCCTGAAAGAAGGGAACACAATTTTTTTCTTTTACCTCCAAATTATGATATCATTCTTCAGTTCTCCTACCCTCATTAGCCTCAGGTCACACTGCACACAGGTAAATCATCTTATGCTCATTTGGCCCATAAGAGAGGAAATCTTCATATTTTCTCATTTATAGCTCTACACTTAACCCTGTTGAAGAAGAACCCATATAATTTGATTCGAAGTAGGGGAAGAAATAAATCCAGTTCTGCTGGACTTCGCTTTGAATGATAATAATCACATAATATCTCAGCAAAGTGTATTCTTTTTGTTACATCCATATAAAGTTGATATTCATAATCTGAGTAGTAAGCATCCTTTGTATATACCCTTGCTTCTAGCTGCATTCTCATAAAACCTATTTTAATGCATTTCCTCAGGGCTATAGGCAAACAATACAACCCCTGCTTTTGATAGGGCTATGAAAGCGGGAAGAAATTATGCTGTATAAAACCAGAGGGCAAAGTGAAAAGCAGTAGAATGAAAATAAATACTCAGTTGTATAACCATCAAGGTGTTTTTGCTTTGTTGCGTTATCTTTTAATCTTTGACTTATCTACTTAAAGAAGAGGGCTGCTGTATTAGATTGGCTTATTCTCTCATTATTTTTATTAAAGCACAATATATTTTCCATTTTTATCCTTCTTTACACCTACTGCTATAGGGAATGTTGAAGGTAACCTTGAATTCTGTTTTGTCCTTTAAGGAGAGATAGTTAACTTCCTGTGGAGGTTTTGTAAGGGAGAATAACAAAGTTTGCTTTGGTTGCTTGAGCAGTCATAACAAATGCATGCATAGGTGACCCTAGACCTCACTATACCTAACTCATATAAGCCCCTTACACATCCCATCCTCTGGAACACCCCTCCCTTCCCTCTGCTTGTTGCTTGGGCTTCCGTCTCATCAGGTAGCAGCCTTTTGAGCTGTAAGTCACTCCTTTGAGCTTCCTGACCTTGTGCCATTCTCAGTCACACCTCGACCTAGTTCAGGTCCAGAGTGAGGTCTTACACTTGGGTCTCCCTAGGTACCCTAAACTCAACATCTGCAGAATGGACCACATCCTTCCATCCACCACTTCCACCAAACAACCAATTCTGCTTCTCATCAGCTACCATATTCATTAAGTCTAAGATATCCAACCTTCTCATTTAAAAAATTTTGTAGTCAGAATCTTCCTGACAATGGATGGCAGCTTAAAAATACTGCTGCAGGGCAGAAGTCTTAATAAAGTTGACCTTTGAATAGAAGAACTTAGTCCTAAACGGTTATATTGTTGAAGAATCTTAACTGGCATAATATCTCTGTATATAAAGTAGATACATTCCTCAAAAACTGACTCTAAACTAAACTTTAGGATAATATACTCCTGTTACGTGCTAATTTATTTGACAAAAAGAAAGTCACATTCAATAATAAGTCAAAGTATTCTAAGTATATTTCTAATGCAAAACCAATTTTAAAATTAAATGTTAACATCCCAGGAAAAGTCAGAAGATAAAAATACTAAAACTAAAAATATGATGATCAGCAGACGAGGAGGTGGAAGTAACACATCATAAGCTTTCGTGATTTGACTTTAGTTCTCCACCTGCTTACAAACCTCATTTACACTTCCAGTTTTAGTAATTATTTTGCATTCTTATTTTTCACTGTCTGCTATCATTGCCATTTGGCTTTCCTCAGACTATTTTGACCTCAGTCAATCAATCAATCATTCAATGTCTTTTAAAAAATCTCAACAGGGGCTTCCATGGTGGCGCAGTGGTTGAGAGTCCGCCTGCCGATGCAGGGGACACAGGTTCGTGCCCCAATCCCGGAAGATCCCACATGCCGCGGAGCGGCTGGGCCTGCGAGCCATGGCCGCGGAGCCTGTGTGTCCGGAGCCTGTGCTCCACAACGGGAGAGGCCACAGCAGTGAGAGGCCCGCGTACAGCAAAAAAAAAAAAAAAAAAAAAAAAAATCTCAACAGCTAAACAGGGCATTAAACAAGAGGCCCAAATAGATCCAAGAAACTCTAATTACTCCTATGCTCAAGATGTATTTTAGAGTCTTTGAAAGATAAGTTATAAACACATTCACATTTAGCATCCCAGCCCACACATGCAAATGCTCAATAAATATCTATTTCATAATAGGAATTTTATTAGTAGATAATGACAGCAATAAATTAATACTAACAATAAAGTAAATCATATGATAATGTCTCATGAGCAGTGCAGATCTCAAGAACTGTTGGCTTTCGTAAGAGGGAGAGATGTCTGTAGGCTGACCTTATCTGAGGTTACCTGGGCTTGAAGATGAAGTGCTATAATAGCCTAAATGGTGTCTTTTTGTTCATTTGGAAAAGGCAACCCTTCCGGTAGGCAGATGCAACCCTAGACTGTCTGGCTTGCCAAACAAAGCATAGGCTGGATTTTAGCTCCTTTCCCACACACTGGTCCAGATGATCTTGTTCCATAAGCAGCCTGAGCAACTATAAATGGCAGCTCTGGGAAGAGGGGAATGTGTGCCTGAGAAGGCACTTAATACTTTTCCTTGATTAAAATTTTGCTTTTCCAAATTCCTCTTCCATTTCTGCAATTGGGCATAATCCTTATGTGCTTAAAATGTTAGTCTCTTCATGCTTGGATCTATCTCACTCATGACCCAGCAAAATGCTTTACATGTTATTTCCACTTGGAAGTCATGTTTTGCCCCACTTTCCGCCTATTTAACTTACAAAGTCATTGTTGTCTCTCCAGGGAGAATATAAAATTAGAGTAAAATATGTCTTAAAGCATGCACTTCATATCCAATAATTCACTATCTGCACAGGTATTCATTATTATCTCCTTTAATCTTTTCAGCCACCTGTGAGGTAAGTAAGTGTGACTAGGAGCTCCATTTTACAACAGAGGAAGTTGAGAACCTGGGAGTTTCTGTGACTGTTCAGACTCCTGTAGGAGGAACAGGACGTGTTCCTAAGGTTCTGAATCTAAATTCCTGAAGGTTAAGTCCATGAGAATAGACCCTTTGTCTGTCTCCTTTACTTTCAAATTTGTACATCCTGAAATATTTATCAAATTCATATTTAATAAAAATGCAATGCATTCAACACCTAGTTTTTAGTCCCTACTATCTGGCAGTTATCATTTTAGACACTAGGGATATAGCTGTAAGCAACACCAATAAAAATCCTTAACCCTCCAGTAAGGAAGATAATAAATAAATTAGCAAGTAAATTGTCTGGCATGCCGGACGTTGACAGATGTTAAGGCGATAAATCAGAAAAGAGGGAAAGTGAATGTGGCTGCATTGGGTCTTTGTTGCTCCACTCAGGCTTTCTCTAGTTGCGGCGAGCGGGGGTTAGTTTTCGTTGCGGTGCGCGGGCTTCTCATTGTGGTGGCTTCTCTTGTTGTGGAGCATGGGCTTCAGGCATGTGGGCTTCAGTAGTTGTGGCACGTGGGCTCAGTTTTTGTGGCTCGCAGGCTGTAGAGCACAGGCTCAGTAGTTGTGGCACACGGGCTTAGCTGCTCTGCGGCATGTGGGATCTTCCTAGACCAGGGATCGAACCTGTGCCCCCTGCATTGGCAGGTGGATTCTTAACCACTGCGCCACCAGGGAAGCCCCAGGACATATATTTTAAAATGTCTAAAACTAAAGTCCTGACATAACTTCATAAATTCCTATTTACCTAGTGCACATTATTATTTGTGTCTCTGATGACATTGTTATTTATCTGACTATAAATACGGAGCTTACAGAATAATTCAGAGTGCTTTTTCTAAAATTAAAAATAAAATTCAATAATTATTCATTTGTGGGCTCACTGGAAGTTCCAGATCACACTATGAAAAACCACTAATAATAAAATGAATTAAACATACTGTCCCTGAAATTGTCTATTCACTTATTCATATATTCAATAATTTAAAGTACCACACATGTGCCAAGAAAAGCATGAGGTATAGTTCCTTTTAGGATAAAAATAAACAAAACCAACCTATGTTCTTGAACCCCTCTGTAGGAGTGTATGTCACCTTCCCACAAGTGAAATACACAGAATGCAAAACACTCCCCACCCCTCTCCTCCAGGATGGTCATCTTGTAAAGGAGGCTGGAATAACAGATGCATCAACCCAACCAACAAGGTTTTGCTCTTCACTCTCCCTCAGATTAAATAGAAAAGTAAGATTATACATGTATGTGTGTGCATGTGTGTGTGCATGGGTGTCAGGCATGCACATCGCCCAACCCTTCCATTGAGGAATAGACACCACATCAAAGATTCAACTTTGTTACATAGCTCTCATTACCAGTCGCTTTCATATTTTTTTGGTCAAACCAAATGTAAGGAAGATTACATAGGAGGGAAATAAGATTAGGGGCGAGGTTTGGTGGTTTGGAGAGCCAGAATCGTTATTTTTTCATGTTTCCTGCATAAGAGATTTAACTGCAATTTCAAGTTTAAAGTACAGTGGCATAAATTACATAACAGAAATTTGATGTGTTAAATGAAACACATAGAGAAAGATACTGTTATTGCTCAAACTCCTTGATTATCTTGTAAGTGTCCAAAAAAACCCACCCTCACCTCATCTAGAGATTGGGAAATTAAAATAACCTTAAAATAACCTAAAAAAATTAACTCTAGAAAAATAATGTGCTGAATCTAAGTGGATTTGTTGAGTAATGGAAGAACAGCATTAGAATCAGGTTGGGTTTAAATTCCTACTTTGCTACCTCACCAGCATCTATCTCTTCAGTTTCTTCATAGAGAAATTGAGGATAATTATACCTCCATCAGCTGTCCTTAGGTCCTTTCAAGGTTTAAATGAGATAATGCAAATAAAGCTATTTTCACCTTATATGTCACATAAAAGCATTCAGTAATGCTAATTGCCAAGACAGTGTCTAAGAAAAGAAAGGAAAGAAAAGGAAGAAATTGGTAAAAAAAAAAAAAAAACAGAATTAAAATATCCCCATTTACAAGAGGGTGGAGTGTTAAGCACCCTCATCTCTGATATGTAAGGTGGCTTAATCCCTTCTGTTTAGAAATAAATATGGGTTCAGACTCTATGAAGTGCATTGGTAAGCTCAAAAAGAAGTTCTGACCACAAAAATATTTTTTTTCCCCTTAAAGTTAGGGAAATAAGTGGGCTGGCACTGGTAAACACATATTTTTAGAGTCAGCTTTAAGGTTTAGCTGTGGGATTAGCATTCCTATTTGGTGGCAGATGCAAATAAGAAAATAATAGCACAAACCTCTGGAGTTGGGATGGGCAACAGTTCTAGTTCCATTTTTCAATCTATAAACAGAAGTATGAAAGGCATCTAAATTATTCCACTTTAAATCACTAATTTCGAAGTGCAAGTCATCAAACTAAGATTTGAACTAAACCTACACACCCCTCAAGAAAGAGATTTCCATTTCAGAAGTGAATATACAACGCGGCACTGCTCTAGGACGTTTCCCTTCCCTGAAACATCTAGTATTCATCTTCCACAACCACAAAGTACCAAAGAAGTTGCTAGCTTATTCTCTGCAAGATTTTTGGAAGAATTTGCTGGCACATCGTGTCCTATCTTGAGGTTTGCAGAAGGGAAAGGACAGTCTGACACAGCCATGTCAGGGAAATGTCATTTCACCAGCAAGCCAAAGGTCAGATTGCAATTTAAGCAGCAGTTGGCTTGTCAAGGGTTAGAACACTCCCTGGCTTCATCTCATATGCAGGGAGAAAGTCAATCCGTTAGCAATATTCAAATAGAAAGTTTAAGTCAAGACAAAAAAAAAGTCAACTTGTTTTGCCTTTTTTTTTTCTGATTGGTCAGCAGACAGCTTTGTAAATGTTCTGTTGATGACATAAGATTTTTTAATGTTAGTAAAATTAGACATCTGATTTTTTTAATGTCATTTTTTCTCTCTCTGATTTCAAAATATATGGAAATCTGGGAAACTGAATGTACACCTGGACCCCAGGAAACTCCCTAGCAATGACTATCCAGATGTGGGTTTTAATGACTCCAAAGTTCAAAAACAACCCAAATGATTTGCATACAAAAACAAAGCCCATAATTGCTTACATAAAGATAACTTTAGAGTTGACTGCTTGATTTGATTAAGAAGCCATGGTTCTTGATGCTAGTACTCTGAGACCCACCTCTGGTTCCTAGAATCTGAGCTGACCTAAACTTTAACCCCGCTGAAGAGAGCTGCACCTTTGCCTATCAGTTTATTATTAGAATTCTCTTTTGGCCTACGTGTTTTTGTTGTTGTTACTGCTGTTGTTTCATATGTTATTAACCTGACTTCTCTAGTCAGCTTAGCATTTAGCAATGTTAAAATATTGCTCAGGTTTGTTGACCTAAATTATAAGAATAATACATTCCTATTGCAAAGAAAAGAATCTAACCATCCAGAAGAGTCAAATCCCCAGACAGCAAATCTTAGTTACACTGAATTCAGTCTCATTTTAACCCCTTGCCCACTAGTGCCACATCTCCCATGGACTGCTTCACAGCTTCCTACCTACGTCCCTGGGGCCTTGGGGAGCCTAGGCTTTTTGTTTTCCACACAGCAGCCAGAGTGATCTGTTCAAATCTGAATCAGATCGTGCTACTGTCGTGCTCAAACACTCCCATAGATTCCCACTGCGTTGAGATGGAATCTAAACAATCCTTAGGGGCTTCCCTGGTGGCGCAGTGGTTGAGAGTCCGCCTGCTGATGCAGGGGACACGGGTTTGTGACAGCTTGGTGCTTTGTGACCGCCTGGAGGGGTGGGATAGGGAGAGTGGGAGGGAGGGAGATGCAAGGGGGAAGGGATATGGGAACAGATGTATATGTATGACTGATTCACTTTGTTAAAAAGCAGAAACTAAAAAAAAAAAAAAAAAAAAAGATTCACACACACACACAAAAAAGAAAAAAACAAACAAAACAATCCTTAGAGGACCAGCCCCCTCCTACTCTCTCTTTGCTCACTTGACTCCAATCACACTCACCTTCTTGCATTTCCTTGAGCTTGCCCACACTTTCCTGGCCCAGGGTCACCACCCCCGCTAACCTCTCACCTGGGACATCTTCCCATTCAGGTCCCTGCTCAGAGGCCTGCTTATCCAAAATGTCAATCCCCTTATCTTGCTTAACGTTTTCCTAACAGCATTCATTATGGAGACCGTATTTCATATTTGTTTGTTATTTGCCTCCTTCCTGAATATGAATTCTACAAGAGCCAAGACTTGTTTATAATTATATCCCCGGCACTGGGCTACCCAGCACCTTACAGGAAGAGGCATTAAATATTGACTGAATGAAACTCACTCCACAAAATAGCCACTATTAACAGTTTCGTGTAGATCCTTCCAGATGTTTTCTACATACATGCAAACTGTTTTTCAGAAACACATGCTTTCAATGCCATTGCTTTCAGAATGTCTGTGGATATGCATGTGTATTTTCACACACACTCTTTACATAGATTTCCAGGAGCAGAAGTCCCCAAGTTCCCCTCTGGCCATTTCAGACTAAGTCTTCTATCTCTGCCCATGTTCCAACCTTTCACCTGCCATATTCCTTCAGACCCGCTCCATCTCCTTTTGATGTTCAACTTCGTCAATATTCATTGTCTCTCTTCTATTTCCTGTTGATATGCTTTGATCTTAGTTTTTTTTAAGAAAAAACAGTACATTTTTCCTCAGATCTCTTCTCCTCTCTGCTATTTTATTACTTTTCATCCTGTAACTACAAGCACTTGAGACAGTGTATCCTACATTTTTGGTCTCCTGTTTCCCATAGCTCAATTGCTCCGTAGGTCCCCCTAAACTCTGCCTTCTGCCCATAGGAGTCTAATAAAACTGTTTTCCAAGCTCACCAATTACTTTCTAATTGCTAAACCCAAAAGCTTTCCCCAGTATAATTTCTTAGATCTCTGATGAGCACCTAAAAATAATTACTATGACAATTCTTTTCTGGCCTCATGGCAGGCTTTGCACTCTAGGATGGCCATGATTGAATGAGCCTCACCACACCCCACTTCTTCAAAATGAGTATTCAATTGCCTGCAAGTTGGTTCACCTTTTTCCTGGATAAGTAGCAGAATTTAGCTGATCATATATCAAAACCATTTGACCCACAATTCCCTGGAATTTGGAAATAGTTCTAGTCTGTCTTATACCCAAAAGGACAAGTATCAGGTACTTGAACAAAACTATACAAGCAGTAACTTTCCCACTTCTAATTAAATAGTCTTGTGACAAAAACTGATCTAATTGATCCCTCTAGTCCAAGTCTTTAGGGTTTTGGAGTTTCTCTGTCCCCATCCCATAAATTGATGTCTAGTAGTAAGCCCTAACTTGTATCCTAGCTACTTGGGCCCAGCTTCCTGTTTTGTTTCTATTGGCCCTTGTTTGCTGTGGAACTGGGTTCTATTGCCCTTCTGGCTTTTTCATTTAAGTGGATTCCACTATTACATGCAGTATGCTACTGACTATTAACACTAATTCTGAATCTGTGTCCGCTTAGTATTTCCCCAGATTGAATCTCTTTGATCTAGATGCCCGTACACACTTGAATCTCCAACTACATGTTTCTTGAGTGCATGGAACTTGACTATCTTATTCATGACTGTATCCCCTTGTATCACCGCTATCTGGCCTTTAATAGATGCTAAATTGACAGTTCTAAATGAGTAAATAAATGAATGCTCGAAAGTGAATTTGCCATATTTCTGTTTGAATTTTGTCTCTGTTTTTCAGCTCACTCTTAGAAAGCAACACCTCATTCTCAGCTTCACTAAGCTTCTGCTCATGTCTGGCTTATTTTCCTTCCCTTGTTTCATTTCTGCTTTTGTCCCCCATGTTCAGCATGGACAGCTTCATCTCGTGAGGTCCTCTAACTCCCCTTCAATGCTGCTTCTCTGTCAACAAGACTGGAAACAGTTAGAAAGAGTTACACCTATTGCTACTAGGGACATCAGGAAAGGGATGGTTTCTTGCATTACTGGTGGAAATATGTAGTGTTACTGTTATGGAAAACAATCCAATCAGACAGCATAAATTAAAATTAAAAAACATACCCTCAAACCAGCAGTTCCAATGTGGGAATCTCTGCCACAGCAATAAAAGTAGCATTTATTGCAGCACTGCTTATCATGGTTTAGAAAACTGGAAATAAATGCCCATAATAGGACAAATGATTTAATACATGATCCTATGTCCATATCACGGTATGACCAGGAATTCATGCTACTGCAGATTACTTGAAAGGATTGTTGAATGAGAGAAGCAAGTTGTAGAGAAACTTGCATAGGATGATATCACTTCTGTAAAATGAAACAATTACCAACTCTTCCCTATATATATATATGCACATATATATGCATATGCATATATATGCATATTTTTATTGAATATATGAGTACAGAGAAAAATACAGATAAACTCCTATAAGATGTGAACACTGAAGCATGGGTTACCTGGGTATGAATGGGCTTGAGGACAGTGGCATTGATGTGAGTGGAGGGGGAAAGGGAAATAAAGAAAGGAACAAAGTCCTCCCCATAAAAAAGACTGCTTTTTAAAAAAACAGATAATGTTCACATTCATCCATTTCTATAAAAATAATAGCAAATATTTTGATAGTTCCTACTCTATACTAGACATTGTCTTAGTGCAAAATATATTACATTTATTTAATCTTCCACCAACTCCATGAGGGAGATACTATTATAAACCTCATGTTTACAGGTGATGAAACTGGAGCACAGGAAAATTAAGAGACAAGCTAAAGTCACACAGTGAGAAAGTGGTGGTTTGAATTTGAATCCAGACAGTCTGACTCCAGAGACCATATTCTTAACCATATGTGATGATGCCTCTTAGGATATGTGCAGTGTATAAAGAAAAGAAATTAAAAGTAATTCTTAAAGATGCACACACAAAGTGGTAACTAAAGGACTGATATTGCTTTTAAATTGTGCATTTCACTAAACCAGACTAATTTTTTCCTTTATTTGGAACTGACTGCATTTTTGTAAGTTTTATATTTGGTTATTTTTTAAATTTTTGAATTTTATTTTATTTTTTATACAGCAGGTTCTTATTAGTTCTCCATTTTAACCATCTTTAATATGAGCTAATATTACTTTGCAGCTCGTGACATCTGTTCTGAAAGGATTACCTCCTCCTGGATTGTATCAGTTACACCTAAAATGATCTTGGTCCCGATACTCATCAAAAAAACTAAGCATCGAGGATCTCATTTCAAGAGCTGTCGATGGAAGAGATTAAGTACTTGTTACAAGTGCTTTTTAGATATGATTCTCTTCCGCAGTGAAATATGGATTACCTAAAAGGTATTTTTGGTTGGAATGAAAGAAACTTCTTGTGATTAATGCAAGTGTCTATAATATGTTACCCTCCGTTTGATGGGGAGGGACCAAAGTGAAGGAAACATTACTCTCTGAAATTGAAATTAGTAAAAATCAACATACATAACCATCACAAGAAATGACTTACTACAAGAAAAGAGTTCGGGGCTTGAGGTCTAGGTGCAAACTTGACTCTAGTTTACTATGCAGAGTCTGAGTTCTTCCCATGCAGGACCTGCCTACAAAGTGATACTCCTCAAGTTCTCATTCAGTCAAGCAAGCTTCAGAGCTCTGTTTGTTTCTGTCCTACTGAACTTATTTAAGCAGCAGTTCCTTCTTGACCAGAGGAAATGACTGATTTGGCTCATATTGTGAGACCCATCTTCCACTTCAAATGTATACTTTGACATTCTGGTTTCCAAATCATTTTTCGTGTGTGTGAGTTTGTTTGGCCTGAATTTGTGCTCCAAAGTTTAGTCATCTCTAAGTAAGCTGACTAATGGAGATTCTGGACTTGCAGAGAGGGGAAAACATCATTCCTGTGTCACCTCCCACGCCTTGTCTTATATCCAGCCTTCTTCCCACAATTTGACATCTGTGAGCTGCAATGCCTCACAGAGAAAGGCCTCTGACCATGGAACTGTCTGTCTTTAAAGATACATCTTGATCTTGACATGCATCAAAATGCATATTCAGGCTTTAGAAGAGTGATGCCTAAGGTGATTCTAAGTGATGGAATGGAAGAGGAACAAAATGAAAGATTCTTTCATTCTTAAATAGATTGAGTATGCATCTGAATGCCTGGAGGTGAACTCTGACTGACAGAGAAGATATATATTGGGACAGAGGTTAAAGGTGGACAGAGAGGTTTCAGAATTGTCAATGTAGTCATTGTCACTAAAGCATTCAGCCAAAAGAGGCCACTAAGATGTGTGAAGAAAAGGAAGGAAGCTAGTGGGTCAAGGACAGACTTTTCTGAAAGAAGAAGAAAGACTTGGTAAAAGAAAGAAAGATGAATAGAAAGAAGTAGCATCTATAATGAATGCTATTGCTAAATAGGAAGGAGTGGGATTTGCAGAATAATTGGAAGAATAGGAGGATTGACATTAGGTGAAAATCAATGGTTCTTAATTAACACCACCCTGAAGAGTAAGGATGATGGGGGCAGAGAAACAGATGATTTATATAAAATAAGGTCAATCCCGTTAAAATAAATTATAGACCTTGTAGATGGTCAGGCACACTGTGCTAGTTTGTTATTTTTTTTAAATTTCTAAGTATTGAGTTTATGTGTAGAGTAGCATATGCACACAGAACAGAAGCTATTTACATCCAACCAATAGTCTGCCTTCATAAACAAAGCAAGCTGCCATTACTAAAACATGAAACCGTGGAGAGGTGGCCTTATGCCCACGATCCAGAGGTCAGCTCACTGAAAGGCTCTTCACATTACAGACACTTACTGGAGCCTGACCCTGTTCCATCTGTCATGACTTTACTCTGCACACTGGGTTTTCTCCTACAAGTGGAAATAACAAACCTGAAAATCTCAGTTTATAAGTCCATGGATAAAAACAGATTAAAAACATAAAGAAGAGAAAGGTTTAGCCTATTTACGAAGAGAATTATCATAGATGTTAAAAAAAAAACTTCACATATGCAATGGGAAGACTATGACTCAGCTCTTTATGAAAAGGCAGAATAGTGAGAGGTATAAGAAATAAAAAAAGAAAGTGGAGTTTGCACCACTACATTAAGCTAGCAATTTAGGCACTCAGACAGCAGGACGGAGACGGGATGATGAGGTCACCTGAGGGACTACTACCTGACAGAACCAAGAAAGAGGGAAGAAAAAAAATGAGATTGTCTGCAGAATATATGGTGTTTTCCTCTTCTGATCATCAAAAAAGGATAAAGAGATGCTGAACATTGAACTTCCTAGGAAAGACAGTATAAGGTAGAAAAGACCCAATCTCAATGTATTTAATAACCTTTGAGTGTTGTGTTAGTTTCAAGGCAAAGTATTGAAGACACTTAGAAAGGTTAAAATTTAAAATCACAGAACTACTAAGCTGACTTATGTGAATTGTCCTAACTATTAAAGCTTAGAAATATTTAGGTATGAAAATAAAAATCAGAATTAGACTAACTTACATGGTAATTGATGACAAAGGAATTGGTATTTATTTTGTGCCTTGTTAGTATATTATTTCATAGCTCACTCTTCGTTAGCAGTGAGCGAATCAGTATTTTCTCCAGTGCAATAAACAGCTCAAAGAAGCATTCTGATATTTCTATTAGCATTTTGGCAGCATAATATTGGATAAGAAAGGACTTTGATGTGTAGAAAGAGGTTGGGTTTTTTTCCATAATTTTTCTGGTTTGGGTTTTGTTATCTCCATGACCTCAGTATCTACTTCTGGGTTAAGTTCCCTCTTTACTCAAGCCCCCTGCTATCACTCCACCCCTACTACCTAATGACAGTTTCCAAATTTCAGGCACAGATTTTCAGCAAGAAGGAACCAAGTAACGAGAACTATACCTAGGAATTCCTATTTCAAGAGTTATACACTAGCACACAACCAAAAAATAGAATGTTAGAAATATTTACTGGAAAGGGCCTTGAAAAAACAATGGTGCCTTTACCCATCCAGAGCAAACTCTTGTTGCAGGAAAGCCACAGTATAAGATTAAGAAAGCCACCGTATAACATTAAAAAGGCAATTAGAAAAAATAAATCATCAGTGGCCAGTGTAGAGCCAGAATTTCTTTAAAGTTGGTTTCCTCAAGAAATAGACTTGGAGATGGGATAATAGGCTTATTAGGGCAAGCACTCAGGAATAACACCTACAAGGGAGTGAGGAGAAAAATGAGGAAGAAAGAAAGGATAACAACAATGCAGCTGAATCAGTCTTCACTTTATCCCATGGGAACATTAAACCTGAGACAGCCCTTTAAAGATGGTCTGAATTGAGGGGGTAGGAACACTGAATGCCTGCACTGAGTAGTCACTGGATGTAAAGTGTTCCTGGTCAGGACAAGGCAGCTCTTTTTGGACCTGAGGTAATTCCTGCAACGGACTCAGATGTGAACAGTCTGCGGAAAACACTCCCAGAAGCTAAGGAAATGTGTGCTTCGTCATACATTCATTGGCAGACAGCAACGTTCACTTAGTCCACCCCTGTGCCTCTCCAACCAACGTGCTTTGTATAAGTTCAATTCATCTTGAAATCACTCCTCCCGGATTTATGTCAGTCTCTCTTCCTGGAGATTCTCACAAGGGGGAATTTAGTGGAAGTAAGTAAAGTCCTTGCTGCTGCACCTGATCTCGGTGCCATAATTAATACACATCATCTCCCTCTTCTACCACCCATTCTAGAGCCTCTTCACCCTTGACCAACACCTCTGTTGGCCTAAGGTTGCTTGATGCTCCAGACTGTCATCCCTGAGAGGTCTATGACTGGTCACAATGTCCTTCTCAGTGTGGCTGCTGCACTGTCCATTTACTTTCAGACTTGGTCAGGGGCATATGCTGAGATGCTCCTGTAGATTACTTTGATGACAAGCATTTCTTCTTAACCCCAGTTGTGTTTGCAGCAACCCTGACTCTTCCCAATAAATGGAGTCAACCACCCCTACTAGGGTGGTAACTCATTCTCTCACTTGCTGGCCTCTCAGCACAAGGGCTCTGAGGGACAGGTGGCAGCCTAGCCTATAGTTGATGCATTTCCTGGTAGAAGTTTCCTATCTGGGAGCAAGGACCCTTCCCTCGAAGCACAGCTGCAGGGAAGGGAAGCACAAACTACCGAGGTGGCTCACGGAGACTGATGGCAAGTGAGGCCACTCCTACCTCCAACTCTTGGCTCCTGGACCCGTATATCCTACCTAGTGGGGACACGGCACCATATAAGTGTTGTTGATTTAACTTGTATACTGTGTCCAGGTGGCACTCCATTTTTTTAGGGTATCATCTCATCTGAACTGCACATCCAGATAGTTACTTCACCCCATCAGGCTAACGGCTTCTAGTTGGTGTGGTACGTCATGGAACCAGCGCCCCACCTCCTTTTCTGAAAAGTGAGTTCCTTGGTCCCAATATAATGCTGGGAACCCATGTTAGTGGAAGGAATGCTCAGTAAGCCCTTGAACAGTGGTGCTGAGACCCTAAGAGTAGTCAATGAAAACCCATATTTAGAATATGTGTCAATTCCAGTCAAGATGAAACACTTTCCCTTCCACCTTGGAAGAGGTCTAGGTAATCAACTTGCCACCCAGTGGCTGGTTGGTCACCTTAATAGACGATGCCGTATTAGGTGTTCAAAATTACTGAACTGTTGAACATTCAGAAATAGGATTAACAGATCAGCCTTAATGAGTGGACTCCCATGCCGTAGGGCTCATGCACAGCCTTACTCTCTATTGGCCTGAAGTACTCTGGCCATGCATTCATGTCCCAGCATTCCCCAGTATGGCAGCTTTTACCCCAAAGACCAAGAAATCAACACAATGGTTCTGCCACACCCAAATATGAACATGCCTATTATAAATGTGGGTGCTGGGAAAATGAACACTGGGTGTTTCTATGAATCCAGTGAACTTCCTATGACCTGAACCTGAGCCAGGACTCCACTTATTACCCAGCCCCCAGCCCCTCATAGTCAACCATTTCTCAAAATGTTTTCCCCAGTTACTTGAGTATATGACCACAGGTACCTCTGGGGAAGATCTGGTACTGTATTTACAAGCTGAGGTTTTGCAGGTCCCCCCTCCTGGGAATCTGGCCTCTCTTTCAGTCAGTGGGCTCTGGATTTAAGAACTGGATAGTTACAGGAGGCAAGGGATTTTGACTTTTTATTGGAATGGTTGCCCTAAGTCTCCTGATCACCCTTCCTTTACCTCTTTTGATTGTATACACTGAACAATACTTATGCTGGCTGACCATCTATTTCACCCTCAGAAAGGCTATGTTTGACTAACCATCTCTCTAGCTTTCTGCAGGTCATTTCTTTATGGCTGCCACTCCAACCTCACTGCTGTTTATGATAGATGTACCCACCTCACTTATAACAAATAAACACTGCTACCTGGCCCCTCATTTGGGGATCCTATCATCGTCATTGCTATCAGGGAGCCCAGTTCTTTAACAGTATCTCCTATCATATCACCCCGATGGACAGTCACCACTGGGCTTCTCAGTGATGCTGATGCTTCTCTCAGCTCATTCCTTGTTGCTTTGGAAAATGGAGTACACTGTGGGCCCTTCCATAGAACATTATCAGCTGATGAGTTATCCGCTCTTACACAGTATGCACATTCTGGAATGCCCACTACTGTGTGCCTTTTAATCCCTTCTTTGGCTGTCTGCCACAGCAATACTGGAACTTTTATTTTACTTCCTTAGGCCATCACCTTCTTAAAATATCCAAAAGCCATTCTAGCAGCATATCAGCACTGTCTCCTGGTACCCCTGTCTTAAAAGAAAGTGCTCACTTTGATCAAATACTCTTCAGAATGCAACCCCACATGCACTCTCTTGGCACATCCTGGTATATGCTAGCTCCATCCTGCAGGTCCTTCAGAGCATGGGCTACTTAGCAGATCAGCACTGCCTCAGTTAGGTAATTTCTGACCTAATCCTAGTCAGTGGTCTGGTGGCCACGAGGAACTGTGTGGGCAGATCCTGAGGGGGTATACCTTGGCTTAAAAGGCAGAAGTCACTGCATTGTCTTCAAGCGAAGAGGGAGAGGCACCAGTCTGAAAAAACACGAAATGGGCCCTTTCTGCAGGCCTAAAAGATTCAGAAGTATCTGAAGATTCAGAAGTATGAGTGCACCGACCCACACATTCCCATCTCAAGTCTCAGGTTGCTGCCCCTATCCAGTCAGGGCCCTCACTTGGCATAGTAGACTTCTTGGGGTTTAGAATTCAACTTTCTCTAAGACAAAGTTACCCTTATAATTGCATCCTGGATCTGATCTTCAGTTTTTCCCGCCCCTTTCTCCAGAATATGATCATCCTTTTATATATTGCCAAGGAGCTCCCCTAGCTCTCACTCTTTGCTTTAAGCTGATTAATCTCCCTCATCCTTGTTTCTTCAATGCATTCACAGTCTCCAGAAACAGCCATCTAACCTTATAATTCCTGATTCCCTGGAATCTCTCAAATGCCTGGGATATTTTACATGCCCATGCATCTCTTCCACTAGTCTCCCATCCGAGTTCACCAGTTCAGCACTGGTGAAAGTTTGTAGAATACATCACCACTTTCTAGGAGTGGTCAATATTCTATTTACCTGGAGTAAGAGAGTCCCTGTTATCAGCAGGCTGGTAGACAGTCGCGCTCCAAAATCTCCTTTAGATTCTGTTTCCTAGGACCACTCCTGGCACTATGTGTCTTAAGTCGGTTTCTGGAGAAACACACACTGAGATGCAGATTTGCATTCAGATGGTGTATTGGGGTGTGCTTTCAGAAACACTTGTAACAGGAGTAGGGAAGCAGGACTGCCCAGAGAAAGGACTTGCCCTCAGATGTAACTGCAACAGCGGATTCAGGTGATCTCACAAGAGGCTCTGAGGCTGGATGGTCCTACTGAGATGTTTCTAATAGAGGCAATGAGTCCCAGAATTATAGTCCTACACTGACCAGTTATTGAATGGGGCCTGCTCTTGACTGAAGGTGCAATATTAGGCAAAACTGCTTCTTTTGGCTGAGGGCAATTCCCGGGGTAGGAGTCAGCTGTGAACTGCCTGCAGCAGGGGTGTCAGCGGCACCATTCTTCAGCCGCGGGGGAAATGAGTGCCTCATACCTCAAGAATGGGCCTCGGAAGCATAGCAGATTATCCACTATAGCATCAAAGCCACAGGTGACATCCTGCGATAAAGAAAACCAGGTAATCTGGGCAAACTGTGCCCCAGACTGATGGCTGTAGCCTGAAAGAAATTTCCCATTCAAATCCGATGTGACATTCCTCTTAGTCAAACAGTCAGGCAGAGCTGCCTTGACTGACACCTTTTCATAGAAGAAAGTTGCCAATAACTTGCCAGAACAGGGTATATTTTCTTCTGTAGCAAGGTTCTTCCACAATAATTAGAGCCAGCATGGCATAAATCACAGCTGAACAATGGTTCTGAACACACCTTTATACGTTATGAGCAACTACCCAGTATATTGCAGGACTAGTTAATGTCCTTGCTTCCTCTGATCTGGGAGATTTAATGAATTCCAGGGGGTTCTGGTAGAGTTGTAAGCCTTTAGCAAGCCAAATGCTCCACATAATTAAATGTAGATTGAGGAGAGTTCTGCCTGAAAATCAGAGTGAAACAGCATAACATATGGCCTGCGTGTCAAGTTTAAAAGGATATTTGTAGAAAGAAGTGTGCCTATCTGGAGGCAAGTGGCCATAAAGCCCATGAAAAGAAAATTCTGGAATAGTTTCAAGGTTAAAACTCAATGCTGCAAAGGTGATCCAGAGTATTAATGCTGAAATTTCTCTCTTCCTTTTCGATCACTTATGCAATCTACATAAGCTTCATATGTCGATTCCGTGAGTTTAAAATTTGAAATTTGGAATGAGTACCCCATAAGGAAAGGGGAAGAAGAGCCAAGTTTTCAACTCAAGGTTAAGTATGTGCTTATTTGAAATGCAAAATAACTGATAACAGAAGACAGAAGTGAAGAGAAAAGAGTATCTCACTTAGATTTAATGCAGACATTTTCACTCATGTAAAAGTGTACTTATCACACATCTCTGATTAAGGAACATGCAAACAAACAAACCAAACAAAAACGTTCAAAACTTTAAGTAAAAACTCTCAAGTACAAATGGTTTCTTTCTCATCATTGCAAGCAGGGTTAACCCTCTTGTGTGATGTAAAATGGAAGGCCACTGTCTATCCACTCCTGAAGCTCCTTCACCCAGTGCTTCCCTACTCACTCTCAGAAGATGACATCAAGCTTATACAGCATTTTTTTTTTTTTTTTTTTTTTTTTTTGCGGTATGTGGGCCTCTCACTGTTGTGGCCTCTCCCGTTGCGGAGCACAGGCTCTGGACGCGCAGGCTCAGCGGCCATGGCTCACGGGCCTAGTTGCTCCGCAGCATGTGGGATCTTCCCGGACCGGGGCATGAACCCGTGTCCCCTGCATCGGCAGGCGGACTCTCAACCACTGCGCCACCAGGGAAGCCCTATACATCACTTTTAAGGGAAAAAAAACGAACCTACTGACTGGAATTTCCTCAACTTCCTGCTGCTAAACCTCTTTCCCACCTGTTACGATAAAGGAGAGTTCCTTCAGCTGTACACCGCCAATCTTTCGGCCTGCAGTCCTATCCCACACCCTACAAAATTCTCAGAAAGTTTCTGCTAGTGATTGTGCCTTTTCTTTCCTGTGCTCTTGTTTTTCTCCTCTTTCTCCACTGGAACATTTCAATCAGCAAGGTAGAATGTGTTACTTGCACTATGCTAGCTGCTTCTATACTTTCATCTTAAATAAGACTCTCCAGCTTAACTCATACAGTTTCCATTCTCACCACTGAAAATGCTCTTGTTGATATTAGCAATAATTTCAATGTTGCTAAATTATCTTTTCTGAATTTGCAGTAGATTGTTTTTCCCTGTTGACTAATCCCTACTATATGGCCAGGCCACCCAAGATGGCTGTTCTCTTGCTCTCTGTACATCCCCTACTTGATCAGTCCCTGCTTCATCTACCTCCTACCCCCATAATTGACTTTCCCTCTTAATCATACGGCCTGGCCCAGGCTAGTGATTGTTCTAATCTGTAGATCAGAACTATCTCTACTATGATAGTTTTTCAAAGGGACATGCCCCCCACCGCTGATTATCCTGGTAACCAATGATCCAACCTGACACCAATTCCCTCTATAATTCGTAATTCGTAATCTCCCTCCCCCCACCCTACCCCTGCGAAGACTGCCGCCATGCCCTGCCCACCATCTGATGCATATGGTGGGGTGTCATTCCAGGACCTGGCTTCAGACTTGTAAGATCGCCAATATCCATTAAACCATTAATGTCTCTGTCACTGACTCCTGGCTCTTTCTTCAGTTTCCAGGATGGCAAGTACAGGGCTTGCAGGCCTGCAGGGTGCAGCCCAACATCTATTTCTTTGAGTATCATGTCTCTCCAAGCTCTTGATCCCTTTCTTCTCTGGCCACTCCTCGTCTACCCAACCTTTAAGTGTTGGCATTCCCCAAGATTTGTCACTAGTCACTTTTCCTGTCTTACCTTTTATCATCTCCTTAAGTGAGTTTATTGTCTTAGATAGCTATTTCTGCATAATATATAATAATAAAATATTAGTGGCATACATCTTGCCAATGAATCTGTAAATCAGTTGGATTCCAGATAATCTGGACTGGATTTGACTTGGTTTGTCTTCAAGGGGCAAGTTAGGTCCAGGTCTGCTCACATCTTTCACACTCCTTGTACCAGCAGCTCACCAAGGCTGGTGAAAGGCTATCGCACAATAGGGCAAGCCCAACTGCCTGAGCACATGTGACTGTGTCACATTTGTTAACATGCCATTGGCCAAAGCAAGTCACAAGGCAAGCCCTAAGTCTGGGAACAATTCTTTTCATGGTGGTGGGGAGGGGAGGAAGTAGCTGAATAGTGATTTAATCTCCTATATTAATCATGTATTTATGACTAATGACTCTCAATATATATATCTTCAGCTCAGAATTTCCTCTTAACTTTTGACCTGTATATGGAGTTGTCTACTTGACATCTTCAACTGGTTTTTCACAGATACTTCAACATTAACATATTCAAAATTCATTATCTCCCTTGTCAAATTTTATCTTCCTTCATGATTCCCTAACTTAATAGCACCATCATTCACCATGTTTTATGATCCAGGCAACTAGGAGTTTCTTTAACACCTTCTTCTTAACTACGCCCAAGAAAATAGAATTAATCAACAATTGACATTTATTTTAAACCCAAAATATTTTTTTAAAAAAAAATCTCCAGGCCCACATACAACTTAAAGTTACTATCGGCCCTTGCCTAGACTACAGCAATAGTTTCCTGACTATTCAACCCCACATCAAATTTGTCCCACCAAACTCAAATCCATTCTCAACAATGTACCCTGATATTTTTTCAAACAGGACTTATTTTCACTGATCTTGCCCACTGACCATACACACAAACACACACACACACACACACACTTAAATACCTTCAATAACTTCAATAGCCTTCTCTTGTGCCTCTTCCTTTGTTTTACTTTGTGTTCCAGCCATACTAACCTTTCTTCTATTTCTCAAAAAGTTCATGTTTCTTCTCGCTCAGGCCCGTCATCCATATTGTTTCATCTTTTAGAATGACTGTTTTTCGCTGTTTTTCCCAGCTATTTGTTCATCCTTCACATGTCATCTCAGAAGTCATTCTACTTACTGTATAATCTCATAGCATTCTGCACTTCTTCAGACTCTTAAGAAAATTATGACTAAATTACCAATTGTGGTGTTTATTCCACCCCTACCCTTCTGCACCCTTCTCCCAGAAATAGAATCTAAGTTTCATGTGAGCAAAGACCATGTCTTACTTGTTCATTTCTATAACCTTAACACCCAGTTCCTGGTACTTAATACATAATTAATAAATAAGTATTTGTTGATTTATTGACTAAGTAAATAAATCCTAGATTATCACTGAACATTAGTGTTAAAATGATCCTTAAGAGGACCTTAAAATAATCTCCTTTAACCCTCAGGTTTATGCCTGAATTCTCTGTGAATTCTTCCTCTGCATAATTCCGAGATTAAAGAAAGTTTCCAATATCCTTGAATCAGTTAGTTTTTGCACATTTAGAGTCATGAAACACTTTTTTTTAATGTTTTTTGTCCATACTATCTACAGAAAATTGAAACCCATACTTCCTTAGAATGTAAAAGTTAAAATCAGTGTTATAAGCATAAGTCCTTATGTCCGTGATATTCTTAGAGTAGCAGTGCTACATAAACTAAATGAAAAAGTAATATCACTAAGAGAATCAGAAGACAAGCCACAGACTAGGAGAAAAATGTTTGCAAAACACATAACTGATAAAGGACTGGTATTCACAATATACAAAGAACACTTAAAACTCAATAATGAAGAAATTCCCTGGTGGTCCAGTGGTTAGGACAGGGCGCTTTCACTTCGGTGGCCCAGGTTCGATCCCTGGTCAGGGAACTAAGATCCTGCAAGCCACGCTGTGGGGCCAAAAAAACCAAGGAACAAAGAAAACTCAATAATAAGAAAATAACCCAATTAAAAAATGAGTAAAAGACCTGAGCAGACACCCCACCAAAGAAGATAAACAGATGGAAAATAAGCATATAAAAAGAGGCTCAACAGAATATGTGATCAGGGGATTCCTAATTAAAACAATGAGATACCACTACATACCTATTAGAATGGCCAAAATTCAAAACACTGACAGTAGTAAAGGTAGGCAAGTATGTGGAGCAACAAGAGCTCCTATTTATTGTTGTTGGGAATGTAAAATGACACAGCCACTACGGAAGACAGTGACATTTTTTTAATGAAGCAAAACATTTATTAACCATACAACCCAACAATCGTGTTATTTAGTATTTACCCGAATGAGTTGAAAACTTCCCGAATGAGTTGAAAACTTATGTCCACACAAAAACCTGCACACAAGTGTTTATAGGAGCTTTACTCAGAATTGCCAGAACGTGGAAGCCTTCAATCAACAAATCAATAAACAAACTGTGGCACATCCATAAAATGGAATATTATTCAGTGACAAAAACAAACGTGCTATCAAGCCACAGAAAGAAATGGATCAAACTTAAATGCGTATAGGTAAGTAAAAGAAGCCAATCTGAAAAAGCTGCATCCTATATGATTCCAACTATATGACATCTGGAAAAGGCAAAACTATGAAAACAGTCAAAAGATCAGTGGTTGCCAGGGGTTTTCTGGAAGGGGGAAAGGAATGATTAGGTGAAACATAGATGATTTTCAGGGTGGTGAGTTTATTATGTATAATACTGTAATGGTGGATATATACCATTATACATTTGCCTGAACCTGCAGAATGTACAACACTGAGTGAACCCTTATGTAAATTATGAACTTTAGTTAAAAATAATGTATCTGTGTTGGCTCATCAATTGTAATAACTATACCACATTAGATGTTAATAATGGAGAAAACTGTGTGAAGATGGCAGTTGAGAGGGTATATGGGAATTCTCTACTGTCAGCTCAATTTTTCTGTAAACCTAAAGCTGTTCTAAAAAATTTCCTATTAATTCTTAAAAGAAAAAGGATACAGGAAACACTCATATTGTAAATAATATGTAGTTAACGTAGAAAAAAGAAAAGATATTCTTTAGCTCCTAGCACCATGATTGTTGTGTTCCAAATGGACTTTATAATTCGTAGTGTATTGGGCATGATCAGTGGATGTGGGAAAACACAGTGTTTATTGAAGTTGGTTAAAAATAAAAGTAATACAATCTTCATTCTCTACTGTTGACAAATAAATTAAAGATAGGATGCTGAGAATTTGATCATTAATTTACTTTTCAGATGACTGTTTAGTTTCCTAGTAGCAGTCTTTATCCAGTTTTTTCTTGCTCCCACTGAATTCTTCCATAAGAGAGTGGACAGATGCTTAGCAGCTGTTGCTGCATGTCAGGAAGCAGCTTTATAGCTCTATCTCCCAGTGAAATAAATACAAAGTGTAGGTTACAGAAGTTCCAGTTCTCACATCAGTGGTATGTACTGGGAATGCTATAATGGCTACCACCTGATACATGCAGGGGAATGCAAGTACAAAAAATGTTCCATGCACCTCATGCCTTTCTGAAAAATGATAGCTTTCCCCCAAGACATACGGAAACAACTGCTTTCCTGAATGTGTAATGTCTCAGGGTACAGACGAAGCCAGTAGGCTTGACAGATAACAGCAAGGAGAGAAATATATGAACATTTCTCTTTGGGCCAAGAAGCAATAATGTGTCTTACTAGAGTTACTGCCTCTATTAAAATGAGATACAATATATTAATTGTATGACTACGGGAGATAGAAACAAGGGCTGGAGCAAAGCTCCAAAACAGCATGGAAACTGTCACTTCCCCAGTTCAGCCTTCTCTAATTAAGCCCCAGTGAGGTCGCCTGTTCATTTTAGTAATGGGCACTTCTCAGGATAAATGATATTTAAACACACAGAAAAATTCCTGTGTCCAAATTGGTTATCAATTCAAATTCTTCAGATGGCAGTGACTGCAAATTGGTACACACTCCTCCAATGTCTGTTTACCAGCAAGCAATTGTGAGTTAATGAGCAATTGTGAGTTAATGCCTCTTCAGAGCAGACCATGGCTGTAGTTAAGACCCAAGTCATCAAAGGGCAAGAGAAACCCAAGCACCAATAATATGGAGCAATACAGACAATTCAGTTTGGCAGGAACTAATACCAGAACCAGAATGGCAGCTCTCTGTTTGCCATTTTTGTAGTTTTCAATTCAGCTGATTTAGGGAGTTTCTCTTTCCCTAGAAAACCTGCAGCCATGTCTAATATCTTTTCTGTGAGGACTCATAGAATGTTGAGAGAGAATATGCATGCGCACATTGTACTGGCTGCCGTGTGGCCGTACCTCTTTGCTCATCCACCTCTACATTTGTCTCCTGTCCTTGCATTTCTCTACCTGCTTCCAGGGTGAATCTAGTCTTCTTCCTCAACACCAGTGCTCAAACACCTTTTAATGCTCATTTCTCTTTTCCTTTCTATGACCTTATTAAATTTCCAAAGACAGGAAACAAACAAAAACTGTGTCTCAAATTGAAAACCACAAAAACTGGCAAAGCATGTCATAATGGATAATTTTTTTGTCCCATTTTTTTCAAATCTTGAATTCTTAAAGGTAGAAATTACTTTTTTCCAAATGAAAAGTCCATGAACATACAGATACAGAGTTAAAACTAGCTAATTAGATGATAAAGAAAGGCTACCAGTTCCAGCAGAAAACAATCTATGAGGACTGATTCAATAACTGTGACGTACAACTGGGGCCATATCTGACTTGAGCCAGAGGTGAGCTGCTGATCTAGAAGAAAAACCCACACATCCCATTCACCTGGTCATTTTCATTCCCCAGAGCTTTGCATACTTCCTTGCTGCATTATTAATAAAACAAGTGAGTCCTAGGAGGACACATATTTTACTACGCTATTATTCCATAGGGTGGTGTCCTAGGTTAATAAAGCCTCATTAACAGTTGCTAACAGAGCCCCTCAAGCTTTTGAAGAATTCATTTTACAATAATGGAAAGAACATCACAACTTCCCCCCATATCCAATTTCAAATGCCCTAAAGCAAAGAGTAAGAAGTTAGAAACACAAAAAGGTGTATGCTACCTTTTGCAATGTCAAAAACAATCATTCTAGGGGTCACTGTTAGTTACTGAACAACCAGTGTAGGCTTAAAAGTGCTGCCATTTTAAAAGTGCATATTATTTTTTTCTTTGTCCTGCACAGCACAGCACTATATCAGACAGCTTATGGGAAGAATCCACTGCTTTTGCCTTGGATTTTCTAAATTTCCCACAAAGGTAACAAGACATTTTTTCTTGAAGCCTCCTAACATATGCACAGTGGGGTTGTTGTGCTATATAGTATTGTTGCCATTTTTTAATGCCGGTACCATATTTGTTAGGGTGGATAAAATGCATATTTGCATATGTTTGAAACTTTCATCAAGAGAGACTGATGATTATTAACACATGTTGTCTCAGTAATTAAGAGGTAACTAGGTCATTAAGAACTCATTAATCTTCAGTTTTTTTTATCCCACAGGATCATTTGAGAGGGTGGAACAGGCAAAAAATATGTTTTGCTTTCCATTGGAAATGAAATAAAAGCCACTATGATAAAGAGTCTGGGGCTTCCCTGGTGGCGCAGTGGTTGAGAGTCCGCCTGCCGATGCAGGGGAAACGGGTTCGTGCCCCGGTCTGGGAAGATCCCACATGCCGTGGAGCGGCTGGGCCCGTGAGCCATGGCCGCTGAGTCTGCGCGTCCGGAGCCTGTGCTCCGCAACGGGAGAGGCCACAACAGTGAGAGGCCCACATACCGCAAAAAAAAAAAAAAAAAAAAAAAAAAAAAAGAGTCTGGAATGTGTGGAACTGGCACAAAAATAGAAATATCGATCAATGGAACAGGATAGAAAGCCCAGAGATAAGCCCACGCACATGTGGTCACCTTATCTTTGATAAAAGAAGCAAGAATATACAATGGAGAAAAGACAGCCTCTTCAATAAGTGATGCTGGGAAAACTGGACAGCTGCATGTAAAAGAATGAAATTAGAACACTTCCTAACACTATACACAAAAATAAACTCAAGGGACTTTCCTGGTGGCACAGTGGTTAAGAATCTGCCTGCTAACGCAGGGGACATGGATTGGATCCTTGGTCCAGGAAGATCTCACATGCCGCGGAGCAACTAAGCCTGTGAGCCACAACTACTGAGCCTGCGCTCTAGAGCCCGCGAGCCACAACTACTGAAGCCTAAGCGCCTAGAGCCCATGCTCCACTACAAGAGAAGCCACCGCAATGAGAAGCCCGCACATCAAAACGAAGAGTAGCCCCTGCTTGCTGCAACTAGAGAAAGCTTGCGTGCAGCAATGAAGACCCAACGCAGCCAAAAATAAATTAAAAAAATTAAAAAAAAAGAATAAAACCTCAAAGTGGATTAAAGACCTAAATGTAAGGCCAGACACCATAAAACTCTTAGAGGAAAACATAGGCAGAACACTCTGTGACATAAATCACAGCAAGATCCTTTGTGACCCACCTCCTAGAGAAATGGAAATAAAAACAAAAATAAACAAATGGGACATAATGAAACTTAAAAGCTTTTGCACAGCAAAGGAAACCATAAACAAGATGAAAAGACAACCCTCAGAATGGGAGAAAATATTTGCAAACGAAGCAACTGGCAAAGGATTAATTCCCAAAATACACAAGCAGCTCATGCAGCTCAATATCAAAAAAACAAACAACCCAATCCAAAAATGGGCAGAAGACCTAAGTAGACATTTCTCCAAAGAAGATATAGATTGCCAACAAACACATGAAAGCATGCTCAACATCACTAATCATTAGAGAAATGCAAATCAAAACTACAATGAGGTATCACCTCACACCAGTCAGAATGGCCATCACCAGAAAATCTACAAAAAATAAATGCTGGAGAGGGTGTGGAGAAAAGGGAACCCTCTTGCACTGGTGGTGGGAATGTAAATTGATACAGCTACTATGGAGAACAGTATGGAGGTTCCTCAAAAAACTAAAAATAGAACTACCATATGACCCAGCAATCCCACTACTGGGCATATAGCCTGAGAAAATCATAATTCAAAAAGAGTCATGTACCACAATGTTCATTCTGATGAACCTAGGGGCAGAACAGGAATAAAGACGCAGGCATATAGAATGGACTTAAGGACACGGGGAGGTGGAAGGGTAAGCTGGGACTAAGTGAGAGAGTGGCATGGACATATATACGCTACCAAATGTAAAATAGATAGCTAGTGGGAAGCAGCCCTATAGCACAGGGAGATCAGCTTGGTGCTTTATGACCACCTAGCGGGGTGGGATAGGGAGGGTGGGAGGGAGATGCAAGAGGGAGGGGATGTGGGGATATATGTATACATATAGCTGATTCACTTTGTTATACAGCAGAAACTAACACAACATTGCAAAGCAATTATATTCCAATAAAGATGTTAAAAAAAAAAGTCTGGAATGTGGATCTCTGTTTCGTTCAGTTTATATTTCAACTGCAGAACTACTTATTACTTTAGACTATGTACTTTCATTTTGTTTAAAAAGATATATCTTCTAACAGTGGTCCAGATATAAATGTTTTGTTAAATATGTGTTAGACTTGGCAAAAAAGTTATAATTTTTCTTGGTTTCATCCGTACTTGGGTAATAAAAACACTCTTATTTTTTGTGAACTCTTTGTCATTCTTCGAATGCTCTTCACCCTTGCATGCTTTTTGCCTCCTTTCCCATTTTATGGAATTCCTTTCCTTCCAATCTCTCTCTCTCTCTCTCTTTATTTTTCAATTCCTGACTACCTCCAACTTCTTACCCAAAATGTAAGGTCACTGTATTGCTTTAAAGTATAAAATCTTATTTCCTGGAGCGTTGCACAACTAAGTCAGAGATTTCTTAGTGTCAAGAACAAAGACTTTCATTTTGTAAAATAGTCCTGAGTGATCCACTTTCTTAAAGGAGAGTTTCAGCATTTTGCTGAAGGCTCAAAGCCATTTAAGCCAGACAGTGCAGTAAAAAGAAAAACTCCCAGTATTTTCCTGTAGAATGTTTTTTAATGAAATAATGATTTTGGAAGATGTGAGCCTGACAGCTCAAGAGACAGAGATATTCTGATTAGCCAAAGGGTGAGCATCACATGGGTCAGCGGCAGGACACCAGGCTTACTTCTCTGGCTTGAGGCAAATCGGCCTGAGTGAAAGTGCAGTCTGTCTGTTCACCCAGCTGCTGAGCCCACGCTGCCCAGCCACGATCAGTACCAGCTGTGAGGGCGAGCTTTCTGATGGAGAGATGGCTCGAGTCAAAGCTGCACCGATTCCCCAGCCTGCTGCCACAAAGCACCATTCGCCTATAAAATCTCTGTGTTCCTACCGTCCTAATCAAGCCCCAATCAAAGATACACCCAGCAGCACATTACTTACTTGTCATCTCTTTTGCCCAGCATCAATAATGAAACCACAAATCAAGTCTGCCCAATGTGCTATTTTGATCAAGCCAAAAAAAAAAAAAAAATTCATTGTGCTCTTTTACTTCATAGTTCAAATTTGATTTCTGATGGAGACAGTGCTCTCTAATAAACAGACATGATTTTACAAAGATTATTAAGAAATCAATGCCTAGTCATTTCTTAGTTCATACATTAGGCAGTAGTCTATGGAAATAATTAATTTTTACAGAAAATTTATCAAAAGCCCCCGTGTCTCCCACCTCCATCTAAACTTCCATGAAACGCCAATGAAAAGACACACAAGGACAGCCAAATACAAGGTCTTCGTTCTACTACAATGTGGATCACACCACCTGCAAAATCATATACAGCAGCAGCCACTTTTCCGAAACAAGACCAAATTTGGTATCACCACTGTTTCCTCAGGGTGAGAAGTACTGGTATTAGCGTTAAATAACCAATGAGTCTATCTCATTTGGAAGAAAATCTGAGGCTGTGTCAGGATGGCAAGCAGTAACTTCGGTGTACATGAAAGTGACTATAAACCACATAAATACATCCCAAGAAATCCACCACAAATGTATTCCTAAATTAATTCCTCCTTAGCTAGATCTTCTCAATACGTTTATAGGTACCCCAACACCAGCCAACATGATGGGAAATGTGATAGAAGTAGATTCAGAATAGAATATCACAATTTTTCAAATTTTATGTGATTATGTGACCATGTAAAATTTCCAGGGCCCTTCTCAAGGCTATAGAAAGTTTGGTGTGAGAGAAGGCCCTAAAGATTAAGCTTCTTAATTTTACAGCAGATTTCCTTCCAGTTCTAGGATATGTTGGGAAGTTCTATACTGAGGTCATTCAAGAAATTTCAACCCAAATGTGACATACCTGTTGACCTTTCAGTTGTACCAGAAATGCTTGTTATGCCCGGCTCTATTCTAGTTATAAAATCCCTAACACTTATATTTTATAATCTAGTGAAAAAGCATACAAATATGAATAAACAAAATAAATCATTTCAGATGGTGTTAAGTGCTGTGAAGAAAACAACAGCACGAGCATGAGGCACATTCTCAGTGGGGGGATTACTTTCTCCAGGATGATGATCAGGAAGGATGTCTGTGAGGAGAAGAGTGTAGAGAAGGAGGTATGGCATCACATTACCTAGAACTTTAGAGGCCATGTTAAGAAATAGGCACTTTATTTTAACTGCCCAGGTAATTGTATATTTTAAAGCAGGACGGTGACGCAAACTGATTGCTCTAACTTCAGCATGAAAAACATCAATATACCTCTATTTCTTATGTCTGGGTGTTTCCCCTTGATTTCTATTATAATCCTTCTAGAGAAACTCCTTCAACCGAAGGAGCCCACTCAGCCCTTTGAGTCCAGCTGTCTCTAGTTTGGATTTTAGTCCTATTGCAAACCAGGCCCAGTTCTGACACTGCTGAGAAATTCCTGGGTGGCCAGAGGACCACCAGATGAAGAAGGACATGGCAGGGTACAGTGCTGGCTGGCATCTGTTCCCCATCAAGAATTTTGGCAAACCCAAATTTGTTTGGAGGGAAAAAGCCGTAATTGCTGTTCAGACTTCCAGACAAATGTGACATACCCAGAGATCCTTACCTAACGCCAGAGGAGGGGTAAGTGGCTTCCATATATAAATTTTCTGTTAAAAAATCAAAATGTAACAAAATCTACAGAACAATACAACTACAATACACAACATTTTGTATTCTTCATTTCAAAAGATGTCTCAGAATCTTGCAATAGCACATAGTTATCATTATAAACATTAGTGTCAACTAAAAGAACGCTGGGTTCATGGAAATGCATAGGTGTAGAGTTCACAATCTCAGTGATAACTGTAATGACAACCAACCAAACAACTCCTAGACATTTGTATAAATAAACTGAGCTTTTCCAAACTTACACTTCTGGGATCCGTGGGAAATCAAAAGTTCTGCTGATAACTGCAAAGGAGAGAAAATGAAACGTTTTAATCTGCAAATTTCATATGGAAATAAAATAGATTCTGAAACCTTAAAATATCTAGATTTTGGGAATGGTGGTGGTGGAGCATGATTTAGTTTTAACACATTGCACCCTTACTAATACAACAGGAAAGATCACATTGAGTATATATTAACGAGATGTAAAATTTGGTCAGGGATAGAATATTCAGCTCCAGCCAACAAAAACCCAAAGCCAGATTAGAGCTGAAGGCCAAAAAGGCAAAATGCAGGCTCCCTAAAGCCAGAGTGGAGAATTGGGCTGAACAATATGTATAAAGAATTGATGTTTTATACTCTCTGTATGGCAAGTTAATCCTATCAGGAGTAAGTATTGATTTACATTTCACATCTAACTTTCCTAGCTTCTGTCAAATTTAATGAATGTTGATGCAGATATTGATTTCTCTAGCAAAGGGAAATTAACAGGACAATGTCCAATTTTGACCTTTACTTAATGAGCCATGTATACATCAAAAGCCTTTTAGAACATGTTGTTGATCAGCCACAGAGCTGCAAAAGTAGTCTTATGTACCAAAAAAAAGAAAAAAATTCAGAGTTTTTAATGATCCCTCAAACTCATAATTACTGTAGAGACAGGGCTCAACAGAAATACAAAAGGGGGCAGTTCCCTTGCCACAATCTCGGCAATGAGAAATCTTCAGTGGCTTGCAGAACGTGGAAAATGGGATATGTCTACTTATAATTCAAATACCATCATTTACAAGGCCCTGAGGGGAGTTTATTTAATGGCAATCCTGAATAAAACCTCTGGCTGTGTACCTTGATGTCTAAAAATAAGTCCCAGTGCATGTTTGTTTAAATCAGTGCTACTGGAAAAGCCTGAATTTAGTTTTGATGTTCTTTTGGGCAAAAATTCATTTCCAGATCACTGAAAAGAAATCACATATATTCTGTTGATCTGCTGCCTTTAATTATTTCATTTCTTTTCTCTCCAGTGTGTGCTTTGTCTAGAGGATTGGGATGCCTGGAAATAATCAAATAAATGTCTAGATCCTCTGAATAAATGTCCTTAACTAGGTATAGAAAGTAGAGTTTTGATCAAGTGTTCCATATAAGGTCATATCTTGTTAATGTGAACTTTAAGAAATGTCCATACTTTGTAGTATATTGTAGCATTGTAGTTTTTCTGTATCAAACTGCTCAAAAGCAATAGCTATTACTAAATCTTGAATATAGTTTGCTAGGTAAATATGTGTGATAATGGTGTTTGTTGTAAAGAGATTCTGATAGCCCAAAGTGTAAGTTATTGGTATAGGACTGTAAGGAGGTCTATACTTTTTGTTGAATTAATAAATTTTGAAGCTCTTTGCAACTGTCTGCTTGACAACTCTCCTTGTTTAAATTATGGATTTCTCAAACTCAGCAGGTTCAAGGAAGGGCAAATGGAGCTCAGAGACATGATGAAACTGGCCAAAGAGAAAAGAAATAGGAAGTAGAAAGGAGACCAGATCCAAGTGAACTAGTCACACATAATGCAGGGACACACCCGGCATCTTATGAAAGGAGGGCCCCTGTTACTTGCTTTGCGGAAGTGTTCAAATGAATTCCTTGACTACTGAACAACTCTAGTTTCTTTAAAAGTTAGAAGAAAAATATTCAAATTGTATATGATTTACAGATATATATCACCTGAAATAATACATACTTGTAAATTAAATTGTGCATAAACATGTCCTTTCTTTAAATAAATCCATTTGGTCAGTGTATATATATATTATTCTGAATCCCAAGCAACAGTAGAAAGTGGCCTAGTGAGCCTTTTATAAATATTTCTGATTATACTGTAAACCTGATTATATTAAGGAAACTACTGAGAAAATGCCTGCTTTATTAGGTTCTCTCAAGTATTTTTTTCCTAATATTTTAGCTGAAGCCCAATCATAACATTTTAAATCTGATTTTTGGACTATAATCCATATAATACATGTAGATACAATGGAAAACAGAATGGAAGAGAAGGACATTTTTTGCAACTTCATGTAGCAAATAGATTTTTAAAATGTTATAAGAAATTTCTCTTAAATAAAAGATTT
This sequence comes from Mesoplodon densirostris, assembly GCF_025265405.1. Lineage (NCBI taxonomy): Eukaryota > Metazoa > Chordata > Mammalia > Artiodactyla > Ziphiidae > Mesoplodon > Mesoplodon densirostris. The sequence goes on from NC_082670.1 coordinate 19,483,114, forward strand.
ATAATCAAGACTTTGACCTGATTTCAGGGTCAAATCCTATCCCTGCCCTCTCTCATATCCAATACTTACTTTAGCTGTGTAAAATAGTTGAGGTCAGTGATTCTTGACTAAGAAATTCCAGTCTGTATCTTGAATCATATTCTCTTCAATTAGATTCTGTTACATTTCCTAAAACGGAGATTAAAACAATATTTCTGTGCGGATGAGAGATATTAAGCAAATTATCAAATGAAGTTGTGGAATGTTTCTCTTTAGTCATATTAAAAACAGGTTAGGAAGTCATAGGGGATGGTAGAATTGGTCTCTCCTGAATCAGGGAGTGGGCCACATGACTTCTTGAGATTCTTTCCAGTTCAGTTAGTCCATAATTTTATTTCTTGAAAGCACTAGCGATGTTTAAAGACCCTTTTAGAGCTATGGGATTGGGAATGATTTTATTTTTATACTAATGATATATTGTAGTCACGTGATGTTCTTCCCTCTAAGGATCTGGGAGAGCTTTCTTGACATTTTCTAATTAACTTTTTTTGCATTTCTCAGAAGCATGCATAAGGCATATGTTATTATCCACTTTGTAGGCACAGCAAAGTTGAGTGCCTAGGGATAAAAAAAAAAATGTGAGTGAATCTATACTTGTAAAACTTGAATACTCAAATTAACAAAAGACTTGCTGTACTTCTACTAAGACAGAATTTACAGAGAAGGTAGCTGCTCATAATCCTATTTTTTAACAGGAAAATAAAAAACTCACATTTTTTTTTTTTTTTTTTCTTTTTGCGGTATGTGGGCCTCTCACTGTTGTGGCCTCTCCCGTTGCGGAGCACAGGCTCCGGATGCGCAGGCCCAGCGGCCATGGCTCACGGGCCCAGCCGCTCCGCGGCATATGGGATCCTCCCAGACCGGGGCACGAACCCGTATCCCCTGCATTGGCAGGCGGACTCTTAACCACTTGCGCCACCAGGGAGGCCCCAAAAAACTCACATTTTTGAAGAGAGTTTCTAGAATCGTATGCATGATACTGGCTCACTATATGTAGCACAAGGATTTGAGAGTGGTTCTGAAAGCAGCTTTCAGGAGAAAAACCCAAATCAAAACCAATGGATGATCCAAGCTATATGTACTAAGGATTCCATTTATTTCAACTAGTCATTTTGTTGTAACTATAAAGCTATATTTTTAAAAGTCCTATCAAAATGTATTAAGGAGAAATGAAAGCATGGAAAAATGAATGACAACATAAGGCTGAATTCTGGTGAACAAGGTCTATTTTTACTTGGATGTGCCACACATTGTAACTCAAATGATGTGTTGGGTTGGCCAAAAAGTTCATTTGGTTTTAAGTAAAAAACACATTTTTCATTTTCACAAAGAACTTTATTGAACAACGTATTCACTAACCAAATGAACTTTTTGGCCAACCTAGTAACTCATCCTCACAAATAACCCTAATAGATGTAGAAATTGATGTTCAAACAGTCAAATAATTCTTCAAAAATCATGAGTGTTTATAGACAGAGACGGTTTTTGCCTAATTTTCTTTCTGTCTTCCAAATCAAACATAAAATTTTCATATTTTTTTTCCAGTGGGGTAGCATGTAGTCATTAAGAAATATGTGTTTTTAGTTATATTCCATAAAATTTGAGGTAAAAATGCTACAAAAATATAAGACAAAAAGGAAATTCTCCCACTTTTCCATCTCATTTTGTCTACCTGTTTTATGTATTTTGTCTTAAAGAATGGAGCAAACTTCCAATTGAAGAAGTATATATAATAAGCAACTAAGAATTATCTGGGCTTGAATCCCAACAAAATCATAAATCTTCTATCCAAAATCATAAAGGCCTATATTTTGTATTTTTGTTGTGGTGAAAGAGGGAAAGACATACACATGCACACAGAGCAACTGAGACAGAAAGGAGATAGACAGATAGATAGATAGATAGATAGATAATAGATAGATAGATAGATAGATATGGACAGGGTCGGGGGCATAGCAGTAAGGAAGGAAAGCTCCATTACAAGTATGGTTTAATAGCTTCTATAAAACCAACCCTGCTAGAGATAACAATTATAAATTCTGGAAAAAATAGAAATCAACTGCTTGAAGGTACCAGAGAGTGAACAAAAAGAGACAAAGAATGGGAGCGGAACATCTGAAAGAAGGGAATTATAGTCAGTAGAAATGTGTCCCTCCCCCCAAAAAATATGTTCAAGTTCTAATCTCCATACCTATGAATGTGACCTTATTTAGAATTAGGGTCTTTGGAGATGCAATCAAGTTAGAATGAAGTCATACAGCAATGACTGATTTCCTTGAAAGAAGAGGGAAATGTGAACATGAAGACACCCAGGGAGAATGGCATGTGATGATGGAGGCAGCAATTAGAGTGATGCATCTACAAGCCAAGGAACATCAAGGTTTGCTGGCAACCACCAGAAGCTAGGAAAAGGTAAAGAAGGATCCTCCCCTAGAACCTTCAGAGAAAGCAAGGCCCTACTCACACCTAGATTTCCAACTTCTGGCTTCCAAAGTAAGTTTTTTTTTTTTTAAGATACCATGTTTAAGGTAATTTATGTGACAATAAAAGGAAACTAAGACAGGAATGATACTGTCTGAATTTCTTATTTTACATCTTTCATCCTGAGAGTAGTCTCCAGTACTCAATGTTGGATAGCTCTAATTCCAGTAGAAAAACCTCAACATTGCTGGACTGACAAATCAGAAGAGTGCTTGAGGCAACCACATCCCTTGAAAGTGAAGGCACTAATTCTAGAAAAGAAAAAGTCAGAGAAGGGAAGCCTCAAATTTTCTCTCTCTCTCTCTCTCTCTCTCTCTCTCTCTCTCTCTATATATATATATATATATATATATATATATATATATATATATATACACACACACACACTCTAAGTCTCTTACTGACCCTTGCATGATTCAAATACATGCATTGTGCAAGCAACAAGCAGCCCTGGCAAGACTAAAAAAAACAACTGCAAGGAAAACAAGACAAAATTTTCAGTTTGAGTTAAGCCAAGTTAACAGTCTGCAAAAACAAACACAGAACTCTTTAGAGGAACATATAATAGGCCCAGAGTTTCAATGACATGTCATTCATAATGTACAGGATACAATCCAAAATGACTCAACATAAGAAGAAATAGGAAAACATAAGCCATTCTGTACAGAAAAGACAATGAATAGAGACCAACTCTATTCGTAGATGTTGGAATACCACATAAATAGCTATTATTAGTATGCTTAAGACTACAGTATAAAAGAAAATCTGCTCATATTGACAGAGAATCTCAGCACATATAGAAAGTATAAAAGAAGAATCTAATGGAAATTACAGAACTGAGAAATATAATATTTAAAATTAAAATTTCACCAAATTAACAGCAAAATGGAGATTACATAGGAAAGATTTCCATTTGAAGTCAGTAAAATAGAAATGAAGAACATAAAGGGGGGAAAAAAAAGACCAAAAATGAGCAGCACTTAAGTGACTTATGAGATAATTCAAAAGAAAAGAAGAGAGAAATAATGGAGTAAAAAAATGTGAGAAGAAATAATGGCTGAAAGTTTACAAAATTCAATGAAAGACATAAAATTACAGATTCAAAAAGCTTAGCAAACACCAAGCAGAATCACACAAGGAAAATCTCATTTAAACACATCCTAGTCAAACTGCTGTATTTATTTTCATAAATTTAAAATAAATATTTCAATTTCTATAAAAATATCTGCCTGGATTTTGATTGTGTACTTTGAATTTTTAGAGATAATTGAGAAGAAATTAAATTATAACAATTTTGAGACTCAACACATGAACATAGTACACAATTTCATTTATTTAAATTTTCTTTTAATTTCTCTCAGCAATATTTTGGAGTTTTCAGTTTATAGGTCTTTCATGTGTTTTGCTAAATTTAGTCTTAAATACTTTATATTTTGATATATTTCAAAGTTTTTATTTGCACTTCAATTTCCAGGACATTGGACATTGCAGGCATATTGAAATGTGATTGATATTTGTGTGAACTGGTGTCCTGTCACCTTGCTAAAATCACATATTACCTCCAGAAAGCTTTTTGTAGATACTTTATGATTTTTCTAATTAGAGAATAATATTGCTGCAAATAAAATGTTTTCCAAATTGGGTGCCTTTTTTTTTTTTTCTTGCTTTACAGAACTAGATAGGACTTCCAATACAATGTTGAATACAAGTGGTGAGTGAGATATCTTTGCTTTGTTCCTGATATTACGGTGAAAGCATTCTGTCTTTCACCATTATATATGATGTTAGCTCTAGGTTTTCATACATGCACTCTATCAGGTTGGGGAAGTTCACTTCTATTGTTTGTCTGCTGAGAGTTATCACTTTTTTATCACAAATGTATATTGAATTTTGTCAAATATTTTTGCTGTCTCTACTGATATAAGTATTTTTTTCTTTTTTAGTCTCTGAATGTGATGAATTAAATTGATTAATTTTCACATGTTGAACTAACTTTGCATTTCTAGGATAAATCCTATTTGGACATAAAGAGTTATCACTTTTATATATGGCTGATTATGATTTGATAATTTTTAAATAATTTTTAAAATCTTTAAAAAGATGGGATATAGGTCTGTAGTTTGCTTTTCTAGTAATATCTTGGTCTCATTTTGTTTTCTGGGTAATTCTAAACTCATAAAATGAGTTGGAAAATTTGCCATTATCTTTTATATCTAGGTAAACTTAGTATAGAATTATAATTTTTTTATTTTAAAATATTAGGTAGAATTCAACAGTGAAATTATATAGGCCTGAAATTTTCTTTTTGAAAAAGTTTTAAATTACTAATTCAGTTTACTTAATTGATATAGAGCCATTAGTGCTATTTCTTGTTTTTTTAATTTATGCTATCTATTTCTTCTTGAGTAAACTCTTTTGGTTTGTGTCTTTCAATTGTCCACTATTCTACAGCTCTTTGAAGCTCTGCTCTATTTTTTTTCCTGACATTCCTGTGTGTGTGTGCGTGTGTGTGTGTTATAGTTGTTAAAATTCCTATAACCATTTTCAAGTTGACTGATTTGTTTTGCTGTGCTGTGTTCAGTCTAATCGTAAGCTAATTGAGGAAATTATTCATCTCTAATATTGTTTTTCATTTCTAGCATTTCCATTTGACTCCTTTGTATAATTGTAATCTCTCTGCTGAAATTCCTCACCTGTTATGCATATCGTTTATCTTTTCTACTATATTATATAACATATTATTATGTTTTAAATCACTGTTCCAACAACTCAGTCATTTCTAAATATGTTCCTGTTGATTGTTTTTGCATTTTGAAAATGAGGGGGTTTTGCTTGCCTTTTTTTTGTGTTTCTCCTAAGTTTTTATTGGATGCTAGACTTGATGTGTGGAACAAGCACAGCAGCAGAGACTGAGAAAAATAGTATTTATTCTTGAAAATGAGCATGCCTCTTCTTTTGTCAAGTCATTAGTGTACTTGATTGAGTCATTCTAGTCTGTAGTTGGGAATACATACAGTTTTAATATTGCCCTAGTTACTTATAGTCTTCCACAGACTTTAATTCCTCTAGTGGTAGACTACTGCTACTTTTGCTTACCATGAGGCCTGGAGTGTTAAAGAATTTTCTTTGTATTCCTTCTCCACCCTCAGATTTCAGCAAGGTCTTGTCTCCACACTCTTGCCCTTTCCTCGGGATATATTTCTGTTGATTTTTACTTGGTGTAGGGCTGTGGTAGGAGTAGGGTATTTCTCCATTCTTCTGTTCTACCTTCAGCCTTCAGCATGCCATATACACATGAACATCAAAAGGAGAGCTTTCTCAGCATTTTTGTTCCTTCCCTACTGGCAAACAACCTCTTCCTCAAATGCAGGGTCTAGAGAGGGGACATTCTACCCACATCCCATGTCAGTCAAACTCTGCTCTGTACTGGGGTGAATCTTTAATGAGAGTGATTTTCCTGCCCTCTCCTAGCAACAGAAGATCTCGGACTTGTACCAGTGCAGGATCATGGGTACCAGCTGTTTTCCTGTTACTCCAGAGTAGCAGATGTTTTTGCATTACATCAGCACACTGTGGAGATTCGTTTCCTACATTTCCCTCAATGATAGCATACCTTATCTATGCCTAAAACCAAGGTAGAAACTGGGAAGGTAAGAGGATATCTTTCCTATCCTCCCACAGCAGATAGTTTTTTTCTCATGTCCAAGCAGGGTCCAGGGATGGGTAGCAGCAGCTGATCATCATCCTGTAATCATGTAAGCATAGAAAGCTTCTCCAGGTAGTACTTTTACATCCTTAAACCTAGACAGGACCTGCACATTTGTACTATAAAAGATGTTGCTCTCAAGTCTCCTGACTGTATCCCAATTATCTTATATGATTACTCAGTGGAAGCCTGTGGTTAACGGCTGGCAGTGGGTGCAGACTCCCCTTTTGAGTGGTGTTTCTGGTGATTTTAAAGTAACATTTTAACCCATACTCAGTCTTTAAAAATTAGTTGACATTTTATTTGTAGTTTCCTTGCCCACTTTTATTCCAGTTCCCCCATCTTCCCATGCTTGCCAAAGGTAAAATATTCATGTCACCCATCTCTCCTTGGAGGGTCTTAACACCTTTCAGAATTTAGTCTACATGGTTGTCTTGTGATTTGAGCTCTATGATGAGCTAAACAATATGAATGTTCAAGATTAGATAGGTTTTTCTTGTCATTAAGATAAAAGTGATGCTGTCATGGGGCTTTCTACACCCTTAGTGTAAGTGGGAATCTGTGTAAATATTAAACATACACATTTAGGCTTATATTTTTTTTCTGTTTGCATCGAAAGTAATCCATAACTGTATCAGCAAGAAAGGGCTGTATCCCCAAAATATCAATATAAAGACTATTGTGTTTAAACAACAGTCACACTACATGTCCATTTTAGGAGGGCAACAGATAGGCTCAAATTTATTTTCACACTGGGATTCAGGCTGTCAGAGCAGTCTCTATCCGGAATTTTTAAAATTTACTTTGACAGAGAAACTTGATTTGAATATGAATAGTAAAGTGAACATAATTTTCATCACTAGAGAATGGACTCAATCATTTTTTCATAAATCCTGTTATAATCTTCATAAATCTCCAAGTTCTTCTGAAACTATAGCTAAAAATTTTAGTCAAGGTTCTGGTACTTAGAAGGGATTAAACTAGATTAACACCACTTCTTACAGAACTTGGTCTAAAGTCAAGACTCATTTATGTCTGCATGTGTGTTACAAACCTAACTATATTATTGAGTTTACTAAGGGGAGTACAGACTCTAGTTCTAATTAGACGATGTTTTAACTGGATACTTAGTTGGGTGTATATTAGGTTCGGTTCTTTTCTCTGAGGATAAAGTTGACTAGGGAAATCATAAGAATCAAGAAGATTCTCAGGATGTAAAATAGCCCTTTTGGGGAAGAAAATTAAACTTCATTATTTTACTTAGAAAAGAAAAAACTGAGGAAAAATTTAGTGAAAGTCACTTTAGGATCAGAAGGGTCTTTACTCATCTATTCTCCCATTTCCAGTGAGGAGACTTTACTTTGTGAAAAGATAAAATGGGCTCCTAAGAAAAGATCAGAAATTTAGGTTAGAAGTGAGAAAAATCTGTCAGTAAGGGCTTTTAATCCTTGCAGTGAATTTCCCATTTCTGGAGTTTTTAATACTAAGATATTATCTCATCTGTTTGATTCTTTTAAGTATTGTCTGGAAGGGTGGATTCTAGCTTTATAAGATCCTCTTTTATTCAAATATTTTATTTTCTTATTGGAAACAATAATGCACAGCTTGCTTTTTAATAATGCTTTAAGATTTTTTTAAATTTTAAACATTCATGTTCTAATTTGATTATTACAAACTTTAGACAATGGGTTTAAAAGATATTTCTTCTCCCCTTTTGCAGATAAGGAAACATAAAACAGAGTTTATACAGCCAGTAAGTGACATAAATGGGACCAGAATCTGTTCTCTTTGAGAACAACGACCTTAACTCAGTCCTTTACTGTAGTACATTTAGAGTCTAATGTTAAATCTTGGAAACTAAAGAGAATGATATCTATATGAAGAATTCTAGTAGTGTGTGTGTGTGTGTGTGTGTGTGTGTGTGTTGACCAAAAGAAATACTGGATTTACAAAATATTATCCCAAATATCCTTTCCATCTCATGGGTTCTACTCTGAAATGTATCTCAGATTCTGTATTCAAGAGTCTTCCATTCCAACCTCATAGATTTCCATCCCAAGCATTTCAACAAGGGATAAGAGGTTAAGCTTGGAAGTAGTGCTTACACCACCATTGTTAATATTTTTCTCAGGACTTAATCAGACCATTTCGTGGATCAGGCAAGCCCTGAAAGCCCATCACCTCTTAAATATCTCAGTCCATTACTTTAAATCCATACTGTGATTTATGTATTTGCAACCTCCTAAACCCAAATATTGTTGAATTAAACCACAGGAGATCAAAATATTCAGTATTCTGGCAATGAATTTTAAGATTTTTCCTTTTTTCCACGGGGTTTACAACCTTAAAATAACAACTCCCCTCTATTTTTTTCTTTACTTTACCTAAAAACAAGAAACTTACAGAAAAAAAAAAAAAAACCACCTCTTGAATATAAGACTTTGTGTCCTAGCAGTGACTGAGTGTGGTTGGACTGGAAATATTGCCTTTGCTCTTATGGTGTTTGTGTATTGAGTTCCTGGCAGTATAATCCTGGCATTAGAAAAAAAGAATTCCATCTACAGAGTATTTTTTCAGGAATTATCAGTGCCAGCCATGGTTTTAAGTTACACGTTAACAGTGAAGAGGGGAGACGTTGCCCCAGATGGTGGATGTAAAATGTGCCATAAATTTTAATGAAGCAAATAAGTCACTAATAACCCTACTGCTAACACTGCTATGTTTGGGGCCGACCTTAATAAAGGAAAATTAAAAAGGCACATGCAGCCCTTAAACTAGTGCCTAAGAAGCCTAATATGATTTACTAATTCAGCTATTCACACTCTGATTGCACAGCCTCTGGTCATCTGCTCAAGTACAGCTGCTTCATGTAAAATAAATAAATAAATAAATAAATAAGTTTATTGACCACCAGATGTCCCAGACTGTAATGTGTGCTGGTAGATTTCAGGTCACCCAAAGTTCAAGCAGATTTCCTAACTATACATATGTTTTTGGTAGCAATACTAGCTTGGAAACCATACATGTATACTTTTTTTTTCAGTCAGAGCCTGGAGATAACTTCATGCTTCCTTTAAGTTGTGAGATCTCAACCAATGGATTTCTTTTGGTGAAGCAAAGTCTAACAGATAGACTGTTGGTTAAGGATTCTGGGAAAGGGCATATGGGACTTTTTCACTTTTCATTAAAACCCTGGCAGAGATTCCTGAAGCTAGGCATCATTAAGTTTTTACCAACCCAAACAATTAACTTGGACATGGTAACTGCGTATCATTTTCTAGTTGAGGTAACTGATGCCCAGGGAGGTTTATATGATTCAGCCAACAACACATGGAGCATAGAGGACAACCAACAATCAAATGCAAATCTCTTAGACCAGATAATGTTATAATGTACGTATGTAGGATGCAGATCTAATAAGGTACTAATCCATCTATGCATTATTATCTGCACACACAAATAGGAAAAATAAAGCATGAGATAAAAATGAAAAAATAATATTTTAAAATATCTTGATAAGTGTTACACCTTCACTATTCTTAGCTAAAATCTTGAGGCAAGATATATAGTTAAGGCAAGGCTCATCCATCATTAACCATGGTGGATAAGTATAATTTAAATAATCTTCTTTGTAATATTAATTCTGAGGTACCGATTTCTCATCAGATATAATTATATCATCCTTTCCTCCTTCTGAAGCAGTTGATGAAGAGCTCATAGGAAATAGAGAAGTATCAGCACTACCATCTCTTACTGTTTGCTGCAATTACGTGATCTGTATTATTTTTGACCCATACTTCCTCCTCAGGACTCTTTTTATGCCACTTGCCCATTTCATGAGGATTTAGTTCAGTTAAAAGAGGATAATATCATTTAAAATCCCACTTAACTAAAGGATGCAAAATGCAATGTATCACACAGTTTTGAAAGCCAACATCTGCATGAAGAAACTACCGGTAGTCCCTCTGTGGGGGTGGATGCTTCCTCCTGGTACATCATCTACTCTGAAATACACGAGGCACTGAGCAGATGGATGGAATGGGGGATCCAGAGTAAATATGTTCATATATTGAGCACATTTCCACTGTCTCACCTTATTCCTTTCTTATTTTTAAATAAAAATATACACTGAAGCTCTATTTTTTTCTCACATTCAACATTAAATATTATCACCTCAGATCATAAACTATCTCAAGGCAGCATTACGTTCATTAAGACATTCACAGTCCTTAATATAATGCCTCGTATCTGATGTTCTGCCTCTTCTAATAAAATATTCTTGTTTGCCAGCATGTTCCAGTTACTCTCCCAAAATATTCCAAAATGTCATGTGATGTTTAATGACATATTCCTGAACTATTTAATACAGATGAGAAACAACATACACCCTGAAAAACATGAGCATTGTTATGGCAGATTTATGTCGAGTTTGGTCATTTATGTAATTTATGTAGATTTATGTAGACTAAGATTTTAGCGAAATATGAATAAAAAAGATTTTAGCGAAATATGAAAAGGAAAGCTCAAGTGCATAAATGCAAAGTTTTGTATGCTTGAACTTTGAATTCTGTACTAGGAGACTCCAATAGAATGTTTGTTTTTTAAGCAGGACTTTTTTTAGCCCATATGACTTTGTATTTTGACTGTAAACTTTTTAATATATTTAAATTGTTTTTCCTTTACGTTTGGTCCAAAACAAGAGAAAAGGTCATTTCTCCCACACAAGAGGATGATCCAAACTGATGCCCTGTTCTACCCATATCTATCCACAAACTCTGAGACCAAAGAAAGGCTGCTTCTCAATAAGACTTTTAACAAAATTTAGAACCATGTCCCATGGAATTTAAAGTGTCATGCTTCAGACTTCTGTCAGGTTTTCTATTGATTACATTAACCATCAGTGTGGAAAGTGAAAGGAAATTTCTACTGTTCAGTAATTATTTTGTATATTAAGATATTATTTTCAATTATTTACAATCTTTCACATCCCCCAACCAGTCTCTCCAAACTTTTTTTCCCTTAAATATTTTAGTTAAATTTCACCAAAGCACAAATGTCCCAGGATCCTTCATAACTGTTTAAAGATTAAAATATTGTTTGTTTCTGTATAGTATGCCAATGAATACTCAGAACAAACTATGCAGTTTTCTAAAATGTTTTACTTCAAACACAAATATTTCAAAGGATGATAGATAAAGATTTATGCTATATTTTCAATGTAAAAATAATGTGTAATGTAAAAGTTATTTTTAAATAATTTTAATAAAATTAATTTTAAATCTGGGTGATGGGGGGTTGAAAAACATGTTAAAAAGAAAACTCTCCTATTCTGAGATATGAAATTTTCAAGTAAATGTTTCAATAACAGATTATCTAGTCTGTCATTTACCTGCCTTATCCTCAGTCAAGAAAGTGAGGAATACAATGCATTTCAAATAAAACTGTGCTGAAAATCCAGTCATCGCAGCTCTAAGTAGAACTGCTATCAGAAGCTGCAGGGATAGAACGTTTTAAATATGGTTTAGAAATTTTTCTGAATTTGGAGGCAGTCAAAGATGACCCCACAGAATTGGACGAGAGTATGCACTCCGGCTTATTCATGGGGGGTTTCTCACACCTTCCCCTTAGACATGTTTAATTAGCCAGGGCCTGTTGTGTTTACTTGGTAGATTTGGATACAAATGGAAAAAAGGTCTTTTCATCTTTTTATCAGTAGTCCCCCAGAGCCAAGGCAGGTGTCTGTGGGATTAAACATAATTACAAAGGGAGAGGGTGAGAGAAGAAGGGAGCTAGATAATAATTCCCAACAGAGCTGGAATTTGAGAATGGGAGCAGGTGCTGCAAGAGGCCCCATGTATCCAACTAATTTAAGCCACGATGTTGTGTAAAGGCCCACATATTCATCCTTTCAACAGGGAGGGCACTGGCAGTCTGTGAGTACAAAGACAACCCAGTCGGAGCGATGCCAAGATGGCCGGCTTCAGCACCATGGCTACCAGGGTAACCAGACCCTGCTTCTCACTGCTGCCTTTGTTGGGTGGCAGCCACAGGAAACAAAGTGCCACTTCTTACCATTGTACAGGCACATGCATAATCATCCTCCTTTTGGCTTATCATCGTGAATTAGCAATTACTCTAGTATTAAATGGAAGAGCAGCAGCAGGTGACAAAGCACCACAACTTCTAGTTTATATTTCTGAACCACTTCATTTAGTTTTTTCAGTTTTGGATTGACCTCTTCAGCTAGTGTATTCCTACTGTGCAGAAAATTCTATGATCCCATAGAAAATCGGTTTTCTTTCTCCATTTGGAGGGTCTGACCCATGATTCTACTGAAGGGGGAAAGAAAGCACTGAAAGAAATATGGACAAAAAGGTCCTTCTTCAACTAAGAGAACACCTGGACCATATAAAGGAGACACAAACCTTAGAGCTCTCACCACCTCACTGTGCCAGGGCAGCTTCCCATCGCAGGCTGACTCATCCAAGCCACTGTGACTCTGTCTGGACTCTTCATTTAAGATCCATTATTTACTGAAACTTTTGAGATAATGCCACTTTTTATCTGGTTGTACCCACAGTTCTCTAGCATTTACAGAATGAGAGGGGAACTAAGAGATTTTAGTTCTTATGATTCTGTGCTTTCCAAACCCAATGAATGGAGAAGAATTTTAATAGTAACTGATAAATTATTTCAATCAGTCTTGAGAGAAGGAATTTTTTTGTAGACTTCAAAAAGAAGAAGGAAGACCTATTTTTAAAGCTGGGTACAACTTTTTTTCAGACCTGGGAGGAATTTTTAAATGTTAGTATTCCAAACTGTAATAATAAAACAGAGGGAATAAAGTTATTTTTCCAACATGTCACTGGGTACCATTTATTTCATAGTGGTATATATTACTACGTAATAGGAATATTTTACTTATACAAGCAAAATACCTGTTTTGATATTTTCTTTTCTGTCGGCTAGGAAAAATAAAATCAAAGGATTGATATTTTCAATGTATACAATTATAAAATGACTTTATTGTCTAATTATACATTTCATATAAGCACCCAGGTACAGTCTTTTTCTTTTTATATGTCATCTAATACATTGTAAATTACCTGAAAATACAGTTCGTGGCTGCTCTAAGCCCAATGGTAATGTCAGAACTTACAGTTTGATGAACATATATATTTAGGACACCAGGAGGGAGTCTTAATCTGGGCTCATTATTAGCACTTTGGCATCTCAGAATACATCAGGGCATGCTAGGAAAAGTGAGGATAAATCCCTGAAGGATTAAAGAGCCTTTTTTGAGGGTACTGAGTAAAGGCAGACATTTCTGGAAAGCAGGTTCTGAGAACAGAGTAAATTAAAGGTATCTTTGCACTTCTAAAAAAAAGTCAATGGAGAAAAAATTCACTCTGAGGAAACTGTTAGAATGTACTGATTCTATTCAGGGATACTAATTGGGTATCTGTGGGAAGAGAGGGAGACAGAGAAGAGATTATCAAGAAGGAAATTGTTTTTCAAATTAGCCCCTGGGAGATTTTGTACCAGGATTCTAAGCAGTACTCTATGCAATAAAATTAAAATGAGTCAAATGATAGAGCTCATGAGCTACTTGGAGTTCTAAAAGAAATAGAATGAAAGGTATCTCAGTGTGGGACCTGATAAAACATTGTAATAATGTTGGGAGAGGGTCCTTCTGCTATTTTAGTGATGCCATCATTAGGGGCTGGATTAGGCCATCTGTGATAAGGTTAACAGCAGCGATGAAGAGAAGAATGAAATCTTAGGGCAGCGTGACTGGAGCAGCAGCCAAGACTATGAAAGGTCAATTAACACAAAGCTTGGAGAAGCCCCATGAGAAACTGAAGTAGCAACAGAGAGGAAAATATCAGAAACCTAGTACAAAGAGGCTGGCCACAATGGGTTTTTTTTCAGGAAGGGTTGGCTTAAGGTTCCAGCAATTAATCTAGAGGGGCTTAAAGACAGGGCAATTTTTGTTATTAATTTTACCCTAATTGTACCTACCGCTTGGTCACTCTGAGAAAGTCTGGTACCTAAAACTGTAATATGCATGGCTTGTCTATGCTTATATAAAGTATAAATTATTTATGAATGCTTTCAAAAGAAAAAGGAAAGATTTGACAGAATGAGCCCTATCTTATTCCAAGAGAAAAAAATTTGATATGCTTAATATTTAAATATCATGAACAATGATCATTTTATTTAGAGTCTCTGTAAAGCATTTGTCTCAACCTTGGGACCAGAGTGAGGAGTCTTCAGAAAGCTACCTACCGAAGGAGATGGTGTTGTTAAATTATTTCAGCCCTTATCACTGAGGTGAACTGGATCTGGGAGTGAGTCTCAGACTGGATCAGCTGGCAGGCAGCTAAAGAGAAGGTTGGACTTTGAAACAAGAGGGATGAGGATTTTTAGAGGTATTTAGCCACCCTCAATTCACCCACTTAAATCAAAAACTTGAATTCAGTAACAGTTTCAGGCTTCTTGGGTAAGCAGCTATCAGGTATGGGTATGGAAAGCATAAGCAATGATGAGAAGTGGAGGAAAAGAATTATCTGGGGCCAAGGCTGTAGGAGTCAGCTCTAGGAACATTCCAAAATAACTGTTCATTTGAAACACCTCAGAGTCTGGGGATCTGGGTACAAATGTGTGCATCGGTGATGTAAGATGGCACTTGCAGGGAAAGCAGGGGAACAAAGCATGTCTAGTCACCAAATGGAATCATGAAAGGGGATTCAGGGAGGGGCCTGTGTAAAGCTTTTGCCACTGAGTAGCTCCACCTTTATGGATCTGTAGCAGGTATCTGGGGGGTGGACCTAAGGCTGCCATTACACAATAGAGCCTGCAGCCTGGAAGTGGATCCAGAGGTGAGGCAGAGGAGACTGAAGGCAAGCTGGGATCTGCTGGCTACTGCCTATCTGCTCACCACTGGATCTCAATGAAATAACCTTGCTTGAGTGATAGCTCCTTCCAAACCTGGAGTAACATTCCCTTTTTACTTCTAAAATAGAACCAAGAAGGAAAAAGGATTCTAGAAAATAAAGTTCACAGCTTAACCACATTGATATACCACAATCTAGCAGAGTCCACTCCCTGTCAGCATGACACATACACACCTCTCTTAATCATACTTAACTTACAAATAAAGAGAACAGCAAAATCCATCTAACATGGTGTCATTCCTATTACAACCAGAACACATTTATCTTCTACCCAAAAGCATAGACAAAGTCAATTCATCCATATTTGGGTGATGTTCATTTCCCTTCTAGCTGAGTCACACACCCGTTTTGATATCTTGTAAAGTAAATATTGAGATATATGTTATCTGCTAACATACCTTAGATTAGATAGTCATCATTTCTACAACTGGTCATATTTGGTATTTATGATGTTCTTTCAATACCCATTCCTTATTCTCTTTGGCCTCAGAAAACAGCTTAGCTGGTCATGCTTTCTTTGCTGGGTGGGATGATCTAAACCTTCATTGCTAATGAATCTGGCCATTTGCAGTACTGCCTGCATTCGGTTGTAGTTTACAATTAACTTTTATCACAAAGCATGGTAATAATAAGAGGTGTTCCAGAAGTGTTCCTCTGTTGCAAAGATATTCCTCCCTGTGTCTACTGTGTACTAGCAACTGAATTCCCCCTTAATAAGATCAGTGGTCCCAGTCTCACGCCTCATAGTTTAGTGGTGTGAGGAGCCCAAAAGAGCCAGGTGGAAGACTCAGCTTCCAGTTTAATGGAAACAGTATGTGCCCTCTGGTGAAAGCATTTCTTCCTTGAAAACTAAGACCTTTAAATCAGCATAGCCCAAAATTGTGGGAACAGGAGACAAAAATTTTGCTAGTGGTTGATTATCAGTAAGTAACAGTGAGAAGAATCACTCACATTGCAGTTGATTCCCAGACCAAGGCTACTAGCTACGGGAGAGAGAGCACCATAAATAGGTTGCCTATTCAGAACATGTTCTGCAGCCTTGAGGACATTACCCAAAACAGCTGGCACTGTAACCTAGTCTTTAAAAAGCTATTTCGTAATTCTAACTATTCAGCTGATCCAGCTGATGGAAGACATGGAAAAATCAATGCATTCCATCAGCATAAACCCATTGCTGCACTTTAGTCTTCTGGCTGGTCAGAATCAATCTTTGTGGAATGTGATGACAGCAAATAAGGTATTCTGTAAGTCCACAGACAGTTTCTTTGGAAGGAGTGTTTGAACGTGAACAGGAAAGGCACATCCATATTCACAGTAAGGATCTATTCTAGTAAGAACAAATGTTGCTCCTTCCATGGTAGAAATCAACCAACACAACCAACCTTCAAACAGATGGCTGGCTTACACTCTGCATGCCATATTGGGGGCTCAGGGCTGATTTTGCTGTTGGCAGTTTGGAAACTCACCAGTGCCTGTAGCCAGAACAGCATAGTGGAATAGATGTTTGTGTTGCAGAGTTTACACAGTCTTCATCCCTGCTTCCATGTCCACTTTTTTCACAAGCTCATTGTACAAGGATAGGGGTGACTGAGGAAAGATGCTAACTGACATTCATAGAATGAGTCACTTTGTCCAGAATATTCAGACATCTTTTGTTGATGTTTCTCTTTATGAGCAATTACAAGGGAACAGATACCTTCAGAGTCTGAGCCCAGTTGAAAAGACCTAGTCTTATACTTCTTCCCTAGAACTCTTATTACTGATTTTCCTATCATGTTCCTTCCTAATTTTTTTTAACCATTTGGCCAAATTGTTAAATACTGCCCATGAATTAATGTGGATCTGGACATCTGGATATCTCCCCTACCAAGTACAATGAGAAACCATGTGAAAGGCTAGAAATTTTGCCCACTGGAAGAACTTACCTTCTTCACTGTCTTTTAAGACTTCCCTAGTATATGGCTATATTGCTTCAAACACCTGCTTTAGAATAGATTCGGCATATCATGTAAAATCATGTATAAATCAGGACCCAGGGTTTTCTTCTTTAGTCAGCTCATCCCAGGGAACTATCCATGAGGCCAGAGGGGACTGTTGAGAGACAGAAGGCAAAGCAACACGAGTAGGAGCCTCAGGAATCTGAGCCACTTCAGTGCCTTCAGTGACTGTTTGAGCCCCATCTCACTATCAACCTGACAGTAGGGCACTTCTATGCACACCCGACTCTATCCTTCAGTGAGTCACACAATTCCAGTTCATTATGGACATCTAGGTTACAGGAAAACTTAGGGGCCCTTGGGAAAATGTTTATTTTCTGATGGGTCCCAGTGATAAGCCACAAGTTCTTTCTCAAAAGAATAGTTATCTGTTAAAGACGACACGGTTTTGTTCTAAAATTTTAAGCCTGTACAGAGTCAGCTATAGGGACTTTCCATACATCATACCTCTCTTCTATAGACACTTTGAGAACCACTGAGTTGGCTGGGTCACACAGTCCAAGAGACAGAGTGGCTTACATAGCAAGGGGAACCTGTGAAGAAGCCCTTTCTTGCTTTGTCACACTCAAAACTGGCATTCTTTCTATTATTGCCCAAAGCATATGTGGCTTCCAAAATCCAAAGAGGTTCACTAAGCATTACATCTTTTTCTTAGTTTTAAGAAGAGTCAGACGTGGAAACTTTTCCTTCATCTTGGAAAGAATATTAAAGCATGCCCCAGATATTTCACCAAGATGCCAGACCCTTGAATTTCAGTGGGATTTATTTCTCAGCCTCTGACACACATGCTTCTTTCCTTCCAAAATATCCAAGATAGTTGCTACTTCCTAATTTTGATTCCTATCAACCTGATATCAATGGAGGGTCTAATATGAAGTCTTGTATGGAGAAGTGATCAATGCTCTTTTGGGTGAGATTACAAGAGAGGGCTGGAGTACTGATGTAGCTCTAAGATAAAACAGTGAAAGTTTATTTCTGGTTTTGTAAATGAAAAGCAATATGCTTTTTGTGGTCTTTTACTAACATAAAAAAATCCAACAATTCAATAATTGGCTACCCGATATCAGGAGGTATGTTCCTTTGCTTCAGTAAAGAAACCACATATGCCTTAAAAATATAAAAAGAGAGTTACCATATGATCCAGCAATCCCACTCCTGGGCATATATCCAGAAAAGATGAAAACAATGTTCATAGCAGCACTATTTACATAGTCAAGATACGGAAGCTACCTAAGTGCCCAGCAACAGATGAACAGATAAAGAAAATATGGTGTATATTTATACAATGGAATATTACTCAGCCATAAAAAATGAAATAATGCCATTTGCAGCAAAATGGATGGATGGACATAGATATTATCATACTAAGTGAAGTAAGTCAGACAGAGAAAGACAAATATCATATGATATCACTTATCTGTGAAATCTTAAAAAAAATGATACATATGAACGTATTTACGAAGCAGAAATAGACTTACAGACACTGAAAACAAACTTATGGTTACCAAAGGAGAAAGGGGAGATGGTGGGTAAGGGTTAAATTAGGAGTTTGGGATTAACAGACAAGGACCTACTGTATAGCATAGGGAACTATATTCAATATCTTATAATAACCTATAGTGGAAAATAATCTGAAAAAGAATATGTATAATATATATTATATTAAATATATATTATATTTTATACATATTACAAAAATATATATATAATATATATAATATATAACTGAATCACTTTGCTGTACACCTGAAACTAACACAACATTGTAAATTAACTATACGTCAGTAAAAATTTTTTTTAAAAAGAAAAAAAAAAAGAAACCACACATGGAACAGAGATGAAATTAGAGTCACAGCTTGATTAAATTTAAAAGAATCCACTGTAATTGTCTAAGATCAGTCTGGGTTTTGCTCAAGATGAATAGGTGAGGTGCAATGGAGATGTGATAGGAATCACAACCTCTGCACGATTCACATCTTCAATGGTGGCCTCTTTGTCCTGATTTGTAAACTTCAATTTTGTTTCTGTTTCACACCCTCCACTGCTGCTTCTCTTGTGTGTATTCATTCTAACACAGCCCTTCCATGCTCAATATGCCCCTGATTCTTCTAACCACTTACCCCACTGTCTGAGCATGACCTTCTCGTACGGAGCATACTTCTTGTACTCAGTCTTCTGAGACTCTTGTTGGTTCGTAAACTTGGTAGCTTCCCAGGTGAAATCTGAAACTGGCCCCTATAAGGAAGGCAAGGAGAGACTGAAGAAAGAGGCAGACCACTCTGGATTTGTAGGTGGCATGTGTAACAAGCAAGGGAACTTACATATGAGGCTAGTCTTGGGTGGCTGCAAGGTGAGTAGATCTCCACACCCACGTGCGAGAATCTTAAAATTTATGTAGAGGCCCTAACTGCGCTCAGGCACTTATACCGTCCAGATGGTCTCAACAACACCTTACTCTCTCAAGGCTACGACCCTGGTACAGTTCCCACTGTGGGAATGGTGGACAGAATGTACATTCCAAGGAGAGGGGGAGGGGTGAGGAGCCTCTGATTGACCAGGTTTAGCTCACAGGTCAACCAGCAGGCACTCACATCCTCCCAATTACCTCCTCCAACAATTCAATAGGAAACAGAGGACCTATATTGTTACCTTCCAGGTTTACCATTTATTGTGTACGTAACTTGCTTGAATTTTTTTGTCTTACTTTCTTTAAAAAGAACTATGTTATCAAGACTTCAGCATTGTACCTGCAACATAATGTGCCCAATAAGTATTTATTAAATTAAGACATTTGTGAAGAGGAAGGATAAATTGTGTCTATATTGGGGCAAATTCAGAGAGTAGATCAAAATACACTGATGGTCTCCTACTTATTAAAATACAGTGAGACAGGGTCAGTTCCAGAGTCAGGGTAGATGGCAAAAGAGCCAAACAGGGACAAGTAATTCTGGCTTTACAAGCTCATCCCTTTTCCTATCTGGGCCATTCCTACATAGGAGTCAAAAAACATGAGAAATGCAATGAGATCAAGTAATAAGATAAAACAATATTTTCAGGGATAAGTTAACATTTGACTTGTTTCCTCCTTACACACACATACAGACACACTGAACAATGTAAAAAGCAATGAAGTATGCACAGACTAATCATGTAATTCATTATGAAGACACTTTTAAGAGTGGCAATTAATAATTATGTTGGGACAACATGCATAAACGTAGGCTGCCCCAGGCAACCAGGACATAAGATCAGGAGGTAACAATCACCTGTGATAACACTTAGCATTCTCAGAACTTATCAGGTTATATTCGCAAGATGGGCCCAGAGGGCTCAGAGCCAGGAAATAATCTATTACAAGTGATTAACATATTTACCCACATCCCTCAAGATGTACTCACCTGTATTGTTTTTGAGAAGTGCACCCCTTTTCCTCTTTACTTTCCCGTCACTTTCATGTGTATCTCTCAATTTGTTTCTTATTAATTTTCCTTTATTCACTATTGTTTCATTTTGTTCCTATACTTCCACAAACTCAATTTACTTCTCCATCCCTCCAGGTATTCTTCAGAGCTAAGACTGAGACTCTTGGGGTAGAATTTCTTATCATCTGAAGTATAAATTTGCATCTTAAAAAGCAGAAATAAATTCAGGATCTTTTATTTCTCAGCTATAAGACTATGAAGAAATGGTATATATAAGTCCTCCAATTACACAAAAGGGAAATAAAACTACCAGACTTCTTGATATTTTGAGCAAGTTGGATTCCTTAATGAAAAATACTTTTGGAGCTAAAATAAACCTTAGAAGTTACCTTGTGCATCTTTATTTTCAAATTTCACCCTTCTAGTATCTCACCTTAGAAATGTCATTCCAAAAGGAAGCACAATTTAAAAGAGCAGCTTTTAACTGACATAGCATATTTGGAGGAATTGCTGAGCTGTGTAACATGGACTGTTTGCTTAGGGATTGCCTTGGTGTTTCATTACCAAGGGACTGAAAATTCAGCTCAGACTTGGAGCACAGAAAATAACAGAATTGTACCATTATGGGGAGGCAATCACTTAAGGGAATGTGCAAAGGTAAAATTTAGTTCAGGGATTCTCTGTATATCAATCACATTCATCTGTCATTCTGCTGTTTAGCCTGGGATGATTGCTTAATCTTCAAATTGCAAGCTAGCAGTGACATGGCAATAGCACAGCTAAAAGGCAAAATGTAGGAGTATGAATGTGCAAAACTTCAGGAAATGCATCATTTCATCTTCTCTATTACTGAGATTTTTTATTGCAGGGTATTTTAACAACCCTATGATATGTGATCATCAAAGTCAAGTCACCACCAAAGACAATTAAGCTCCAATTAGTAAACTTTCCTTTTAAAGTAAAGAATATTATAGGCTTTTGTTCCCCTTAAGTTTTTGTGAATGCCTTTTTTTTTTGTACTTTTTGATCAATTTGCTTTATCTGTTATTGTTTAAGGAGTTCCATAAATAAGCAAATGTTTACCTTCTACTCCCTTTTGCCTAATCACTCTGATAACAGTGATTACATTTGAATCATTATCTATAAATGTAAGATGTAAATACTGACTTCTGTTTTTCTTGACATATTAGATTTTTTTCCCACACTTATGGTAATGAAACTTCAAGGTTTTGTGAAATGTCAGAGCATTTGAATTGGGTTTGATTCACTGAGAGATCACTGGATCTTTCTATCACTTACAGATGTCCACTGAAAACTCTAACAAATATTTTCATTAGTATGCCCCGCTATTTTCTAGATAAAATAAAAATATAGATGATGCAGCTCAAACTCATCCATGTACTGAAAAATCAACTCACAATACATGTTCTACTAATATTGTATTATTAGCATTTTAGTCTACAAATTTAACAGTTAAATCTGTTTCTAGACTCTATTCTCTTCTACTACTGTAGTCCTATGCCGAAATCATAACCATTTTGATTTAAAATATATTTATAAATTGTTATAAGAACTATATAATAAATTGAGTATATTATCAAGCTTTATAATTGTTTATAGATACATGTATTCTTCCATACCTGAAGAAAATTCTTCAGAATCTGCAACTTAACTAACTACTGTATATAATGTATCAAAAGGATCTGATTCTTAGGATTCTCTTTCTCTCAAAATTTTTTTCCCACCAAAGGGAAACTCTTAATTTGAAAAGCTATATTTAAAAATAATATTAATTGGTTATAATTTTAAGGCTAAACCAATAAACCATTTGAACATTTAACCATTTCTCTGAAACAATATTTTTAAGAATGTTTTATTACTGAAAATTTTAAACATATAGCAAAGTAAATAGAATAGTATAAAGAACTTTCTAGCATACTAAATATTCCATGCCTATATTGTACCATTCCTGCCCTAGCCCTGGAAAAAGCCCTTTGTCGAAGGAGCACTGGTTCCTTTTATTCCTTTAATCGTAGACTATAACCTAGAAATCAAAATACTACATTTCATATGCAAATAGGACTAATTTTAGACTTTCTATTCTGATCCAGTGGTTTCTCTGTCTATTCCCACACCAATACCAAACTGTTTTAATTATAGAGGCTTTACTGTATGTCTTAATTTCTGGTAGGTCTAGATGCCACCTATCAGTAGCTCTTCTTTTTAGAAGTTTCCCCAGATATTCTTGTATGTTTGCTTTCCCAAGTAAATTTTAAAATTAACTTTCCTGTCTCCATAAAAATAAGTGTCATTTTTATCGGGATTACATTCAATTAGTTCATTAATTTATGCAGACAAATAAGCATCTTTATGATAATGTTTTGTCTTCCTATATTACACAAACTCCTATGGAATATATGCTATTTTCCTATATTCTTTCTTATATTGTCATTCACATGGCAATGGTCATGTGTTGCCCATAGTGTTCTATTTTAATCATAAATTGGTTATTTGTTCTTAATTAAATTCTTATTTATAAGTGTTACCCAATCCCCCAAAATAATCAATGTTTTGCTAAACTTGTAGGCAATTTAACCTTGTTAAGCCTATCTTCATCTTTCTAAACATGTATTTTCTTTCTGTTGCTAGAAATAAAGTTAGTCTTGACATATTTAAAAAATACTAGTGAGGCAAGGTACTGATATTTTTTATGCCTGTATTACACCAATAAGCTATCATTCCTTAGTTCCTAGCAGCCTGACCATTTCATCTCATAGAAATTGTACAGTTATTTTCTCCTTGATAAGAAAAGTCCACTTTGGTAACAACAATGTTAAGTTCCATCAAGAGTAAATTAAGGAATTCTCTGGTGGTGCAGTGGTTAAGAATCCGCCTGCCAATGCAGGAGACACGGGTTTGAGCCCTGGTCCTGGAAGATCCCACATGCCGCAGAGCAACTAAGGCCGTGTGCCACAACTACTGAGCCTGCGCTCTAGAGCCCGCAAGCCACAATTACTGAAGTCTGCGAGCCTAGAGCCCAT
The DNA here is from genome assembly GCF_025265405.1 of Mesoplodon densirostris. NCBI lineage: Eukaryota > Metazoa > Chordata > Mammalia > Artiodactyla > Ziphiidae > Mesoplodon > Mesoplodon densirostris. The sequence goes on from NC_082670.1 coordinate 19,506,757, forward strand.
GCTCTGCAACAAGAGAAGTCACTGCAATTAGAGAAAGCCCGTGCACAGCAACGAAGACCCAATGCAGCCAAAAATAAATAAATAAATAAATTTGTAAAAAAAATTTATTAAAAAAAGGAAATCAAAACTAAAAAGAAAAAATATTTTTCTTTATTAAGTTTAATAAAATTTAAGAATGGGGCTTCCCTGGTGGCGCAGTGGTTGAGAGTCTGCCTGCCGATGAAGGGGACACAGGTTCGTGCCCCAGTCCGGGAAGATCCCACATGCCGCGGAGCGGCTGGGCCTGTGAGCCATGGCCGCTGAGCCTGCGCATCCAGAGCCTGTGCTCCGCAACAGGAGAGGCCACAACAGTGGCCAAAGAACTCTTTGAATTGGATGTATCAACTGCATGGTTTTTCCTAATTGTTACCATAAATGCAAAGTTTTTTGTTGTCAATTACTTGCCTTGTTTCCACGAAATTATCATGCCCTTCTCTATTACAATGTGCCATACATTATTTTGTGACAAATAAAATCAATATAGTCACTACATATTTTTTAAACTTCCATTTTGTGCCTACCTATATATAGGAGGAACCAAGATGGCCTACAATATGTTTACTATATGAAACTGCAAATACTTTATCATATGAATTTACTATTACACCATAGTTTATTTTACCTAAAGACATGAAAATATCATAGGCTTCAGATTAATACATATATATAAATGAGTTCATAAAATATCTAAAAGGAAAATATGAGGTTACATGGAAAAGAAGGGAGAGAGTTGCTCTAGGAACCAGAGCTAAGTTATTTATTGAAATAGAGTGCCCAATTTGGCTCTGAGCTTTCATGAAGCTAGAGCATATAGAAAAAAAAAAAGTCATCCAAAAATAACCCTCACTGTCAGAACTCTGAACTATACATTTTCAGATGCCCTTTGCAACACTAATCAGCACAGAAATTTTTCATTAATCAGAATGTTCAGTAAGATTATGTATCCCATTTAATTCTACTTTTAACAGAGGGGTGAAAGAGATAAAAATAGTGTTAGTTATTATTGTTGAAAATATTTCTAAACCATTTTAGTTCCTTGATCTAAAATTAATTAAACAGTTTGAAAATTTTTAACCTTTGATAAATTACTGATGGTCGTATACAAACACCAATTCTCTTTGTAGAGTAATAATTTCATGGAAAGACATGTCAAAAGACTTTTTCATCTTTATTATTAAAAAGCATAATTACTGCTTATAGACTTGTTACATTAAAATTGCATGTTAAATTGCATTTTTGGAACTATCTAAATGAAACAAAATATTATCTGGGTCCAGAATGTACATATCACTGCAGCTCTCTGGCTTATTGAGGGTTCACAGAATGTAGGTGAACTTATAGCAACCTCTTCCTGGATAGTCCTCATTGCTGGCTTCATTTCTATTGTCTTCCATATCTCAAAATACCTGTGTAATTGAGGTTTCTGATTAATTTACTCTGGTTATTTGATATCTTAGAAGATATTTTATCAAGATAGGATAACGAACTGCTTTCTTCTAAGTATGATCTTGCAGTGATTCTTGTAAAATTTATGGTAATATACAACCTTCATGTCCATTCCACCATACATAATAAACTCAGATTGTCTTTAATGTATGTCAAATACATTTAAATTTTATGTATGTATGTATTCTGAACAATGAAAATATACTGATGAGAAGGCTGCAGTTCCTGCCAAAAAGAGAACTTCTTTTCTACTGGGACAAACAGTAATGTAAACATTAGTCACAATCAAAGTGCTTAGTATTTTAATAAAAACAACAATAATAGCTTTACCTCTAGGAGTGAAGAAAACTTCCCAGAGTAGGCGATATTTGATCTGTTTTTATAGGACTATTAGAAATTTACCGGGTGGAAAAACATAGGGAAAGATATTTGAGTTAGAAGTCGTGAAAAATAAAAAGAAGTAATAAAAAGAAAGAGTATGAGTTGGAGCGAACTACAAGCAGTATGGTGACTTCTCAGATACGGAGTTTAAGGCAAGGTGGAAACTGAGTCTCAAAACATCATCACTGCTTGCGTTGGTTTTGTACTGTGTCAGCTGAACCTGACTGGAACAGCATTTGCTACAGTTCCTCTCTCTGATGGTTGTGGGTTACGGTTGACCACAAGAGAAACGTGCATGAGATTTGGAATGCAGAAGTGAGGAGGAGGATATTAGGCTCTGCAGTTGGGTTGGGGAGAGAGCTGCTGCTGCAGGTCAAGTATGAAGTTGCTGATTTGTTTGATCATCTGATTGCCATGAGGCAGCATCCACATCTGCTGCTCCCACCTGATCGCCTCCTTTAAGACCCCCAAGCCCTAAATCAGGCACATGTGCAAAGCGCTTTGGCCTCTTCTAGAAGCCATCTTTGTTGTTGGGACTGGATGCGTTAAGAAACACCTGCAGGTTTCAGTTTTTCCTTGTGAGTTCCAGTTCATCTCTTATCTACCCCAGTTTTGTTTTTTTTTTTCCCCACTGCTGGCTCCATTGACCTACAAACTCTTCAGTCCCACTGCCACAGACAGAGCCAACAGCTTTTCATAAACTTCTTCACAGGCTCCCAAGTATTACATAAGATCTAAAATAAAGCCTTTATACCACATCACTCACAGTAATTTTGCTTCCCTGGTTGAACCCCAGGTGATGCACAGCACTTCCTATTATTTAATATTTACAAATAAGGTACCAAAATGTCACTTTTCTTCTGAAAAAGTCACATAAATTGGAGTGATTTTTTGTGCATATTTTTCAATCTGTGGGGGAAGTAGTGAAGAAACATCAGAATTCATTCTAGTTGGAGAAATAAAGCGCTTGATTGTAACTAGAAGAACATCTCCATGAAAAATCACATTCCTCCTTGCAAAGAAAGCAAAGGGGAACAGCTTGGAATCAGATTTGTTCACACAGATTAAGACTGGAAATGCTATCTTTATTCTGGGGTTAGTAGGGAACTGGGGTTCTAGAGTTGAGGACTAATTCTCTTTTCATGAGTATATCTCTTCACACGTATAAAATAATAAATCATGTTATTAACGCTGCTGTTAAAAGTTCATTTTTGATCCCACCTACTGTGAGGTCCCACAATATTCTGCCATATTTGTTGCCTCAATCCAAGGGTAACTAGCAAACTGCTGTGCAAATGTTTAATAAATCTGATAAATTAGTTTATTTAATGTAGCAGTTGAGTACTGAGGATTGGATATCTTTGATACTGGATCAAAACATCTGCCTTTCTGATACACAAACTTAGTGAATAGCTAACCTCAAAATCTACCTTTCTGTTTCACAGGTTTATTTAGCCAAAGAGTGAAAGATGAGAAGCACTACTTGAAGACATCTGTCTCAGATTTAGAACAATATTTACCCACACTTGTTGTTTTATACCTTGAGAAATAAATAACTGTTTGAACTAGAAAAAGATAGAAGACTGGCTGAGCACTCCTGATAAGACCATATGATCGTGTGTGGAGGAGGAGGGCAGTGGACGACAGCCTCAGGAAGTTCAATTATTTGTCCTTGGCCTGCATACTGGTAAGGAAGAAACTGCTTGTATCGACAATAAACATACAGACAACTTAGCTAAAATGATTCCAATCAAATTCACTGCCTTATTTTGCTAAGAAAGAATCAAGAACACAATTAAGAAATCAATGATGATTATTGTATGACAAAACACAGTGTCTGGCCAAAAAAACAATCTCTGAGAAAAGAAAAACTTAATTTAGGAATGGCCATAACTCCCCTAAAGCTAAATAACTTAACAAAATACAATTTTAAGGCCTCTCTTACAAATACCTAATTTCACTCATTCCCAGTAGAATAATGACTCTGCTATAGAGATAACAATGTCTAGCTTCTTTTAAGATAAATATTTCCAAGCAGAGCATAGGGAATTTCAAACTTAAATGATGTGCCCAAGACTTTCTTCATTAGCAGTCCATACCTTCTCCCCCAAAGAATGGGATTCACAGCAGATAAGGTATTGATACACCACTGTGAATATAGCACTGAACTAATAATCATGAAACAATGGAATCAGAGGTGGAAATATATATTGACTGCATGAATATATTCCAGCAAAAGCACATGAAAGCATTTTCTTTTTTGGACTCTCTGTGCAGAGTAGTTTAAGGATAGGTTGATGAAGTTGCATTAGGACTAATAGGATATAAGAATAGTTCTGTTCATCCAGTGTAATCTCTGTGAAGAACATGAGGTTTGGTGCTTTTCTAAAGGGATATATATGAAGGAGAAATGATTTCCCTAGATCACGATAAACATCAAAATATTTTGAAATTTACACTGTCTTTTACTTAAAAAAATTCTACTTCTATTCCATTGCCATAAAAAATTGGGATGTAGCTGCAAAGATTTCCATTGAAATGTTATTTATAACATCTAAAAATTTTTGATATCCACAAATCTCACCTATAGGGGATTGTTTAAATAAATTATGATAGATAATATAAAATTATAGTCATATAGTAATACCTGTTACTAATAAAATGATAAAATATTTTCATAATATACTGTTAAAGAAAAATGTCATTTACTCAGCAAACTATATTGTGTGTATATGTGTGTATGTGTGAGAACAAGAGAGAGAAAGAGAAATCTTGAACTATACACCCCCAAATTGCAGGATTTTTCATTTTCTTTTACTTTCAGTTTTTAAAAAATGTTTCACAATAAACATGTTGCTTTCCTAATCAGAAATTTAAAAATAATAATTAGAAATACGTTATATAATTTTTTTTTTAACGGGTAACAAGCGTAGAGGATGACCCATGCAGAATTTTAGATTTGGGAGGAATTTCACATCAAGAGGTAATGTCTTTAATGTCCCCTCTTTTAAAGAGAATGCCTCTCAATTATGCCTTGTCAGTTTATTGTCCCCATTCTCCTCTCCAGAGCGTTCTTCAGTTTGTTTATGTCCAGGTACTTTGTTTCATATTGACTGTGTGTTTCTTGCTGCACCATACAGTGATGTGGCTCTGGGATGGATATGGAACAGAATCAAGGATGGCTCAAACTAGTGACACCTTTTTCAAAGGTAACGAGACTGACCAGGTAGATAAGGCAGTTCTCTGGGGGAAGGGGCTGGAGGGGGGAGGTGAAGAGGGAACTCTTGAGGGCTTGGAGGGAAGCTAATCAAGAATAAAATTACAAATGAAAATAAAAAATTTCAAAGAATGAAGGAAAACTGATTTAAAATAATATTGTCCCTTAGCTCAGCCTAATGGGTCCTGCTGTTCTGGGTGGCACTCTCATCTAACCACCAGGGAACTGGGGTTCAAGGAGCAATCAGACTGAAGACAACTGGCATTCAGCCTTGGCGAGGAGCAGGGACAGAAGGCTCTTTGTTGAATCAGGCAGCCAGAGAGTACCTTGTGCTGAGCAAGAGCTGGATTAAGGGCGTGCGTGCTCGCTTGTCACAAATGTTTTATTGTGTGTCTGGGCAAGTCATTCTCACTTGTTAAGGAACAGCGAGGGTTTTGTTCTGCGTGGGCTTAAAATAAACCAGAAAAATCAGAGAGGCTTAGGGTAAGGGGGGAAAGAGGAGGAAGAGTTCATGTTTATGGTTTATTTTTGTTTGGTTAGCTCTTTAAGCTTTTGGAATAGGCAACTTCCTGGGGATTTTAAGTCTTAAAGTCTTCATTCTTCATTAGCTCTAATTTTAAAGTAACTTGTATGTTGATAATTAAAAAACTAAATTGGAATAAGAAATGTCCTTGTTATCTCAGTATAAATGTCGTCTTGGTAAAGTGTATCGCATACCATCAATGTGTCTTTACCCTGGCATACTATATGAGCTCAGTGAACACAATGGGACTAGTGAAAGACAGTATTTTGAGTATGTTTTTCCTTAGGTTTTTTATTATTTCTTTTTTGCCCATAGCTTCTTTTGAAAAATATAAAAATCTCACAGACTCCTTTATTTGAAATACCATGAATGCAATGAAAAGCAAATCAAAATATTGGAAAACTATGTTTTTTCTTCAAACTTCCTATTTCCCTTCCTCCATTCTATCATTTCCCCACATCCACCACCTCCTCCCAGAGCTGTGTGATCCCTATTGAAAACCATTCATTGTTTGCACATGATCAGAAAACCTAGTTTCTAGCCCCAGCCCTGTTTTCACTTAACTGCCATCTGTACTTATGCAAGTTACTTATTCTCTCTGGGCCTTGATATCCTTCTCTGTCAAATGTGAATAGTCTAACCTGCCTTCCTGTCTAAAAGAGTTTACTGAGATTCAAAAGTGATAACACATTTTAAGACACTTTGTAAATAAAGAATAAGTAATAGTAGTATTATGAAAAGCCTTCAGCTTTGCTATTGCAGTATAGCTAATACACACAAAAGCACACACATCATTAAAAATATGTCAGAGAGAAAAATTTGTGAAGATAATTACTTTAGAAGAAGACTTTGCTTTGCTGTGAGTCTACCTCCCACCCCACGAAGGAACAGGGGATAGTGAGGCTTACTATCTCCTTTATCTCTGGGCAGGTAAGAAGAGCATCTAGGGGACAACTCAGAACAGCTTAAATGTGTTTATTGCTTTTGGGAGAATCACAGGATCTGAGGCCAGGCTTAAGCCTAAGAAAACTAAAGCAGGCTGTGGAAGAGGAAAGAGATGCCTGCATTAAGTCTGGCAAAAGTTGGGCAGGTGTTTGCAAGGATCAGACATAGGCCAGCCTTGAAGAACAGAAAGACAAGGTGGGCTGCTCTGGCTTCCAATACAATAAGATCACTTAGAGGGATGGTGCGCAGGAAGGCATGGTACTTCACTGGAGGTTCGTATATGTTAAATTGCTACCAGCTGTGGAAAGAACCAAAGGATCCACTGGAACAGAGACGCACTTTCTAAATCAAGGCTTTCCTTGGCTTGCAAGGCTCCCAGTAATGACCATTGCCAACAACCAGTGAAAGTACATCAAGAGGGAAGAGATTAGTTTTCACCATCTATGAGACCCAGAGAAAAGAAAACCATCTAGCCAAGTGTTACAAGATTGCCCTGTTCATCCCAATCCTCTCTTCCCAAATTTGACGCTGGAGGGATCTGTTATGTCTACTAGCCAGAGTCAGTGAGAGAGGGAACAGAAGGCTGAAATCTACTCCAGTGCCTTTCCTGAAGCCAGGCAGCCACAAATCAAATGTTAACAGAGGGGAGATAGCTTTTTAAAAATAAAGACCAAAGCACTTATTAATATTTTGGCCTGGACATATTTCATTTACTGAAGCAACACTGTGTCATATATACATACATATATATATATAAATGTATATATATATGTGTGTGAGTATATATATGTCTACCTAAGACTGAGTAGAGAAGTCACAGGGTTCCCTGAGTTTCCATCCATGGACAGTGGATAACCATCCATCTGCTCATCTCACCTTCAATAAATGTTAAAAGGGCAAGGAAGACAAAATAAAATTGTATCTTGATTATATTTCTAATTATCCATATGCAATGTACTGGTTATAATGTTACCTTCCCAGTACATCAACTAGTATTAGAAATTTTTTAATAAACTGTGAACCTCAAGAAACTTAGGCTGGGTCAAATGTCAAGCTCTCAAACTCAAAATTATTAATAAGCAGTCACTGAGCACCTGCATTATACGGAGAACTCTATTAAATATTGTCAAGAAGCAAAGAAAGAAAGGAGAAGACAAATCCTCTGTCCTTGGATGAGTTCATAGTATAAATGTATTGTTAACACATGTAACAATGTTGCATGTTGGGAACATTGCACAGTGACCTATTAGTTTTCTCAAAATAATAGAGTTCCATAAATCTGTTGTAAAAATCAATCAGTGAAGTGAACTTGGTGTTCCTTGGAATGCCCATGTTTGACTTTTGTATGCTCTGCAGATCAGAGAATAAGGATCTTGGAGCAGCATCATGTTCACTTTTTGTCTGAGCCTTTTATTTCAAGCACACTTACATGCACATCCTGAAACCAAACCTCTGCTTCCCAGGAGTCATCTCATGCAATTCCCCACAGTTGTTCCAGAAAATGAAGATGGACATCCTGAGAGTCACGAAAGGTGGACAGGTGGGAGCAGGGAAATGGAAAATACAGACTCTGTCTTTACCTACAGACCTTTTCTAGAATGGGCATCACAATGTGGCTTTGTAAAAAATGCTAGTTAGGTATCTCATACAGAAAGATGGCATAAATGTTGGACCTGCTTAAGACAATGGTGAACCAGTTCAAAGAAGAATTCCTCAGAGGAACAAAAGACTGTCAGTACATCAGGGAAGAAATGATGCCCTTTGTTAGGGGTTGAATTGTGCCCCCCCAAAAAAAAATTAGTATGTTGAACTCCTAGTCCCCAGTACTTCAGACTATGACCTTTTGGGAAATAGTCATTGAAGATGTAATTAGTTAAGTTAAAATGAGGTCATATTAGAGTAGGATGCCTAATCCAATGGCTGCAGTCCTTTTTAAAAAGTGAGATCTGGACATGGAGACACACAGTCAGGAAGATTGGAATTATGCTGCTGCAAGCCAAGGAATTACCAGAAGCTAGGAGACAGGCCCAGAACAGAGGCTTTCCTAGGACCTCCAGAGGCAACATGGCCTTTTGGTTGTCTTTTTTTTTTTTTTTTTTGCATTACGTGGGCTTCTCACTGCTGTGGCCTCTCCCGTTGCGGAGCACAGGCTCTGGACATGCAGGCCCAGCAGCCATGGCTCACGGGCCTAGCCGCTCCGCGGCATGTGGGATCTTCCCAGACCGGGGCACGAACCCGTGTCCCCTGCATCGGCAGGCGGACTCTCAACCACTGCGCCACCAGGGAAGCCCCCCTTTTGGTTGTCTTGATTTTGGACTTCTAGCCTCCAGAAAAATAACACAATAAATTCCTGTTGTTTAAGCCACTCAGTGTGTGGTACTTTGTTACAGCAGTCCCAGTAAATTAATACACCCTTTTTTAGAATGAGCTCACAAAAATAATGAAAGCATTTCAACATATACGCTACAAGGGCCTAAAAATAATGCTTTAACACAATAATAGAATCTAATCCCCAAGGAAAAGGCAGACATATCTAACATATATTAGTACTTCAAACTCAGATGTCAATAGAAACTAAAATAAAAAGGATGTGTTCAGCTCTGAAGTGCTATGTGCTCGTGACATCATGTTCAAATGTTCTATTCACTTATCTGTCTACCCCCCAGTCTGAACATGCCTTAATAGAAATCCTGCCTAACTTGTCTTTATAATCCTTGAACCTTGCACAGAACCCAAAACCAGTTCAGTCAGAATTGAACTAAAGAGAATAATCATTATCAGTAACCTGACCACCAACAAGAAAACATTATTTCAGTTAATCTGTGACCTTAAACCATGCCTGTGTATGCATTTCCTTGTTGTCATTTAAATTCTAAATATGTACAGTGGGTATGGATTTTAATCTACCATACTCAGGTGCAAAATAATATCACATTACATATTTTATTTTCTAACTAAACGTATTTCTGACTCTAAAATCCTGTCTTGATGAAGGGAAATTCAATCATATTCAGATTAGAAGAATGCTTCCTCTATCCTAGGCTCACAAAAGATGGGGCTGGGTATTGCCCTACCATGAGCAAGAGGCCCTGGCATCTGGCTATTATGGTTGCCTTTGTGCTGCTCATTGGCTAATTCCTCAGGTGGCCTGTGAAGAAGGAAACTCTGCACCTGTGTCAGTGTTGAACACCACAGACTCATGTCAGGCTTGCAGCCCAGGGGCTTGGGATGCAATCTCCATGAGTGTACCCCCAAACGTTCTCTGTCTCAGGGTGCCAGGCTTCCTTGCATCATCACCTTGTCGGAAAACCCTTTCCAGCTTCAGCATCCCTCCGTTCCTCCAGGGCCAGGCAGCTGCTTCTGCTCTCACCTCCAAGCCCTTTCCCATCTTTGCCCTAAATGGGCAATCCTGCAGAATCTCTCTCCTCACCTCTTATAGATACCAAACCAAAGTCAGTCTCACTTTCTGTAAGAGAGAAGTCAAAAGAAAAGGCTGGTTCTCATCAATTAGTTCCTTATTAATTCACCCTGTTACATACTTTGTATATATGTGCAGCTTTCACCACTAAACAAATCAACATTTTCACAGACATTGAAGTGGTTAGCAGTTAGACTGCCACGTATAGCCTTGTTTAATATACTCCCTTCTCCCTTGCAAAAAAAAAAAAAAAAAAAAAAGTCAAGCTTTCCTGCATATATAATGGTAGCTAGAAAAAACAAGACACTGTCTGGACTATCGTACTGGACAGTGAGATGGATTTACCTTAAGAAGAAGTGGAGACTTAAAGACCCCTCCTCAGTCATTCTAGTCTGCAGTTTCCCTGAACCAGGCCCATGTACGTTTTCCTTGTTTCTGTCACACACTTTGGAGGAACATGGGTGCATGGCGGCTGGGGACACACATTGGGAACACCTTTCATGGCCCAGACCAGAAGCTGCTCTCCAGATATGTGCAGCTCTATCTGCACCACATCCATGAACATACCCCATATAAACTGCAGTTGCCTTGAGTTCACATGAAGTAGGAAAATCAACTAAAGGAAAGCCAAAGCATAACTTGGAGAAACCCCTCCAGTCTCCACTTACTATTTCTACACTTTTCCTTCTAATGTAATCAGACTTTGATGAATCCGGCTAGTGTTTCCATACCACTTTACTGTCCCTGCCCATGTGGTCAACAAAGGGAGAAAAGAAAACATAAAATCCCTCAGTTGCTTCATTTCTCAAATGAGTCCAGCATTGCAGCAATGTTCATTACACCTTGACAGCTAGCCCTCATATACATCTACGACCCTATTAGAGAGTTTTCAGGAATGACCTCCGGACTCTTTTTAAAATCTGTAAAATCGTGTGTGTATGTGTGGGTGTACAAACATGCATTCATACGTATATGAACAAGCACACAGACTCCATTTCAAGAGTGATGTGCAAAGAATCGGCCCCCATCGACCATTTTATTATTGTTTGCACATTTGGTTCGGAACAGCCATGAAGGCCCCAGCGTCTGCAGCAGCTCCGGCAATTAGCTCCAAATGAAACAGTCATAAATAGTAATTAGCCATTCCCTCAGTCATGTCCTAAAGCCTTTAAAAAAATCCACAGAGAAATCAATGCATTCTTTTCTAAAGACCTATTATAGCCACACCACCCCCTCACTCCACCATCATTTCACAGAAGCTGAGAGCAAGAGTGCGATTCCTGCCGCTCCCCAGATGCCCGTGGATCTGATGGGGACCAGTGAGGAAAAGCAAGCAAAAAGGGGCAGAGAGAAGAGGTGTTACAGAACCAAAGGTCTGTAGAATATTTATCAACGTAGGG